>NC_056686.1:16076923-16382019 GCF_018350215.1 Panthera leo
ACCAAAAACGTCTCCAGACATTGCCAAATGTTCCCTGGGGGCAAATCTGCCCCTAGTTGAGAACCACCGGTTTAACAGGACGGTTCATCACAGATTTGCCACAGATGACCCTTAATGTTGAATTGAGGAAACTGTGGGAAGAGTGGTGTAAATTTGGTTTCATACTGGGGTGTCTGGCTGGTTTGGTTGGTGGAGCATGTGACTCTTAATCTCAGGGTCTTGAGTTCAAGTCTCACGTTGGACGTGGAGCCGACTTTAAAAAAAAAACAGGGTTTCGTATCCCTGCGTGTGTTTGGGTAAGGTCACCTACTCTGACAAATCTTAAGTTCTTTGGTACAAAGATTAATATTACACCTCCAACCCCAGCCATTCTACTAACATGGTTTACTGTGTACCAGGATCTGGACTAGATGCGTTCATGATTCATTTAATCCAGACAGTCCTCTGACTTTACCTATTCGTATAAATACACCTGCTTTATAGATGAGAGAACTGAGATTCACCAGTAACACAATATGGCCGATAAATGGTGGAGCTAGAATCTAAGCCTTGGATATCTGTCCCCCTAGTCTTGGGCTCTTTACATCATGTCTGCAAGTGTGAATTTAACAAGCATCTCTTGGAAATCTCCTGCATGCAAGATGTTTCTTCTTTGACTTTAATTTATCTCACAAGGTAGAGTAACATTTTTTTAGTTTCATTTGATGCAGGAAAAGTATGAAAACAAAAATGGTCCATAATCTCACTTCCCAGGGAATTCCCATTTTTCAAAGCAAAAGATATATTTGCATGTGGACAGAAAAGTCCAACAGTGTAGAAAGGGACAAAAGGAAATTTGATTTGATTGGATAGCACCTGCGTGTGCCAGAGAGCATGAGAAGGAGGGGCAGAGAGAGGGAGGGAGGGAGGGAAAGAGAGAGCGAGAGAGAGAGAATCTTAAACAGCCAGTGTGGAGCCCGACCTGGGGCTTGATCCCACAACCCTGGGATCGTGACCTGAGCCAAAATCAAGAGTCGGATGCTTAGCTGACTAAGCCACCCAGGCACCCCTAAAAGGAAAACTTAAAGTCTCTCCCCTAAATTAGCAGTTATGTATCCTTCCAAAAATATGAATTCTACAGATGTAAGCACATACCAGACGTATGTGCATAAACACATACATCCTTTTTTTATTTACACAAAATGCAGACCATGTCCGTTTAGGCTATATATATTTTTCTTACCCAATAAGTCTTGGGGTCTTTTGCTATCAACGTACAGAGATTGGCTTTATTTAAAACTAATTTTAGCAGCCACTGAGTAGTTCCTTGTATGGCTAAAACCTAGCCTTACACTGTCAGTAAAAAAAAAATGTAAGGTCAGGGATTTAGGTATGTCGTCTAACCTCCAAAGCAGAAGAGGTTGAGAGAGGTAAGTGACAGAGCCATGACTCAACCTCCATGTCCTGAAACCGGGACTGATACAGTTCACAGTTGCCCAGCACTGTCTCCCAGCAACCCTGCGGTACCAGCTCTTTCCCATGGAAGCGAATTTACAGAGGAGATTCTTTGCCCCAAACAAACCCAGTAAGAGGAGAGGCTGCAGTTCATCTCCGTTTCATCTGGCTCCGGCCCCACGCCCTTGCCATGAGGTCACGCTGCCCGGATATCAAAGAGCAGACTGAGTCCAGCGTGTTAAGGGCTCTGTGGGGATTGGAGAGGACAGCAACTCCCTATCTCCGCTGCCACTCCCCAGGATGATCCCCACGCGTTCTCTGTGCAGCGGCACGACCCAGCTACCCCCAGTGCCTGACGTTGTAGTTTCTTTGAGTCCATTTAGAGCCAGGTTCCAAAGAACCCCGAACACTTTAATTCTGTGAGAGGAAGGAGGAGGAAAATGCAGAGCAGCCAGAGGGAAATACTTGTAAACTGTCTCCTGTGCCTAATTTTCCCACTGGGATTATTTAGACTCCGGGTTCCACAAAAGAATAATTTCATCTAGTTATTGAAAATGTTCCTGCCAGGGGGACCTGGGTGGCTCGGTGGGTTGAGTGTCGGACTTCAGCTCAGGTCATGATCTTTCCGCTCGTGAATTCGAGCCCTGTGTCAGGCTTTGCTGACAGCTCAGAGCCTGGAGGCTGCTTCAGATTCTGTGTCTCCGTCTCTCTCTGCCTCGTGCTGTCTCTTTCTGTCTCTCTCAAAGTAAGTAAACATTAAAAAAAAAAATTTTAAGTGTTCCTGCCAGATGACTGCTGGTGAAAACGAGTGTTGGGACCACAAGGTAATTCGAGATTCCTAGCAACTGGCTGGTGCCATGGAAAAGTATGTCCTCTATTGGGCAGCTACTCCCTGAGCAGCGTGTGGGTGCCAGGGCCTGGCTGCTGGAGAGGAGGCCAACTCTGCAAGGTGTGGGGGGCCATGAGGAGTCCACCGTGATGGCGGTGGTGGCTGGAGCATTCAAGTGTAACTGGCCCTTCCAGGAGCATCACGTGTGGTCAGTTTCCACAGGCAGCTTAGTTCAATGCACTTGACAATGGCTTAACTATTTTGCTAAGCATTTTCCACCCACTGCCAGGCATTTATTGGACATTTTCCCTTGGTCTGGAATGCCTCTCCCCATGCCTCCCCCGATCTGCCAACCTACTCCTACTCATTCTTTGTGACATAGATAGGCATGGTCGCCTTCATGAAGCCTTCTTTGATTTCTGTCTTGAACTGACATCAGAGGCCCTCCTTCCTGTGAGCTCCTTTAACACTCTGGCTTTAGTTCTTTAGTCCCGTTCAGTCAGAAAATGTATGTTGTGTACCCCATATGTCATGTTGTATTCCAAGAATCACTGTGCTATAGCGTCCACTCTGTCCCCAGTCAGATCATGAGCTCCATCAAGAGGGAATCTCTATGTTCTTGGCCTCCAACCCAGGGCCTGCCCATGATGGATCCTCAAGGAACAGTTTGATTTTTGTAGGAGACACATAACTGCCGCCTGGTTGAAGGCTCTTCCTTCTAGTGAACACAGATAACTAGAATTCATGGGAGACAATGGGAGGGGGCAGGTGGGAGGGCTGGGGATGGAAGTAAACAAAACAAAACAAAACAAGGAAAGCCTTCACCGGGTGGCTGGCTTCCCTCTCTGTTCTGCACCTGACCTTGCAGTGAGGCGAAGTTAACTGCCCTTGGCTGGCTCTGCTTGAAAGCTGGTGGGGCCCCTCCGGTGCCTAGCAACAACGTGACGGTCCAGAATGGTGATTTAGAAGCTGGGTGTGTCCCCTGGGCAGGAAGCCACCAACACCACCAAAGCTGGCTGCTTTCACTTCCTCTGAGCCAAAACTCCGCCTTCAAGTGGGGCCAGTGCTTAAGTGTTGGCCCTGTCTTAGCACAAATTGGAGGTTCTGGCAGAGATAACTCCAGCACTTATGAAGTGTGTGATCTCAGACCTCTCTGAGCTTCCGTTCCCACACCTGTCTCATTCCTGCCTTAGTCCCAGCTAGGCTCACCCCTTCCCAGCACCAGAAGCAGAGAAACATCCAATGCATGCTATTGTGGCTGAATCTGCTAGGTTAGGGGAAGATTCAGTCCGTGATTCTCCCCTGTCCCTTTGAGCTTGTTCTGTCTTCTGAGCCCCTCTCTTGAACCCTCCATTTCTAATGTCTACACATTAAATCCTGGTCTTAGCTTCTCGTTCCTTCTATCTCTCTTTTCTGCTTTTTTTTTTTTTAAGTAATTATGATTTTATTTATTTTTTTTAAAGTAATTATGATTTTAAAGTAATTTTCAAATAATCTCTACACCAAAAGTGGGGCTCGAATTCACAACCCTGAGGTCAAGAGTCACGCGTTCCACCGTCTGAACCGGCCAGGTGCCCCTCCTCTCTGCTCTTTTTTTTTTTTTTTCATTTTTCTTTTTTTGTTAATGTTTACTTATTTTTGAGGGGGGGAGGGGCAGAGAGAGAGGATGACACAGAATTCAAAGGAGTATGACCGCTCTGAGCTGTCAGCACAGAACCTGACAGGGGGCTCGAACCCATGGGCTGTGAGATCATGACCTGAGCTGAAGTTGGATCCTCAACTGACTGAGCCAACCAGGTGCCCTTCTGCTTTTCTTATCTGCAGCCATTAAATCTCATCATCAAGACGCACAAAAATTCTACACCTCTTAAAAAAAAAATCACAAGTGGTTTGGTTTTTAGGTCAATACTATTGCTGAAGTGACCTTTAATTTTTTTTAATTTAAATATAACATGCATCCTGGAAATTGTATCACTGGATGAATTTGTACAAAGTGAGCATACCCCTATAACCACCTTGCAGATGAAGATACAGAGAATAACTAGCATCCCAGAAGACTTCCTAGGTCCTTTCCTAGTCAGTAATCCCCCGAAAGGTAAGCTATTGTGATTTCTACTGGCATAGAGCAGTATTGCCTGTTTCTGAACCAAGGGGAATCCTACAGTGTATATCGTTTTGTGTCTGTCTTCTTGTGTTCAACATTATGTGTATGAGACTCATCTACCCCCCTGACATCCTGCTTTTCCATGCCTGTGTACCTGCACATGCCTGTTCTTTCTGGCAGTGATCAGCGTGGCCTGCCCTGGCCCTTTAGATTGAGATCAAACCTTGCTCCCTTGGGAAACCTTCCTTTATCAGCTCTGGGTTTGAACCTCAGCTCTTTCACCTGCCAGCTGTACAACTTTAGGCAAGTGCTACTAACCTCTTCATGCCTTGTTTTTGTTGAAGATAATAGTTTCTATATTCCAGAGTTCTTGTGAATTTCCAGTGAGTTAATACATATTAAATACTTAGAACAATGCCTGGAGCATAGGAAGTACTTAGTAATTGTTAAGTATGTAACTTTTTTTTAAAATTTTTTTAATGGTTTTTTATTTATTCTTGAGAGAGAGAGCATGAGCGAGGGAGGGGCAGAGAGAGAGAGGGACACAGAATCTGAAGCAGGCTCCAGGCTCTGAGCTGTCAACACAGAGCTCAACATGGAGCTCGAACTCACGAGCTATGAGATCATGACCTGAGCCAAAGTCAGATGCTCAACCAACTGAGCCACCCAGGCGCCCCAAGTATAACTCTTTTGAATATTCTGCTTTTCTTGTTCTGCTAGATACTTGTGCATACCTCTGTCCTCGCACTTCTTTTGATTATTGTTTGTCCCGCTAGGAGACCTTAACTCCTTGAGTAGAGATTATGTCTTCATTCATTGCGTTTCTTCAACAGGTAATTAGACTACATTCTAGCACCGAGGGTCCAGTGGTGGAAAGAAGACCTTGAATTTACTTTTTAATGGGGAGAGAATGATAGTAAGAATACTAAAGGGGTGAGATTGTTTTGGATAGTGACGAGGCTATGAAGGAAATAAAGCAGCGTGGTGTCGTCATGGGTTGGAAGTGCTGCTCTAAGCTGCGTGGGGAGCAGGTCCTCTTAAAGAGGTGATATTTGAGCAAAGATGTGCAGGGTGGAAAGGAGCAGGCTTGTGCAGAGCAGGAGAGCTCAGGACAGCAAGTGCAAAGGCTCTAAGGCAGGCACGGGAAGGTCAGTTCTGTCTGAGAGGTTTCAAAGAGGGCAGCATCGCTGGAGCCCAGTGAGTGAGTGCATGGTTCTGAGGACATTGGAGAGGTGGACAAGAACCAGGAGAAAGCATTGAAGAGGTTAAGCAGGGGCATATCAGTTATCTTTGCATGCAAGGTGCCTAGCACATAAAATATTCACTGACTGTTGAATATTGGTCCCAACATGCCAACGTGAACCAATTGGCTCACGTGAGTGATTCTCCGATCGTTTTGAAATTAAAGCTTCACTGTACCATGGGCCTCTGGGTTCTGACTAAACCCTACCAATGCAGATGGAGTTGCTCAGTCATTTCTAGACTTTTCTCTCCCCTATCCCATCTCAGGCACCCTTCTTCAGTGACTCAGATTGTCTCCACCAGAGATGTGTAACAGAGATGAAGAGGGCAAGCCTGGGCCAGTTAGAGAAAAGGAAAATAGAAAACAGGTTTGGTCAGTTCCTCTCCTTTCTCTGACTCCAAGAAGGGTCTAGGTCCCTGTGCTGATGGACTATGGCTTCAGGTACAGCAGCCCTGGCCCCTTGAGGTGTGGCAGGCCAGATCGGGAGCACGTGCGGAATCCTAGCAGCAGAGTGGGGCTGCTGACATGACCTGAGCCATGGCCATGACCAGCCAGATGAGGGGAAGACCAACCGGTAAATCAGAAATGGAAGGGTAGGCCTGTGTCTTAAGGATAGGTATCTACCCCTTGGTAACAGTAGTGAGACTTCATTTTTGTTTTGTTTATTTCCAACCTTCATTTTTTATGAAATATGACACGTGAGGAAAAGCATGTGAAACAAACGTATAGTACAATGAATAATTACAAAGCAAACATCCACATGTAATCATCACCGAGGTCATGAAATAGACCACTGCCAACACTGCCCGCCCCCATCCCTCCCAGATTACAACCTCCTTTCGAGGCAGCCAGCAGCCGAATTTTTATAATAATCACTTCCTTACTTTTCTTTATAGTTTTATCACCTACGAATCACACGGAAAGTCTTAAATTAGGACTTTCTCATGTAAATCCTAAGACCGAAGACCACAAAGGAGAACCTCTTTAATGTGGATCCTCGTCTTCGTGAGTAAATCTTGGCAGGCCCCGGGGAGATGGTGGTGGATTTGCGGTCTTTGGCATTTGGCTGAGAATGCAGTTTCGAGACTCCTCTCACTCATTGGGTTTAAGGCACCTGAGGCGCACCGTGAGGGGCACAAAAGTGCACCCAGAACCGAGTGCGCCCCCGGAGCTTCCGGTAGGGCAGAGAAAGCACGGATAATGAACATGACAGAACAGGGCGAAGGCCTGAAGAAACCCTCAGGGAAATGCTACGGGGGTTCAGAAGCAGCAGACATCAGTTTTGCAGCACGAAGGAGGGCAGGCCCTGTGGAAAGCGGCAGTGTGCTCGTTCGTGCATTATTTATCAAACATTTTTGGGGGCTGGCAGTGTGCCAGGAAATTAGGTAAAAGGATACAAAAATGAATAAGCTAAGATCCTTGCCTGCTCATGGCTTGATGGTTTAGTTAGCACAGATACAACTGATTTTAATATAGTATGCTTTAAATACGAGTGTAATAGGAACGATTGGTTGCCTGGGGTTGTCAGGGAAGGTGTAAGAGCTGAGGTCAATGGTGATCCTTGAAGGAGAGAAGGATAGGAGTTTGGCAGACGGGGAAGGGAACTGCTGAATCTGAGGAAGCACAGAGGTGGGAAGGGACACAAGGTCGCTGTTGGCAAAAGGTCCAGTTCATGGCGGGAAAGAGAGTGGGACTGGATAGGTAGGGTGGATGAGCGGGAAAGGTGTTCTAGGCAAGGGGAACAGCATGAGCAGGAGCACGGAGGCAAGAAATCATCATACCTGCACATATGATACTAGGTAATTCAGTCTTGCTTCAGCCCACACACAGACAAGGTGTGTGATTGACGGCGTGATGGTTAATTTTAAACGTCAACGTGACTGGGCCCTGGAGCCCCAGATACTTGGTTGAACATTATTCTGGGTGCACCTGTCTGTCAGGGTGTTTTGGGGTAGGATTAACATTTGAATTCGTAGACTGAGTAGGTTGCCCTCCCTGATGTGGTGGGCCTTATCCAATCCGTTGAAGGCCTGGCTAGAATAAAAAGGCTGACCCTCCCTCAAGTAACAGAGATTTTTCCTGCTTTGAATTCAAACATCGGCCTTTTCTGGGGCTTGAGCTGGCTGGCTGTTGAACTGTCACGGAAACAGCAGTTCTTGTTCTCAGGCCTTAGGACTTGGATTGGACCTACATCATCAGTTCTCTTGAGTCTCAGCTTGTTGACTCATCCTACAATCAACTCATCCCGTCAATTTCCATAATTATGCAAGTTAATTCCTTAGAATAAATCTTTTTAGATAGATAGATATAGACCAATATAGATCAGTCTCTGTCTCCCTTTCCTTCTCCCCTTCCCTCTGCTTTTTCTGTTGGTTCTGTTCCTCTGGACAACCCTGACTAATACAGAAGGGAAAGGGAAAGGGAAATAACTTTGGAAGGGCAAGCCGGTGCCAGATCACAGAGGATACAGAATGCCCGGCTAAAGAACTTTGAATCTTATTTTGAAGGCAAAAGAAAAAAACACCAGGGTTCCCGAGCCAGAAGGTGACTTAAAAGGAGCTGAGATCGAGGAAGACAAGAAGGTTGTGCTGTGTAAAATGAATTAAAACAGAGATTGTCAAAAGGAAGCATCTAGAAATTGGATATTACCTTTGTGGGTGTAGGACTCGTGCTGCAGAAATGTCGGGAGCCCCTGGGCGTACAAGGGTTCAGGAGTCCAACGCGGATGGAGGCACTGTAGGACCTGAAGCGGGTGGGGACTGGAGATGATTTCAGTGGTGCTAATGGGACTTCTGAGTAGCTGGAAATTTGGAAATAGGGATGGGAATAGGGGATGGAGGAGGCAGGGATTCGGGAATCATCTAGAAGATGGTGTCAACTACCACACCAGGGCAGACAAGGGGGAGTGGTGGTGGTGGGGGGGGACAGAATCTTGTACTTGCAAGTGACAGAAACCTACCCAACTTGGCTCAGGCAGTAGAGGGAATTTCTTGGCTAATGTGACCGAAAATTGAAGTAAGGCTAGATCCAAGGGCTCAAACAATGCCACTGGGACTTGGTTTCACTGTCTATCTCCCTGCTCTGTGTTCCCCCTCTTTTGTGGTCTCCTTCTCAAGCAGTTTCTGGCCTTGCAGTGGGAAGATGGTTGCCAGCAGTGCCATGGTTACATCCTACCCTCAGCAGAGAGATTCATCAACCGGACAGTTCTGACCAAAGTCCCAGAATTGAGTCTTACTGGTTCTCATTGGGTCACATGCCTGTCCCTGAAAATGCTGCTAGAATTCTCTGATTGGCAAAGCCTAGGTCATGTGTCTCTCCCCACAACTAGGGGTAGAATCCTCTCCCCTAGAGCCACAGGGATTTGAGAATCAGGGAAGGGGCTGTTGCAGAAATGGCGGTGCTGTTGCCAGAAGAAGGAGGAATGGACACTGGGCTGGTAACCACAGGGGAAGGGAAACCAGAGCCCCCCAGGCTGCTCCTCTTGTTAGTATGGGGCGGCTGTAGCCAGTGGGGCGGTAGGGAGGAGGCTCTAGAGGCTGGGGTCTAGGCTGGCAGCAAGGGAAGGGATAGACTGGGGTCCAGTAAAAATGCTACTGCCTTTTGGGACCGTGAAAAGGTTGGGGAGGGTCATTTTAACAAAAACCTGACAACACAAAAGACAAAGCGCTAAGTGAGTTCTTGTCCTCAGAATAGAGGCAGGAAAAGCCAAGCAGTTGGGTGACACCCCATCAAGATATTGCTGCTCATGGAAAGGGCAGACATTGTCTGGGGACATTCATGGGATTGTGAGACGGGATGAAGGAAAGGTCACCGCCAACTAGTCTTGCAGAGGGAGAAAACACAACCAGTTTTCCTCAAGTTTATGAAACTAAGCTTATGCATTTACCAACAGTCAAAAGTTACAGTAGCCCCAAACAACCTAAATTCCAATAGCAGATTGATTAGATATATATTGCAATGCCCTTACAGGAGAATACAGCCCTTAAAAATGATGTTTCATTTGAGATGGAAAGATATTCACAATGTAGTTTTGAAAGGGAAAGGCAGAGCACAGTCTGTTTTGTGCAATAAATGTGTGTACATCTCTCTCCATCTCTATAAATCTGGAAAGATATACACCAAAATGGTAATAGTTTGTATCAGTAGGGATAGGGCTACACCTGAAGCTTATCTCTTCTGATTTCTCCTAACCTGCTGGGTAGTATGATAGTGTAGTGATCAATTAGGGCCAGTCTCTTGGGTCCAAGTCCCAGCTCTGCCACTGCCTAGCTTGTCAACCTTGGGCAAATCCCTTAACACTTCTGAGCCTCAGTTCATGCATCAGTAAATGGGGGTAATGGTTCTTCTTCTTCTTCTTCTTTTTTTTAATGTTTATTTTTGAGAGAGTCAGAGTGAGCATGAGCTGGGAGAGGGGGAGATAGAGAAGGAGACACAGAATCCGAAGCAAGCTCCAGGCCCCGAGCTGTCAGCACAGAGCCCCAACTGTGGGATCATGACCTGAGCTGAACTCGGATGCCCAACCGACTGAGCTACCTAGGCACCCCTGGGGTAAGTTCCTAACTCATAGAGTAGTTGTGTGTATTACATTAACTACTATTACATGCAAAGCTGTTAGCACCATGCCTATCGTAAACACTGAAAAATCTAGTTATTCTTGTGCAACTGAAAGGCTCAAAAGAAAATACGACTATTATATCAGACGTATTGGAAATAGGTGTCTTTTTTGGCCAAATAGCTGTGGTGGTCACCGATAAATGAACTATTATTAACATAAGCGATTTCCCGTTAACACTGGGAGACATCTGAGACTAAGACACAGAGTTTCTATTCTCCTGCAGCTTGCACACTAGCAGGGAAGACAGATGACAAACAGGTGGGGTGATCAGGAAGGCAGTGACATTCGAGGGCCGAGAGGCAACCAACCAAAGGCTGGTGAAGAGGAGGCAACCACAGGAAACAGGGAGTTCGAGGCCTTGCGTCAGGGAGGAAGTCCCGAAGGCAAAAGACTGCAGATGTGGCTGGAACGAGGGATAGTGTGGTATAGTCAGATGGAAAGCGCGGGCGCGCCATGGAGGACCTGATGCAGGCCTGGGAGGGAGGTGGGCAGGAGACCACCCAGGCAAGACACTGCCCCTCAGGCAAGCCATAGCCTCCGTCTTTTTTGCAACATAGGAAAAATACTTTGCTTCAGAAGGTTGAAAAGATCAAAAGCATTGTCAGTGGCAGCGCTTTGCAAACGACTGTTTATAGTACCATTACCTACACGACCATCGGAGAAACAGGGGCAAAGCTTAGCAGGGAACCAGCAGCTAGCCAGCCGCGCTGGCCCGCGCGTGCGCGGTGATCTGCCCGAGCCGGGGCGGCTGATGAATGCAGGCCCCGCCTCCAACCGCGCGGCCAGGGCTCGCCTGCGGGTCCCTCCCACTTCCGCGGGCACCCAACCCTGCGTCGCCTGCGTGTTGACGTCAGGCGCGTGCCCCTGTCCGGCAGCCGAGGAGACCCCGCGCAGTGCTGCCAACGCCCCGGCGGAGAAGCTGAGGTGAGTGCGGGGCCCGAGGCTCCCCGCGGGAGCGGCTCCCCCACTGTCCCGTCCCCGCCGCGCGTCCCCCGGCTTCTCCCCGTCCGCGGGGGTACCCCGCCTTCTGGGATCCCGGGAACCCTGGGAGCGCGGGGCGCGGGAAGGGGTGCCTGGCTCGCGCGGCGCCGTCCGGGCGAGCGCGGGTCCGGGTTCTCTCCGGGAGCAGAGGGTAGAGGGTGGCGGCGGGGCAGGCGGGGGAGCCCGGCCGCGAGAGGTGCGCGGCCCGGGCGCGGGGTGCCGGCCTGATGGCGCGGGCGGGGCCGGGCTGTCACCGGGCAGCGGCGGAAGGAAGGGGTCACACCCATCCCGGCCTCCCCTCCCCCCCGGTCCGGCTCCGCCGGCCCCGAGGGCGGGTGGGCGGCCGGCCGGCCGGGACCGCGTAGCAGCTCGCGGCCGCCGGTGGCTCGGGCTCTCGGGCCGGGTGTGCTCCCTGCGCCCGGGCTTGGACTTCCTGCTTCGCCGGGCGCCGCCGCGGACATTTTGCGGCGGGCGGGGGGAGGGGAGCGGAATCGCGAGCGCGGCGGGGAAGTGGCGGCCGGGGAGGGGGCGGCCAGCGGACCGCCCCGGGGCTGTGCCTGCGACGCCCTTTCCTCCGCAGCCCCGCGGCCCGACTCCCCGTCCGGCGGGGCGGGCCTGGGAGCTGTTTCCCCAGGTTCCTTTATTCCGGCCTTAGGTTGAGTTCCTAGCACCATTTCCGTTTGCTTCTCCAACTCTCCCTGCTTATTCAGCTGAAGCTTCCCTTTCAGGGAGTTACCTAACCACCTCTCGAAACTGTCGTTCTGCCGCTTGCTTAATTCCTCTTATTAGGGTGAAATTTTCTTTGTTCGTTTGTTTTTTTCCTCCCCTTTAAGTCTAAGAGAAATGCAGTGTGGAGGATTACGTCATCGCAATATAAGGGGTGAGAGTTTTAACTCCTACAAGTCAGGGACTCACCGAATGAAGACAGCGTTTTTGCAGCCTCGTTTGGGGCACTCAGTGGCATATCCTGCCAGCTTCCCGACGCATCATGTTCATAGACGGGGCTGTGAAATCTTTCGGCCGTCTCAAAGGCCTCTAAAAGCCGGGGAGGTTTGAAACCTCAAGATGAGCTTGTGCCAGGGAGTAAAGCGTAAGACGATACCGACAGCCACTTGTGTAGGCAGTAACTTTGAAGATCCTTTTATAGTCGAATGAAGGGATTTGTGGGAGCTTTTCTCTGGTCCAAAATGACTTCCAGGCTGTTTAACTTCTCCCACCTGACTTAACTGATGCACGGTACAGACCTAAGCCGGCTCACGTGCGCTTTTTTGTGGCCGAAAGCGAATCAGCTCATTTTACGCCTTACCTTTGCTTGCCAGACAGTTTAATTTTGTAGTTAAAAACGAATTTTGGGTTTTTAACCCAAAAACACTTAAGTACCATGTTCAGACTTTTGGGATCGCAGTATTTGTTCCCCAGAATATTAGGTACATCCCCAACTGTACGTCTTTCATTGACTACAGAGATACAGCACAGAAAAATGTTAGCATTGTAAAGCAAATGAGATCCCATTGTGTAATGCATTGTTGTAAGGGTAGTTCTTGTTGGAACAAGTACTTTCCTATTGTTTCTTGTGTGTAGAGAGAACATTGCTTGTTAAGAAACACTTAAAAGAAGTGGTAGGTTTAAATCAACTTTTTGTGGTGTGTAGGTGTCGGAGAGGATTGAATAGGTACTGAACTTGGATCTTCTGAAACACTTTGTCATGTGGTATCTTGTTTTAAAAACACCTTCTGCTGCCTTATTTCTTGAGAATTCTACATTTAAGAAGTTTAAACATACTTCAATTTGCATTTTTTTTAAATATAGGAAAATAGTTTGAATTTACAGTTAAATTTTTTTTTTTTAATGTTTACTTATTTTTGAGAGAGAGAGAGAGAAAGAGAGCGTGAGCAGGGGGAGGGCAGAGAAGAGAGGGAGGCACAGAATCCGAAGCAGGCTCCAGGCTCGGACCTGTCAGCACAGAGCGCGACGCGGGGCTCGAACTCACGAACCGTGAGATCATGACCTGAGCCGAAGTCGGACGCTCAACCGACTGAGCCACCCAGGTGCCTCTGATTTTACAGTTTTTAGACTGAGATGAGAGATGGATAGTTAACTGAGTATTAAAAATGAGCTGTTTTCCAGTAATTTCTTCAAGAAATTAGGTATCACGTCCTCTTGAGATGTTTTTATATACTAATCAAAACCTATAGTTGGGGCGCCTTGGTGGCTCAGTCGGTTAAGCGTCCGATTTCAGCTCAGGTTATGATCTCACCGTTTGTGGGTTTGAGCCCTGTGTCCTGCTTTGCTGACAGCCCAGAGCCTGGAGCCTGCTTCGGATTCTGGGTCTCCCTCTTGCTCTCTGCCCCTCGCCCGCTTGTGCTCCGTTTCTGTCACTCAAAAATAAATAAAGATGTTTTAAAAAAAAATTAAAACAAAAAAACCTAGACTCAGTTAAATCTAATTTTTTGGGAATCTAAGGCCATTGTTATAGCTAGGGTAGTCAGGGGGCTTAAACTTCAGTGAAATTCTTAAAGCCCACCAAGACCAGATCTTTATTTATTAATTTTTTTTGGCAATTTCAAGATTTGTTTTCTTTTATTCAGATACTTTTCCGTTTAGAACTTTATGGTCTATTAGAAAAGTACTTCTAGTTATTTTTAAGATGGTTACACTAATAAAATGTTTTGATCCAAAAGCTGTCCCATTTGGAAAACTTTGAAGTGCAACTTACTGTGCCTGTCTGGGAGTGGTATGTATAGGTGTTCTTGGAATAAAAGTCAGATTGTACTTTTATTTGTAGGTACATTTTAGATGCATTTATTTAGTGTTCTTAGGGTCTTTTTGAGAGGTCTATAAGGGCTTCCTCTGTGGGGGCAGGAGCGATTACTATTTTGTTAACTTACGTCCCATAAATAGTTTTCATATATCCTCCTATATTAAAAGGCTTCACTCTAGGTTTTTATGATAATACCTTATTCAGTGTTCTCTTTCAAATCTTTTAGTGCCCCCAGTAGAATGTAAGTGACATGAGGGCAGGATCTGAGCTGGCATGGTCACCCCTATATCCTTAGCACCTAGAATAGTGCCAGACGTATACCAGATCTCAAGAAATGCTTGTCAAATAAGTGAATTTCAGATGTCTGAGGGTTAACATTTTCATTTTCTGCATATTCCGTAGACTTGTTTACTGTGTTTCCTGAGACTTGTGCTTGGTCAGCCATATCCATGGTCGGGCCCATTGAAGTGATGATTACTAATCTGCTCTGGCTTGATCTTATCCATCTGTTCAGTCCAGTATCTTCTGCAGCTCTACTGTGTGGACTGTTCACCATTGCTTAGAAAGTTTTTTCCTAATGACCGGTTCTTACTTTTCTAAAAATTATTTAGACTTTAATGTTCGCTTCTTTTCTCTGCTTCTTTTGTTTGCATAGCAGCTTATTTTTGCCACTTTTTCCACTCTGCTCAACAGTATCAGATTCCTGGTCATGTTGTGCTTTGTCCCTTACCAGTTTCTACTTTTAGTTACTCATCCTTTCAGTCCAAAATATTTTTGCTAAAGCAATTTTCATTACTTGTTATTTCAGCTATGTCGGCTGCTGGTGCTATTGTAAGTCCTGGATATCAAAACTCTTCTTCACTAGTTGCCCCTGGGACATTGGTCTCAAAATGCTTGTTGTGTGAAGTGAAACCAGGTGGTTTTTGTTGTTGTTGTTGTTGACTTGTTTATTTTTTTTATTTAAAACTTTTTTTTAAAGGGTTTCTTTTTAAGTAATCTCTGTACACCGCGTCGGGCTCGAACTCACAACCCCAAGATGAAGAGTTGCACACTCCTCCGACTGAGCCAGTCAGGTGCCCCATGAAACCAGGTGTTTTCTTCTAAAAAAATATTTTAGAGAAATATTCTCAGATGTTTAGCTGTTATGAAGTCCAGAACATTTTCTAATATAGGAAAAAACTGTATTGTTAAGTCCTGGGATCCACTAATAATTGGCTGTCACCTCTGTTGCTTCCTCTGTTCTTTACCACTTGCGTTGTTTTTTTCAAAAGTAAGCCATTTTGATTTGCCATCTTAATTCTGCTGCTGAGTCTTCAGCTAGACTGCTAGTGTTATAATTAAAGGTCTAGACTCTGGAACTAGACTGCCTGGGTTCAAATCCAGGGTTATTAATTAATCCTGGGTTATTATCTATGTGCAACCTAATGTCTTTGTGACTCAGGTTTACCTTCTGTAGAATAGGTCCAGTAATAATCCCTACCTCACAGAGTTGTTACCAGAATCAAATCAGTTAATCTGTGTGAAGTACTTGAGACAATTCTGTGGCACATACTGAGTGTTCTGTAGGTGTTTGTTCTTGTTATTATTACAAGGTCTCTTAGGCTCCATATTTGAGAAGCTGAGTTTTCCCCCAAATCAGTATTTTAATAGCCATCCCTCCCCCAGATTAATCTCATGAAACCATACAAATTATTATTATTACCATTTTTAAGTGTTTATTTTGAGAGAAAGAGGGAGAGCGAGAGGAAGTGCACCGGTGTGCACGACAAGCAGGGAAGGGGCAGAGAGAAGAAACCCAAGCAGGCTCTTGTGCTCACAGCCGATTCTGGGCTCTATCTCATGACCTGAGCCGAAATCAAGAGTTGGTTGCTCAACGGACTGAGCCACACAGGTGCCCCCAAACCATAAAAATTATTAAATGGAGATTGTTGACTGTTTTAAGTTTTTGTCCACTGTCTTAATCAGTGTGATGTAAACAAGGGTGTAAAGTTAAATACAGTGTGTGGACTATGGACCAGCAGCATAAGATCAACCTGGAGCTCCATCCCAGTCCTACTGAATCAGAATCTGCATTTTAGCAAGATACCCACGTGATTTTTATGCACATTAAAGTTTGGAGCATCCTCTTTAGGACTGCTCGAGTGATATCTTAAGGGATTTCAGAAACAGTGTAGCGTGCTTTATTTCTGTTTTCCCCCTACGTAAGTATAAATTGGTTGCTTTTGTTATTTTTTCGAAATCTTTTTAAGTTTATTTATTTATTTTGAGAGAGAATGAGTGGGGGAGGGGCAGTGAGAGAGGGAGGGAGAAAATCCCAAGCAGGCTCTGCACTGCCAGCACAGAACCCGATGTGGGGCTTGAGCTCATGAAACCCTTGAGAGCATGACCTGAGCTGAAACCAAGAGTCAGATGCTTAACTGACTGAACCACCCAGAGGCCCCTGGTTTCTTTTATTTATTTTTAAAGTTTATGTATTTATTTTGAGAGAGAGAAAGTGAGAACGAGTGCCAGCAAGGGCGGGGCAGAGAGAGAGGGAGAGAAAATCCCAAGCAGAGCCTGGAGCCCGACTAGGGGCTCAATCCCACAACCGTGACCTGAACTGAGATCAAGAGTTGGATGCCTAAGCAACTGAACCACCCAGGGGCTCCTGAACAGGTTTCTCTTAGGCAGTGTACCAGAATTTATTGCAAGGATCATAATCTTGAGAGTGAGTGAAACCTGTTTGGCTTTTAAAGAAATTATAGTTTCTTGCCTGTTGTGTAGAATCACCTTGTTTCTGTGCTCGCTATCAACAGTTTAAAGTTTTTAAGTGCCATTGTCCACTTGGAAATAACTAAATCTTAAATTCTAGTTTGGTTTATCAATTATACTTTTGAACTCAAGAAATGCGGTTTTATTGAAAACATTGTAATGAAGAGCATATGATCAGGATAATTCATGTAATTGTTGGTTATGAAAACAGGTGAAATACAAAGTTGGCATCTAGCTGGTCAAATGTAAGAAATAATGTCTTTACTAAAATAAACCATATCTTTAATCTCAAGGGAAAACATTAATAACTAAAATGTGGTCTTATTTAGTTGCCATCCTGGAAAAAATTAGTGCTTTTTTTAAAGGACTAGATGGAATTTTTCTCTAATAACTTAAACTATATGCTGTAGGAGAAATTCACCAGCAGTATCCTTGTGTAGTATATGCTTTACTGTAGTGTTTCCTAATTCTTTTCGAATCAAGGCAGACAGAAGTATTTGTGTGCCACACTGAATTGAATGGATGAGGCTGCTCTCGACTGGCTAGATCTGTTGCAGACCCTACGGAGCTGGGGGAGCAGTGTCAGGCATACCTGTGTCCATTCTGTTTTACGTGGCAGTGTGAAACCATCTAGTGTTGGATTTTAAGCCACAGCCGACCTTTTCAGCTAAATACATTATCACTGTTGGCTGTTCCTTGTGGAAACTGAAGAGCTTGAGAACAGACCACATGAAGAGCAGACAAAACCAGGGGGAGAGATGGAGGTAGAACGCAAGAATGCTGTGTTAATTTGCGTTAAGGAGTAGAAGAAGATAGGCTGTAGAAGAAAGCATAAGCAAGATTTCGGCTACAATCCCATTTGTTTTGTTGATAGGCAGTTTAAGGATATTTGCAATTTTGGGGGCGCCTGGGTGGCTCAGTCCGTTGGGCGTCTGACTTCGGCTCAGGTCTTGGTCTTAGGGTTCATGGGTTCGAGCCCCGCATTGGGCTCTTTGCTGACGGCTCAGAGCCTGGAGCCCGCGTCGGATTCTGTGTCTCCCTCTCTCTCTGCCCCACCCCTGCTTGCTCTCGTCTCTCAAAACTGAATAAACATTAAAAAAATTTAAAAAAAAGTATATTTGTAATTTTGGTTTTCTTTTAGAATTTGTTTAAAAGCAGATGAGGAATGGGAAGTAGTTCAGTAAAGTTTCTTAATAAGCAATTGTTGTTACTCGTGATTTCAGGAATTTTCATTATACAGCTTCACTGTAGCAGCTGGTATTTATTTCCCTAGCTCTGTGTTATTTGAAAGCTTGATTTTAGAATTTTCTGAAGTGGAATTAAACCATTTATATATCACTAATTAATTTCCCAGAAAGCCATATTTTTATTGTGGAGTTTAAGATTAACATGTTTTAAATAAACTGTTAGATTTTAGGATGTAAATTTTCATTTATCAGATAACTAGGAAAAAGTGAATTCCTGTGACTATTAGAGTCTGGGGTTTAAATCAATATCTAATACCCTTATTCGCTTCAGAAAGTGTCCAGACAGTATAAATCGTACAAAATAAAAGCTATGGAAATGTTTGAATTATTTTAGGTCATATTATTTATTTGCTGTGCTCACCACAGGCCCAAAGGGAATGTTAGATCATTCTGAGGGTTTGTGTTGTTTTCTAGTGTGTTTCAGAATACCTGAGAGATGTTTCCAGTGGGGGTGGTGTCAAGTTGGAAACCCTAGTTATTATATCCCCATCTTGGAAATTCATAATGTATATGAGTTTATTAAAGGTTCAGAGAAGTTAGTTGGGAGTCTGTTTAATTCAGTGTTTCTTGAACATGTTTGATGGAGCCTTTTTTTTCCCCTCCTCCTCCCATGGAACATCCTTTAAAGTTTTGAGAAAATGAACTGGGAGATGTGGTGTCCAGTGGCTTATTGTTCTCTATTAGATTCAAGGACTGTTGGTGTGGCCAAACAGTGCTTGCTATGGATAGAAAAATGAGAACACATTTCTTGAGTTCCTGCGGCAGGTGAACAGTGACGACTTCAACAGAGGCCATGGGTGATGTTCTTGCCCCACTCAGGATGTATTAAGCCCCCTTAAGAGGTGCTGCTTAGAAATTGCAGATGGGATTGAACTGAGCATGTTATATATACAACACATCTTTGGGGACTCTATGGGCAAGTAACTCCATCTCAACTTAATGTTGGGACAAGGTTTTGGAACGGAGACACAGACCGATATTAGGGACCAGGGAAGTGATTGTCCAATGGCTACAAGGGAAACTTCTGAAACAGGGTCACTTCCTCCTAGTTTGAGTATTGTATTGTTTTCCAGTATTCTGAAAAACTTGCAGTAATTTCAAAGCCAGCATTTTAATGTTCTGAAAGTCCCAGAATTCATTAACTGTTTTATTTGTGATCCAAAGAATTTTTTTAATTTTTAAATACTAAAAAAAAAATTTTTTTTTAACGTTTATTTATTATTGAGAGACAGAGAGAGACAGAGATGAGCATGGGAGGGGCAGAGAGAGAGAGGGAGACACAGAATCCGAAGCAGGCTCCAGGCTCTGAGCTGTCAGCGCAGAGCCTGATGCGGGGCTCAAACTCACCAACGGTGAGATCATGACCCGAGCTGAAATCAGACGCTTAACGTACTGACCCATCCAGGCGCTCCAGTGATCCAAAGAATTTCTATGAAGTTTTTAAAAAATAATTTTTCACATATATGAGAAGTTAAGATTTTAGGAGCTTGTACAGTAATCTGTACATTCTTTGTATTTTACCATTTGACATTTCTTTTGCTTTCCCATCCTTGTCACATATACTGCAGATCTCTGCCCCCAAGAAACCCTCCCACCTCAGATCCTATCATTCATTCATTCATTCATTCATTCATTTATATAAAGTTTATTTATTTTGAGAGAGAGACAGCATGAGTGGGGGAGGAGTAGAAAGGGTGTGTGTGTGTGTGTGTGTGTGAGAGAGAGAGAGAGAGAGAGAGAGAATGAATATCTCAAGCAGGCTCTGCACTGTTGGCACAGAGCCTGATGTGGGGCTCGAACCCACAAAATCGTGAGCTCATGACGTGAGCTGAAATCAAGAGTCTGACGCTTAACCGACTGAGCCACCCACGTGCCCCTATAGAGGTAGCTTTTAAATGTTTATTTTTATTTTTAAGAGAGAGTGCATGCCAGTGGGATAGGGGTAGAGAGAGAGAGGGAGAGAGAATCCCAAGCAGGTTCCTACCTGTCAGCATAGAGCCTGATGCAGGGCTTAGTCTCAGGAGCCATGAGATCATGATCTGAGCTGAAACTAAGAGCTGGACGCTTAACTGACTGAGCCACCCAGGCATCCCCATAGAAGCAACTTTTAAAATAGAACCAGTCAATGGAATTTTATTTTATTTTCTTATTATTTTTTAATGTTTATTTTTGAGAGAGAGAGAGGGAGGGAGGGAGGGAGGGGCAGAGAGAGAGGGAGACACAGAATCCGAAGCAGGCTCCAGGCTCTGAGCTGTCAGCACAGAGCCTGACATGGGGCTCGAACTCAGGAACCGCAAGATCGTGACCTGAGCTGAAGTTGGAGGTTTAACCAACTGAGCCACCCAGGTGCTCCTAGAACTAATCACTGATAAAGATTAGTGAAGACCTAAATTCTAGAGATAATTTTTTTGGGATTTGGTGATTCATTCAGTTTTGTGATTCCTTAAGTTCATTATATACTACTTCAATTAATTCAAATTTAAGTGGATTGTTCCAAAACTAGAGACATATTTTCATTATTTAAAACTACTGAGTGTAAGATGTGCATTAACTATTTCACTGTGGTATACTTGCAAACACAAAGTGATAATGTATAATTCTTAGAGATGCTGCTTTTTTAGTTTTTTTTTTCTGCCAGTTTATTTAAAAAAAAATTTTTTTTAACGTTTTATTTATTTTTGAGACAGAGAGAGACAGAGCATGAACGGGGGAGGGTCAGAGAGAGGGAGACACAGAATCCGAAACAGGCTCCAGGCTCTGAGCAGTCAGCACAGAGCCTGACGCGGGGCTCGAACTCACGGACCGCGAGATCATGACCTGAGCCGAAGTCGGCCGCTTAACCGACTGAGCCACCCAGGCGCCCCATTTTTTTTTTTTAATTTTTTTTTTTTAATTTTCTTGCCAGTTTAAAAGTTGGTAGAGGGGTGTCTGGGTGACTCAGTTGGTTAAGCGTCTAGCTCTTGATCTTAGCTCAGGTCTTGATCTCAGGGTTGTGAGTTTCAAGCCCTGCAGTGGACTCTGTGCTCGTGTGGAGCCAACTTAAAAAAAAAATTGGTAGAATTGGGCATTCCCAGAACAGAAGACAGAGTATTGCCTAGAAATGATACTGGGTGGCTTCAAACACTCAGTATTAACTTCTTCAGCTAGTTCAAGTTGTGGACTTGACTTATGCTTTAGGAATATGATTTTCCCCTCTCAGAAGGGTAGCAATTAAATTGATTTTTGTTCTTTATCCAGATAGTAATAGAAGAAGGTTTAGGAGCCTAGAGGATCCATTAAAGGGGATATTCTAAATGCAAAGAACACTTTTTTTGACTTGCTGCATCTCTCACCCATACTATTTTATTAATTTATGAATTCAGCAATCCTTTTAGTGCCTGCTCTGTGTCAGTAACAGTTCAAGGGGCTGGGGATATAGCAGTGAGTAAAATAGGCCCCAACAAATCTCTGCTCTCATGGTTTACATAATAGTGTGTGAGTTGGAATTAGTGTTTGGAGAAAAATGAAGCAGGGGAGGAAGATTAGGGGAGGGCAGAGGGGTGGGGTACAGTGAAGTGGTTCAGGGTTGGGTTGAACTCGGGTTGCAATTAAAAAAATTTTTTTTTTACATTTATTTATTTTTGAGAGACAGAGCACAAGTGGGGGATGGGCAGAGAGAGAAGGAGACACAGCATCTGAAGCAGGCTCCAGGCTCCGAGCTGTCAGCACAGAGCCTGATGCACAGCTCGAACTCACAAACCATGAGATCATGACCTGAGCTGAAGTCGGTTGCTCAACCGACTGAGCCAAGGGGGTTGCAGTTTAAAATAAGATTGAGGAGTTCTCACTCCAGAATGACATTTGAGCAAAGATCTGTAGGGATGTAACTGAATGAGCCATCCAGGCAAGAGCATTCTAGATAGAGGGGGCAACTGTAATCACTTTTAATCGCAACAAGTACTGTTATGCTAAAGTTTATATGAAATCTTTAGTTAAACAAGTGTATTTTGTAATGCATTTGGAGGAGCATTTTAGTAGCTTAGTTTCCCAAAATACTGTGTGTGCGTGTAATTAACCATAGAAACAATTGATGGTCAAGGAAGAAGTTTGAGCTTTGATGGTGTTGCTTTCAGTTTCAAAGTGTGCTTGAAAAGGCAGATTTGTTGCTAACATATCTTGGTTATTTTTCAGAGTATTTGCAGCTCTTTGTTGTCATTTCTCTTGATCTTTTACTGGATAAAACTACAGTGTTCATCTGCAGTGTAACCAGACTGAAACAAACTACACTGTTCATCTGCAGTGTAACGAGGCTGAAACATGTGCAGTCACGCCAGCTATGCTACGTCAACGTGGACTTTGGTGCAGATGTTACAGCATCTTATTATTCTTTGTCAAACTATGCCTTAAAGTAGATGGTTGAATGCTTTTGTAGTTCACCCCGTTAACAATAAATTCTCCATCAAAATTGGATTCAGAGTCTTGCTAATCTTGTTCTTTTAAAATATGGCTTGTGGGCGCCTGGGTAGTTCATTTGGTTAAGCATCTGACTCTTGATTTGGGCTCAGGTCATGATCTCGCCTTTCGTGAGATCGAGCCTTGTGTCGGGCTCCATATTGACAGCTCGGAGCCTGCTTGGGATTCTCTCTCTCTCTCTCTCTCTCTCTCTCTCTCTCTCTTTCTCTCTCTTTCTCTCTCTCTCTCCCTCTCCCTCTCCCTCTCCCTCTCCCTCTCCCTCTCCCTCTCCCTCTCCCTCTCCCTCTCCCTCTGCCTCTGCCTCTGCCTCTGCCTCTGCCTCTGCCTCTGTCTCTCCCCGCCCCTCCTGTGCTTATGCGTTCTCTTTCAAAAATAAATAAGCTTAAAATACAGCTTGTGGTTTATAAGACAGATTTATGAGAATTTAAATGAACGTACCTCTCTGCCTCATCAGATGTAACACAGGAAATTGGCATCTTGCTTGGTATTTTTTTATATCATTTTATTTATTATGTATTTTTATTTTTAAGATTACTTATTTTGAGAGAGAGAGAAGGAGTAGGGGAGGGGCAGAGAGAGAGAGGGGACAGAGGATCCCAAGCAGGCTCCACGCTGACAGCAGAGAGCCCGATTTGGGGCTTGAATTCATGAACTGTTGAGATCATTACCTGAGCCGAACAAAGTTGGACACTTAACCAACTGAGCCACCCAAGTGCCCCTATTTTATTTATTTTTAAAGTTTATTTATTTTGAGAGAGAGTATGTGCTCACCAGTGGTGGGAGGGTGGGTGCAGAGAGAGAGGGGGAAAGACAATGCTAAGCAGGCTCTGTGCTGTCAGTATGGAGTCTGATAATGGGGCTTGAACTCATGGAACTGTGAGATCATGACCTGAGACGAAAATCAAGAGTTTTGATTTTCCTGAACGACCCAGGAGCCCCTTGGTATTTTTGAAAAGAAAGATTCTCAGTTTGTCTTTCATTTACAGTGTATGTTGTTGCCTTGGTAATGTAGTGACTTATTTTTTGCTGAAAATGTATGCTTGTATGTGGGCTTTCTGATACAGGCTGGCACATGATTTCATCCTTGAGGGATTTAGGACCAAATTACTGTGTACTGATTCTGAAAAGGCTATTCTGTGGCATATTTTCTTAGAGCTTTAAGAACATATAGCCTGACCTTAAGATTTCTTCTCATTTCTCCATTCGTGGTACAAACCAGTCCTCTAATTTCCCAAACGGAAGAACTTCATCATAATTTACCATCTTCTTAAACCCATCCTCCATCCCCAAACCCATCAACTATTTCTTATTTATTTCCATTCTACTACCCTGGTGCAGATCCTTCATTTAAGTCTTGCATTACTAAAGTAGTTTCTTAGCTGAGTTGGTTTACTTTATCTGGTTACCTTTGGCAATTCGCCTTGCAATATAGGTACAAGATTAATAGCACACAACAAACCTGTTCTCGTGAGTAAGAAATGGTAGCCTCCCGTGTCCCACCCAGGTTGAATTAAAACTCCTGCTTAGCTTTCAGAATTGGTATGACTTGGACTTACCCGGTGTTTTTGTTTGTTTCTTCCACTTTGCAGGTTGACACGACTTCTACTCTTTCTGTTGATAATTCCGTTTAACTAGAGATTTATTCTCACATTGTTTTAGATCACTGTGCCATATTTACTACTTTTTAAAAAATATATGGCACTTGCAGTTTGTAGTGGAATTTTGTAGCAGCCAGACGATTGCCATTGTGTTCCCCTGTTCTGCTTATAACCAGTAAAATATATAATGTGATATATGATGTATGTAAAGCTATTTAGCGTAATGTTTGGCACAGAGTAGGCATTCAGTAAATTACTGAAATGTTTTGAAGGCATTTAAAGGCAGGGTTTCTTTTTTACCCAGTGTAGTGCTATAACAGGCACTTAAATATATTGCTGACTTTTATAATTAACAGTCCTTTCTTGGAAGAACAGAAGGCTATTGTAACATGCTCTGGGTCCCTACTTGAGTCCTTATGCAGGGAAGATTGGATAGGATCTGTTACGTGCTTGGTGCTTGGGTCCTGTTCTTGAACTGACCCCCCACACATGTGCCAACACAGTTACTATTTAACTCTTTTTGCATTTTTTTTTTTGTTTGTTTTACCCACATTAGAGCACAATGTTTTAACGGTTAGTGGTAATATATGTTTTTAATAGTATTGTGTTACTATGTCGGTACTTTTCACAACTATTTTTAATATGTATAGCATTTCATCCTGTGCTGTATTGTTACTTAACATTTTTCTCTTGCATTAGCTATTTTAATGTTCTGGCATTCCATTGTTTCTTGTTAAAGTAGTTTCTTCATTTTGGGTAGATTATCTGAAGTGGAACTATATTTATTTTAAAAGTTTATTTTGAGAGAGACAGCCTGAGTAGGGGAGGGGCACAGAACGAGGGAGGGAGAGAACAGCAAGCAGGTTCCATGCTGCCAGCACGGAGCCCAACCTGGGGCTCGAACCCACGAAACCTTAAGATCATGACCTGAACTGAAACCAAGAGTCAAACGCTTAACTGATTGAGCCACCCTGGTGTCCCGGAACTGGAATTACTTTTTTTAAATGGGGACACAAATGTTCTAATTGTTGAAGTACATTGGCAAATTGAGTGCTTGGCATTGTAGTACTAAGGGCGTGAAGTGGAATTATTGAGACACATGATGTGTATGGCTCTTAAAATACGTGTGTAGGGCATTTAAAAAAACTGCCTATGCTCATGAAATAGATGGAGGATTTGGGTGGGTTTGGTTTATCAGGGCTCACTGCTTAGACCAGGTTTACTGATGGTGTTTTTCTTTTCCTTTTTTTCGAATGGTGTTTTTCTTAATTACTGAGTATGTCTTGGAGATCTTTTGATTTTAGTAGCTGGTTTCGTTTTTAAAACCAAAGAAATAATACATGCACCTGAAAACTTCAGTACAAAAGAGAACAGGGGGAAAAATGAGTCTGCCTGTTCCAGCTACCCTTGTCCCTTTCCCAGAAGCCACCACTGTTACCTAGCATATGTATCATTATAGTCTCTGCATCTGCATGTGCCTTTGCAGATAGTCTTTTGTGTCTTTGCACCTATAAGTATATATGTATCTCCTCTCCATTAAAAAAACTCAGACATGAGTTGGCACCTTATACACATTGTTCTGTACTTTGTGTTTTAATTTTTTTTTAACGTTGATTTATTTTTGAGACAGAGACAGAGCATGAACGGCGGAGGGTCAGAGAGAGAGGGAGACACAGAATCGGAAGCAGGCTCCAGGCTCCGAGCCATCAGCCCAGAGCCCGACGCGGGGCTCGAACTCACGGACCGTGAGATCATGACCTGAGCCGAAGTCGGACGCTTAACCGACTGAGCCACCCAGGCGCCCTGTACTTTGTGTTTTAGAAACTTAATACGTTTTGGAGGTTTTCCATGTTCCCCTGTATTAGTTTGCCAGGGCTGCCATAACAAAGACTAGAATAGGTGATTTAAGTAGTAGAATTTATCTCCTGACAGTTCTGGAGACTAGAAGCTTCAGATCAAGGTGTTGGCAGAGCTAGTTTCTTCTGAGGGCTTCTTTCTTGGTTTATAGGTGGCTGATTTTTACTGTCGTCACTTGGCCTTCCCACTTTGTGTACTTATCTCCTTATAAAGACACCAGTCATGTTGGATTAGGGTCCACCAATATGATTTCATTTTACCTTCATTCTCTAAAGGCCCTATTCCAAATACAGTCATATTCTGATATACTGGGGGTTGCGATTTCAACATACAAAGTTTTGGAGGGGGGGCACAGTTTAGTCCATAACAGGCACTATAGTTCATTCTTTTTAATAGTTGCATAATATTCCTTTGTGTTATCACTTAACAGCCCCCTGTTCACGTGTAGTTTCCTGTCTTTGCTCCTGTAAGCAAGTCTCTGGTAAATATCCTTTGCTTACCTCTTGGCATATTTGGAGAAATGGAGTTACTGGGCCAAAGAATGTACATGTTAAATTATGATAGGTGCTGGCGTAGATGTGGAAGCCTTGTTTCTTACTGTTTTGTTGTTCTGAAAGCAAAAATTTGCCTTGTGTATTATGTCCTAATCTAAAACCAGATTAAAACAAAAATTTTTTAATGTTTATTTTTGAGAGAGAGAGAGCGCGCCCAAGCGCACTTCCACTGGTGTGCATGAGTGGAGGAGGGGCAGAGGGGCAGACACACAATCCCAAGCCGGCTCCAGGCTCCAAGCTGTCAGCAGAGAGCCCAACGTGGGACTTGAACCCACGAACCGCGAGATCATGACCAGGCGCCTCATAAAACCAGATTTTGTTTTGAAGAGAACATGATTGGCTTTCACGTAGCACTTTGATGGAGTTATAAACACAGCCTCCTATACAAGATTGTCTAGATAATCAGATTCTAAATTAATCGATTATCTGGGTTACTTTACAGCGATTAAAAAGAGCTCATATTTGAGTGTTAAGTGCTGAACAGAGGAGTAACTCCGTTAATTCTTACAACCTACGTCAATACTATTTCTGTGTTATTGATGGAGAGACAAAGTCTAAAAGAGGTTGACTAGCTTGCCCAAAGTTGCACAAGAATGGGGATATCAGTATGGGACTGCTTGACTAGAACGCTTCTGTGCTTGACTTCTGTGCTTATGTTGTCTTCCTTGGGCATATTAGAGACCCGATAAATAATTGCATACTTCAGTTATGTTAATTTATCTCTTCTTAAAATAGAGGTGGATTATAACCCTTTCTGTAATATTCTGAATCCTCTGACTACAAATAGGACATTTAGCTTAAACTGTTCTTTGAGATCAGAGTGTGGGGATTTTAGAAAGGATTAACTTTAGCAAATAAGTCTGTCAGGTAGAAGCGAAGATTTTTCTGAATTTATTATAGTGTTTAGATGTTTTCATTTTAACGGTAGTAGTTCTGATCTTTATCTTAGGGCCATTTTGATTTTTGGAAGTTTTAATTGGGGATGAGAATGCCATATTAGGTGTTTATTCTGTGCCAGGCGATAGGTTAGTTGCTTTTTAGATGTCATCTCTCTTTCTAGCAATTTTGTAAGTTAGATGTTCTTGTGTAGATGAGAAACTTAAGGTGTAGAAGTGAAGTAACTTGCTGGGGTCACACACATTGAAGTGGAGCTAAGATTTGAACCCATATTTGTCTGTCTTTAAAAATCCCATGCCTTTTTCATATTATTAACTTTAGTTAGCAAGGCTTTTAAAAAGTTTTTTTTTTAATTTTATTTTTTTCTTGCCCTTCATATATGCTTGATACTGCATTAGGCACCTTGGGAAGGAGGTAAAGAAGTATAAGCCTAGTTTTTCAGAGAGCTTAAGATCTATTAGAATAAGCACGCGTGAATAAAGCCAGCATGATCAAGTACTCAGTTGTGTGATTTATTTGTTCAGTGAGGGCCTGGTGTGTGCTCAGTGTTGAATTGTTTTCTGGCAATGCAGCAAGCAGAGTCCCTGCCTTTGGAGAGATTTCCTTATTTTTTATATCTCCTTTACTGCATTAAAACAAACAAGATAATTATAGCTTATGACCATACTATAAAGGAAATAAACAGGGTAACTTGAGAGAAGTAAGGAGGTTGGAAGCTGGGTATTGCTATGGATAGTGTGCTCAGGGGAGGGTTTTCTGAGCAGAGGATTATTTGAGCTGAGATCTGAAGAAGTCAGCAGCTTTAAGAGCAGGAGGGGCAGTACTAGCAAGTATAGAGACCTGCGGGAAGGACAAGGCATCTTGGAGGAATAGAAAGAAGGAGCCTGTGTCATTAGAGCAGAGAACTAAGAACTAAGAAGGGCTTTGCCATGGAGGTTCAGAGAGTGGGGGCAGTTTTTGATAGTTTGAATAGTTAGGGAAGGTGTCTCAGATAAGGTAGGAATCCGGGGGTGGAAAGTTAGGATAGAAATAGGATGAGTTGTAAGGCCAGACATCTAGCTTTTGGTGGAGAGGTGATATGAATAAAGGCTTAGGCTTTGAAATAAGTACCAAACCATATTGGATACTTAGTTTATTTTTATTTTATTTTATTTTGTTTATTTTTATTTTTTAGACAGAGGGAGAGCAAGCCAGGTGGGGGAGAGCAGAGGGAGAGAGAGAGAATCCCAGGCAGGCTCCACATTCAGCGCAGAGCTGGACGCGGGGCTCAATCGCACGATTCTGGGATCATGACCTGAGTCGAAATCAGGAGTCAGACGCTCAACCAACTGAGCCACCCTCGGTCCCTCGCGTCTCCCCCTCCCGTATTGGATACTTTAAATAGTAACAGGAATTGGCAATTAGGGCAGAATAAGATGCATAGAAGCTAGTTGAACAATTTTGGTCCTGTTTTTCCCCAGGTTGTCTAGACCTCAGAGCTGTAGCAGATTCAGATTTGAGACTTGGGGATAAGCAAAATGCCCTTATCTTTAGTTATCAATCCTCCCTCCCCCCTCTCTCTTTCTTGTTCTTTTCTTTGCTTTTCTTTTTTCTTTCTTGTTTTTATTTTCAAGTAATCTCTATACCCAATGTGGGGCTCGAACTCACAACCTTGAGATCAAGAGTGTCGTGTTCTCATACTAAGCCAGCTAGGTGTCCTTAGTTATCTCTTTTGCATGCAACTGAGGGGAACTTTGAATGTGTTTAATATCTCCTTGTCTTTTCTTCATTAAGAGGAAAGAATTAATATTGCCCTCAATTAAGACATCAGAATGGGAAAATTGCATATGAGGGTGTCAGTAATGTTACAAAAGGAAGGTTGTGTGTGTTTTGAGGGGGGGGGGTGTATGTGTTACTTATTTGTTTATTGTATGGATACTTCACTTAGGATTTTGCCCCAAGAGGACATGAACTTTGTTCCAGGCACAGGGGGGATATGGCTATGTATAGGACAATGCTGGCACATATTAGGTGCTTAATAAAGGTTTATTGAATGAATGAATAAATTTACAAGTCTTGAACCTTAATTTCTAAGTTAAAAAAATTATTCTTGAGAGAGAGAGAGACAGTGCAGGCAGGGGAAGGGCAGAGAGAGAGAGAGAGAGAGAGAGAGAGAGAGAGAGAGAGACGGAGACACAGAATCCAAAGCAGGCTCCAGGCTCTGAGCTGTCTGGCACAGAGCCTGATGTGGGGCTCGAACTCACGAACCGCGAGATCATGACCTGAGCTGAGGTCGGATGCTTAACCGACTGAGCCATCCAGGCGCCCCTTGAACCTTACTTTCTGAGTGGAGAAGTCACTTCCTATGTGGAAAAGTAGATCAAGACTTATCAACTAAGCGAAATAAGTCAGAGAAAGACAGATACCATATGATTTCACTCATATGTGGAATTTAAAAAACAAAACAGATGAACATATGGGAGGGATGAACAAGAGAGAGGGAAACAAACTGTAAGAGACCCTTAACGATGGAGGACAAACTGAGGGTTGATGGAGGGGCCGTGGGTGGGGGATGGGCTAGATGGGTGATGGAGATGAAGGAGGACACTTGTGATGAGCACTGGGTGTTGTGCATTGTATGTTAATTGACTAGAATTTAAATAAAAATTTGAAGAAGAAATATAAAATCACCTTTCAAGTAAGTTTGGGGGCACCTGGGTGTGGCTCAGTTAAGTGTCCAGTTTCGGCTCAGATCATGATCTCACGATTTGTAAGTTGGAGCCCCGCGTCTGGCTCTCTGCTGTCAGTGCAGAGCCTGCTTCGGATCCTCTGTCCCTCTCTCTCTCTCTGCCCCTCCCTTGCTCGTTCTCTCTCTCTCTCTCTCTCTCTCTCTCTCTCTCTCTCTCTCTCAGAAATAAACATTAAAAAGTTTGTGTTCTTGCACCTGACTTTAAGATCCAAAAATTATTTTTTCGCCAAGTTGTGCCTTTCCTCTTGGAGTCAAGTTGAGCACAACACTACTGGTGCCTGTTTACGCTGTGAAGTGGCTGCTGTTCCGGAGAACACGCCGGAGACTTTCTCACTGTGGAGCAGGTAGTGCCCTGTGAACACGCGATCTCTGGAGAAAGCCCTGTAGTTTTACCTGCTGATGCTGTCTGTCTTGTTGGAGAAGAAATTTTGGATGTCCCCCGCACCCCCGCCAAATTGACAAGTTTTGACTATTTTGAGGGAAAATCTTATTGCAATTTCTATTCTCTTCTAACTGAGAGAATACTCTTGGGGTGCCTGGATGGCTCACTGGGTTGAGTGGCTGACTCTTGATTTCGGTTCAGGTCATGATCTTGGGGCTGTGGGATCGAGCCCTGAGTCACACTGAGTGTGGAACCTGTTTAAGATTCGCTCTCTCCCGGTGCCTGGGTGGCTCAGTCGGTTAAGTGCCCTACTCTTGGTTTCGGTTCAGGTCATGATCTCATGGTTTATGAGTTCAAGCCCTGCATTGGGCTCCGTGCTGACAGCATGGAGCCTGCTTGGGATTCTCTCTCTCCCTCTCTCTTTCTCTGCCCCTCCCCCGCTCATTCTCTCTCTCTCTCTCTCTCTCTCTCTCTCTCTCTCAAAAATAAATAAATGAACTTAAAAAAAAAAGATTCTCTCTCTCTCTCTCTTTCTCTTTGTCCCTCTCCTTAAGATCCTGTTTCTCTCGGTCCCTTTCCTCTGCTTTGTGTCTCTCCCTCAAAAAAAAAAAAAAAAATAATAATACTCATACATTATTACATACTCTTCAGTTTTACCAAATTATTTGAAATGTTAAATTTAAAAATTACGTATCTTATTTAACTGTTTACTAATGGGATTTTTAAATGTTATTTTTTTGGTCCCAAGTGCAGTATACAAGGATGACTGTGGCTAGTATCCCTTTGTTTTTGCCAATTTGAGGAAGGAAAACTCAACATTATAGTAAAAGTAAGGACTTGACATTCTTATCGGATCAGACATTTTGGAATGAAGTCATTTTCAGAAATGAAGCTGATACAACACACTTGTAGCACTGTTGAAAATATCTGTTAACCACACAGACTTGCAGTCTTTGACTTTGAGTGCTGCCTGCTAGCACTTTTCCCCGACAGTTGCTTCTTTTTTATCATTTGAGGACCCATAGAACCTTAGTTTGATACCCCCCTTCTCTCTCATGTACTTTGTGATTTCACATGTATCAGTTTTTTTCATTAAGCGGCAGAAAATGGAGGAATTTGAATAATTCGCTTTAATGAGTGTGTTAATAATGTATTTAATTGAAAGCTGGAGATATTAGGAGTTTTGCAGCCATTCTGTGAGAGAACTATGTAGAACTCAAGATGCTCTTATGTATTTGTCAAAAACCCAAAGATATTTTTGTTTTATGCAGCATCTGAAACGTACAAAAGCCGTAGCAGTGCTGTTATCACTTACATTCTGCCTGGGCCTCCTTCTCTGATTTCTTTGACTGTCTTTTGGTAAAATATCTACGAATTTCACCAGTCTCAAAAATCAGCAAGAGAAAAGCAACAACAAGGCTCTTGGACACATACCATGGAGACCTTGTCCTTTAAATTTCTGCTATGATTTAATTCTAGGGGTAAATAAGTAGAATTTTGGGGGGGGGGGGGGGGAATAAGGTTACCTACAGCTTTTCAAGGATAGAACAAAATATGTTTTGAAAAGTTAAGATTTTTATTAGCCTTAGTACTTTAAAGCAGAAGAAATTAATAATACATAATTTCTCTCATTTTTACATGCTCGCCGTGGGGAGTCATGTTGCTTACCACCTTTCTTTATGGTAGGATTCTGGCCTTCACTAATTTCTTCCTGTTAGGATAGACACCTAGAAGACGGAACCATAAATGAACTAAAACAACCAATTTCTAGAGAAGATGTGCTAGCTAGCTGGCTTGGGAGTGAGGAGGAGAAGGTGGAAAAAAATCTTTAAAATTGTTTCAGGAGGATTTTCAATAAGGAAAAATTTTGAGTAATAACATATTTAAGACCGCACATTCTTACTTCATCCCTACTCTAGTAATTAGTCTAAGAAACTAAGCTGTTTACATACAAAAACTGAAATTCACAACAAAATGGTTATATCTCACAAAGCTCGGTCAATCAAGTAAACAAAGTCTGGGACTTTATCTTACTTTCCTTACATGTTAATATGTTAGCCCAGTATTGTTTTATGGATGCTGGCAGAAGACAGGAGATTCCTGGGTCAGAGACAAAGCGTTTATATATAGTAAAGGCACAGCCGGCAGCAGATCAATGTCTGTGTTGCTTCCCTGTGTCCCTAAGACTTCCATGTGGGGGATGCAAGGGGTTTGTGTCACATCTGAGGAGCATTGAGCCTAGGGAACCCGCTATTTAATAACAAGTAGGAGGTAAGCCTACTCTTTGTCTTAGAGGGAGACATTACTGTAATTCTTCAAGGTCTTTTGCTGCTAACATAACCCTACAGCATGGCCTGGGTGGGGTGGTCAGGACCTTGCATTTTTAGCATACCCAGTAAGATGTATAGGAGCACGAGAGACCCATGGGGGACTGTCTTTTCCAATACAAGGTTGTCTGCTTTTTAGTAGTTGAAAGATATTTTACAGAATTCTAATTCAAATTGGAATGGATACACTTACTGAGAACTGAGGCAAACTGCTGATCATATTAAGCTTCTTTGGGATTTTTATGAGGGCAAATGATTTTGAGCAGTAGCTGTATTACTTTGACTTTTTGAATGGCAAAGTTTTGTGAGATTATTTGCTGTTTACTGAGGACTCTGAAAACAAATTTTAAAGTTCGAAAAGAACTGTTTTTATGTGGTTTGTTCTTTATTTGCCTGAAGTCAAAAGAATATCAGGAAAAGAATATCAAGATATGTGGGTGTTAACAATCTGGCATTGGGGTAAGTCCTTTGCTTTTAGGCCAGAATATCTGCAAAATGATGGGGTTAAGTTAGTTCATGAAAGGGTATTTCAATCCTAAATAAAATTATTTATTTTGCTTTTATGTAATATTGGGTGCACTCATATAATTGAGCTCTCTTAAGTTTCATTTCGAGCTTAACATTTATTTCAAGGTTTATTTTATTTTTTTATTTATTTAAAAAAATTTTTTTAAGTTTATTCTTTTTTGAAAGACAGAGAGAGACAGAGCACAAGCAGGGGTGGGGCAGAGAGAGAGGGGGACACAGAATCGGAAGCAGGCTCCAGGCTCTGAGCTGTCAGCACAGAGCCCGATGCGGGGCTGGAAGTCACGAACCGTGAGATATGACCTGAGGCGACGTCGGAAGCTCATCCCAGTGAGCCACCCAGGCGCCCCTATTTCAAGGTTTAAAAACAGTGTATTGTTTTGGGCGAGAAAGGTAATTATGATGGAGGTGTAATAGGATTTTGAGTAGGACTTTCTAAACAATACTGTATTTTTAATTCATCATATACGGTCAGTTATATCCTTTTTGGTCTGACTCAAAACCAAAGTGATACGTTAGAACACCTTTATACATGTGAATGCATGGGATAGGATCCATCTTTGTAGTTTTGAGTCCCTTGGATTACTTAATCACGTGGGCAGATGTTTTAAAAATTACGCTTTGCATATGCTACTATAACTGATGTGGCCCTCAATCACATTAGCATAAACTCTTGTGTGATTGGAAGGAGTCATTATGAAAGATGAAAGACACTCCTGTCATCTAGGAAATTCCAGGGGTTTTAGGAGCTGTGTACCAGGAACCCAGGAGAAAGACCAAATACTTATTTTTACCACAGTGAAATTACCGAAAATTTTACTTGACTTATTTTATTTATTTATTTATGTTTTACTTGCTTTTCATTCACTTTGTTTACTGTTAATATTTGACATAGTTTTCTAATCTGACTGAGAATACTCATTTTTGCAAGACTTACTCTTCAAATCTTTTCGTGCAACTATTTTGTGCTTTGTGCCTAGAATGAACCACAGGGCGCGGGGCTTCTCTAGCCAGGAGCCTTCCCCCATACAGATCTTTTCCCTGGGATTGGATTGTCTGATGGAGTTCAGCTGGGCAACCAGCCAACGATGATACTACAGAGAGGATTCCGTAACTTCTTTAAATTTAGAGCTCAAGGACTCCAGAAAACTTAAAGGGGTTACAGTCCTGAGATTCTCAAGAGGGAATTGGACCAAAGCATCTGGGTGTTAGTGTCACTGTCAGATGGAACAGTGGGTACTGGGAAGGAATGTAGAAGATACACCTTATTTCACAATTCAGTTTTCTTAGGATTGGCAGAATACCTTAAAAAAATATTTTTAGGGGCGCCCGGGTGGCTCAGTCGGTTTAGCGTCCGACGTCAGCTCAGGTCATGATCTCACACTCCGTGAGTTCGAGCCCCGCGTCGGGCTCTGTGCTGACGGCTCGGAGCCTGGAGCCCGCTTCGGATTCTGTGTCTCCCTCTCTGTCTCTGCCCCTCCCCTGCTCATGCTCTGTCTCTCTCTGTCTCAAAAATAAATAAAAACATTAAAAAAAATTTTGTTTTAATATTTTCAATTTTGAGAGACAGAGCATGAGCAGGGGAGGAGCAGAGTGAGAGAGGGAGACACAGAATCCGAAGCGGGCTCCAGGCTCTGAGCTGTCAGCACAGAGCTGGACATGCGGGGGCTTGAACCCATGAACCGTGAGATCATGACCTGAGCTGACGCTGGATGCTTAACTGACTGAGCCACCCAGTTACCCCTGGCAGAATCACTTTTTATGCCCAGCCCCAGTTTTAAGTGCTGGTATGATTGAACTTCAGTATTAAAGAGGTAGAGTGTTTAAGATGCAAAATAACTTTTCTGGCCACTCCGGATAGCAAAACAGTAATTGGTACCGCATAGCCTCTTTGCTGTTATAGTGAGTTGATACTTTTAAAAAGGAAGCTAACGTAGGATATACAGACATTGTCTGACCTAGTTATTTCTATGTCGTTGAAGCTGGCGTTGTATGTACTGCAAAGCCAAAGTCTTTTCCCTGGTTGCTTGCTCCTTCCCCATCTCTGGGTCATCTGCTGACATTCTATTTTATGATTATTATTATATTAAACTTTTTTTTATTCATTTTCGAGAGAGAGAGGGGGAGGGAAGAGAGGGAGAACGTGAGCGGGATTGGGGCAGAGAGAGGGAGACATAGAATCCGAAGCAGGCTTCAGACTCCTAGCTGTCAGGACAGAGCCCGACGTGTGGGGCTTGAACCCACAAACCGTGAGATCATGATCTGAGCCGAAGTTGGACACTTAACCGACTGAGTCACCTAGGCACCACCCTGACATTTTAATAAATGAAATTATTAGTAATACATGTCAAATGCTTTGTAGAATAGTCTTAATTAAATTGCAACTTTACTCATTAAAGTGACCACTTTTGCAGTATAGCTCTAAATTTGACTGCATTTGTAGTAAGAACAATGAGTACTGTAATTACTTTGGAAATAAAAATAAATTATATGCTCCTAAGCAGGTTGGAATTGTTGCTCTTTTAAAATTTATATTGATTTAAAGGTGCCTTTAATCATTCAAGAGTAATAGTTAACATTTAGTAAACATTTACTGTATGCCAGGCACTGTTCTAAATTCTTTACATGTATTATCTTATTCAGTCAATGTACCCTGTGAAGAAGGTCTTCTAACTGTTTTCATTTTTAGGTAAGGGAAAATAGCCACAGAGAAGTTAAATAACCCGCCTATGGTCACATAGCTGGAGTGGTAGAGCCAGGGTGACTCTTGATCCAGTGCTTTCAACAGGGGACCCATAACCATTTTCCAACAGATTGCTGAGCTGAGGTCAGAAAGCCTAAGAAATGGAAGATTTATGGGTATATAGAAAGGGGAAGAGCAAAATCTTACTGATTCTCTCTTCTTCCCTTCTCCCCAGTAAAATTCGGTAGTTGTCTGTAGGGTAAAGAAATAGGAAGTGAACTGAATTCCTGTTTCTTGGTTCCTCCTCTCCCTTCCTCTTCCCAGTGTTGGCAACTACCAGAGGTATATTCTTGCCACTGCATTTGCAGTGATCATGTTTGTTTTTAAAACACTGTCATTTCTCAGGAGAGGGACTTGGAGCAGGGACTTGGCAGTCATACTGTTTGGGTTTAAATTCCAGTTCTGCCATTTACTGGCTGAGAAATCTTGGCCTACTTCACTTTACTGAGACTCACTTTTCTTACCTGCAAAATGGGGATAATATAGTACATACCTCATAGGGTTGTTGGGAGGATGAAATGTACAAAAATGTGTAATGTGTTTAGAACAGTATATAGCACATAGTAAGTGCTATATATATAAGTGTTTGCTCCTATCATTATTATTTGAGAAGACTTTTTAGATTGAAGCAGTAATTGGAAGCACCTCTGAACTATCTTGGTTCATGATCTTTCAATATCTAATGTGAGTTTTTTATTACTAAATATGTAAAAAGCCTGTTTGATACAGTTAATTCATGTTGGTAATTTTTATTCTACTTAAACATTTTTTTAAAACGTTTATTTATTTATTTTCTTAATGTTTATTTTTTGAGAGAGAGACAGAGACAGAGCATGAGCGGGGGAGGGGCAGAGATTGAGAGAGACACAGAGTCCGAAACAGGCTCCAGGCTCTGAGCTATCAGCACAGAGTCCAACATGGGGCTCGAACTCACAAACCATGAGATCATGACCTGAGCCGAAGTCGAATACTTAACCGACTGAGCCATCCAGGTGCCCCTAAAACGTTTATTTTTGAGACAGAGAGAGAGCGAGGGATGGGAGTAAAGAGAGGGAGACACATATTCTGAAGCAGGCTCCAGGCTCTGACCCGTCAGCACAGATCCCAATGCGGGGCTCGAACTCACAAACCATGAGATCATGATCTGACCTAAGCTGATGTCAGATGCTTAAGCGACTGAGCCACCCAGGTGTCCCCGTCCTACTTTAAGAAATTCACTTCTAGGTGACCTAAAATGCCAGTAATGTTTATCTTAGCTTAGATTCTTGTGTTACTGGTATTCCTCATCTTGCTATCATACAAGATAGTAGTTCTCAAACTTCATTGTACATTGGAATTACATAGGGAGTATTGAGTTCTGAGTTATTAGATGTGGAGTGAGGGTCCGAGAATCTGAATTGTTAATCCAATCCAGGTAATTCTGGTGGTCTGCTAATTTTGGAATTGCTAGTTTAGAGACTAAATTCAAACATGTACACAGTGATGGTTTGTAAACTAAAAAAAAAAAAAAATTTTTTTATTCGGCAATTCACAATAGTGATCAGGTCTGTTCTTGTACCTAAATAATTTTGTTAATACCTGTTAAAGAACTTGATTTTTAGGAACCACTCTGTAAAATATAGAAATAAGATACAGGAAATACAGAAAAATGATACAGAAGTCTTCAGGTGAATAAGAAACATTTGGGTGGATTTCTCATTTAATTTTTGTGTGTGTGTCATTAGCTAAGTAGCAAGTATATTCAGTTCATTTTAACCTGTTTTTTGGTGTACCTGCTGGGTGCAAAGTGTGAAGAGTTTTCATTAGGTAATCGCTAAAGAGAGAAGAAAGTACAGTGTAAGTTTTGACCCATTGGATGAAAATAGGTGTGAAGTAGGATTGATTTAACCAGTGCACTTGGTAGATGAACTCATGTATTTTGAGTATGTGCTGTGAGGTCCTTTTATGTTCTTTAATCTGCATAACAACTGTGCAAGGTGTTGACATAATGAGTTCTGTTTTACAAATGAGAACATTGAGTCAAAAGAGATTAAGAACCTTGCCCAGGTCACTAGTAAGCGCAGAGCAGAGATTAAAACCCAGGGTTTTTGTGACTTCAAAGTTAAGAAAATTATTATTATTTATGTGTCTATGTATTTTATAGTTTATAAAAATAGTTTATAGTATATATATATAGTGTATAGTTTATAGTTATTTATAGTTTATGTATTTTGGATATTCCTTCTAGCTTTTTAGGCAGGACACACAAAGGTCCCAGTTGGCTTGCCTGTTTCTCCTGCTGGGACAGGCAAAAATACACACTTCTAAAAGTTCTCAAAGTAGTACTGTTTGTTTAATGATTGAGCCAAACTCTGTGCAGAGCACATCTCTGTTATATGGATCCATTACCTTCCATTGGAAAATCTTAAAGATCACCCTCAGAAAATTTGTCATTTAGGGGCACCTGGGTAACTTAGTTGGTTAAGCATCCATCCAACTCTTGGTTTCAGCTCAGGTCATGCATGATCTCATGGTTCCTTGAGTTCAAGCCTATATGTTGGCCGTGTGGACCCTGCTTGGCATTCTCTCTTTCTCCTCTCTCTTCCCCGCCCTCTCTCATGTGTGCTGTCTCTCTCAAAATAAACTTCAAAAAAAAATTTGTTATTAGTTTTCATGAATTTGTGTTTAATGCAGAGAGTTATGAGCCTGTTTGAAATATTGCTACCTTTGTTCCTATACTTACATTGTAGATTTCTTGTACTACAAATTGTGTTGTATTCATATGTTTTACTTTACAGTTGAAAGTTTTCTGGTGGCCATCATGAACTCATTTTTAACATTTTCTTATTCTTGCTGGTATCAGAGAAAGGTGCTGCATTTAATAGGTTGCCATAGAAAGAACCAATCTATTGTGTAATCTATTTGTGATGGGCTGCTGTGAAAATAGTTAATTTATAATACAAAAAAGGAAATCAGTGCAGATCAGATTTAAATTCTTTTTAAATGCAGTTACTAATGAAAGCTCTTCTTTGGAATGTTTTAGACCAGCTGCGACCTTCTCCGTCGCAGCTTGTGATAGTTGTGATTTAGCTCATGTGGCAGTCATATTCATGGCTCTAATCATGGGAACTTCTTGTTCTCACTTTCTTCTTTCTTATTCCCTGGGAAATTTATGTATGTATATATGTAAGTATGTATATTTTTGAGAGAGAGGGGGGTGTGCGCAGGTGGGGGAGGGGCAGAGAGAGAGAAGGGAGATAGAGGTCCAAAGCGGGCTCTGCGCGGACACCAGTGACCCCGATGGTGGGGCTCAGACTCATGAACCGAGATAATGATTCTCAACTGAGTGCCCCTCCCTAGGGAATCTTAATGAAAACTTCAAGAAACTTCCACTAGAAGTTTCAAGCTTATAAATGGCCTGTTGATTTTGTATTTGTTTGTTAGTATGGGTTTTAAGTCTTAAAAGAGAATGCCAGCTATTGAATGAAGATGAGGAGCTTCATATTTAGGGATGACAATTCATTTGATTTCAACCACAATTAAAATTTACAAGGAGCAGTTTTCTTAGATGTTTTTGAGACAAAGTCTCAAAAGTGGTCAGCTTTACTGTAAAGTTACTTGATAAATCTAGATATTACTAAATTAGTGATTCTGAGACATTTTCTCCCACATTTAACTCCTCTAAATTTAGAATGTATTTAAAAATCATTGGCTTCTTAGAGTCTGTGGAATATAGTAATTAGGATATCAGTTCTGCTGCTGTCACAGAGAAATTCAGAATACTAGGGACTTAATGAAAGAGAAGTTTCTTCCTTTCTTGTGTAAAAGTCCTGGAGGCAATCCAGGGCTGACCCTTCCTGTTTTGTGACTCATCCTTAACATCTCAGTTGTGTCTTGTGGTTCGTCGTGGCTGCTTCAGCCCTCATTATCATGTCTGCATTCTAGCCTGCAGGCTGCAACAGGGAGACTGTGCCCCTTGGTATTAGGGCTAGTCTCGAACGTTGCATCCATCAGTCATTTCCACTCCCGTTAATCACAGTGGTCACTTCGAGCTGCAGAGGAATTGAGGAAATGTAGTCTTTTTACTGGGGACCATGTGCTTAATTAAAAATTCTATTACTAAAGAAGAAAGGAAGAATTGGCAGACCACTAGAAGTCTCTGCCACAGTGGTCAAATATTACTTTTTGCCAGTGTTTATGATTAAACTCTACATTAAAAAAAAAAATCTCCTGAGGGCACCTGGGTGGCCTAGTGGTTGAGCATCTGATTTCTGCTCAGGTCTTGGGATCCAGCCCCACATTGAGCGTGGAGCCTGCTTGGGAGTCTCGCTCCCTGTCTTTTCTGTCCTTCCCCCTGCTTGTGCATGCATGCAAATACACACACACACACACACTCTCTCTCTCTCTCTCTCTCAAAAAAAAAAAAAAAAGATCACCCAGTAATAATGGTCAAGAGAAATAGAAGGTATTTGAGAACTGAACTTGAAATATATTTGTAGGCACCTGGAAAATAGTCTGTAGAGTGAACAGAACTCTCTGCTTACCTTTCCTTCACTGTCAATTGAAAAGAAATTCTACAGAAGACCTTATTTTTTTAGCAGAACATTATTCTTTTTTTCAGAGGTGGATTCAGGAACCATAAGATGATAGCTGTTTCTATTTCCTCTGCTTTATTATTATGTAAAAGACATTCTTTAGGAGTAATTCTCTGTAATTAGTACTCCCATGTGCTTGATTATTTTGGTAAATCTTGATTTAGTTTAGGGATTAAGATCTTTAACTAGTAATGCTGTACTAGTATGACTGCGTTAGTGCATTATAGGGAAAAGAGAAGGAACAAGATAAAAGGAGGTTAAATAAAGATAAATATAATCAGGAAGATTTTGATGAGGAATGGGAGAGTGTATATTTCCTGTAAGTTACTCCTTGTATACAGAGATGTTAACAGGCATTTGTAACTCATGATCAAGAGTTGTGATGCTTACTGCATAGGCATGGCATCCAACCCAGAGTTAGATGGTTCTGACGTTTTTGTGTTTAGTAAGGTGGCACCTCTAGCCAACAAGAAATTGCATCCCCTTCAGGATTATAATTGAAATAGGACTTTGTCTTAAAATGTAGGTATACAGGGCATGAAGTTTCTTTTTTATTCTCCCAAAAAGACTTAGAAGTTTTCATTGACTCTAAGATGTCATTTATCCTAATTTCTTAGATGTCAAAATGTGGGGAAAAAAATGACTGGCAGTGATTTTAAGAAACTTTCAGTAAAGACATGTTCTGATTTTAGAGATGTTTAAATGTGAAAACAAGCATCTCGGAATTGATGAAATATAATAAATCTTTGGTACTTTTGTAATCGATAGCTTCTTAGAAAGGACTACAGTAAGAGAAGCTAAAGTAATTATATCTGTTTATAAGTCAGTATTCTGTAGAGTGATCGGACTCTTCATTATAAAAGTGTAGGTTTTGGCCTCTTCATGCCATGAATATTGAATTAGTAACTAGGCCACCTGGTGTTAAAATACGTGCTGAGACCGGGGATCATCGTGATCTTTGTTCAGTTCCTCATTCTGCTCTTCTTTTACAAGGGGTTGGTGGCGATACTCTGTAGCTCGTTGGTTATAGCTCTAAGGTTGGATAAACGGACCATTCTTTAAAGCAGTGATTTCCTATTGCAGTCTGGCACATATCATGTTTATGCACACACATGTACGTGCATTTGTGTGCACATACAACTGAAGGAAAAATTTCACACAATCACACTTGTTGGCACACTCTACGTGGGATTCATTCTGAAATAGCCTCTTCTCTTTCATTATAGAAATAAATATGCTACTCTTTATACTACTTTGGATTTTAAAAAAACCCCACTTGTATGGAAAACAAAGGGATCAGAGACTTAGAAATTTGACTCTTACTTATTACTGTGATTTTGAGCTAGTCACTGTTTCTCTTTTTAGGCTCTTTCGGCCATAGCAGTTGGGGTGCTGGTTCTCTTGTTGCTCTGAATGAGCAAACCTGTTGCTAGTTGAAGAAAAAAAAATACACAACTACAAATGAAACAAATATTTTTCTTCTTTTTTGTAGGTCATCATTGAATTTGAAATATTTAAAGTGGATACGAAACTGTTTCAGCAATGCAGACAATTAAGTGTGTTGTTGTGGGCGATGGTGCCGTTGGTAAAACCTGTCTCCTGATATCCTACACAACAAATAAATTTCCATCGGAGTATGTACCGACTGTAAGTATGAAGGCTTCCATCATCTGTTGGTGAAATACGATCTCTTTTGATATCTTTTGAAAACTACGTGTGTGCTCAAGATTTCTCTGTTGTCTGCCTTTGTGCCCTGTTTTTAAAGATCTTCTGATGGGTATGTTATATACACTTTAAAATTAATAGCTGAAAAAAATCAGTGAAAATGCTGAAAAGGTGACACAGGGGTGTGCAAGAAGTTCTGGGAGGCAAAACTCCAATAGACAAGATTCTAAAGAGCGGTGGTCTCAGTTTGGGGAAGTATGCCCTGTATCTTGGAATGAAGTGACTTTCTTTTTGATAACTTGGCCAATGAGTAGTCAGTGCTTGGAGGTCTTCTGGGATGCTTTTTGGGGTCTTGTAACTTCAGAGAAAGTATGTGTCTCCACTTACTCTCCTTAGAGGATAGAAGAGAATCTCACGGAGCTGTTGGCTTAGCAATAATGGAGCTGCAAACTGGTATTTAAGGGCAGAGAACTGTTTTGGTTATGAGGACATTAACAGAAGCCTTTGGGGTCCTCTCCCACAAATGTTTTTTATCAGCTCCTTAGAAGAGTAGAGGGAAAATGGGAATAATAAAGATCATGACGTGAGAGAAGAGTTAGAGTAATACTTGTGAAAGAATGTGTTTGGGGATCCAGTGTTTGTCCCAGGTTGGGTGACCCAACCCAGTGGTATAATTATGTTAAACACAGATTTTCCTTCAGTGGTGGGGGTGAGCGAGGGTTGGCCTGGCTTGGCAGTGACCACCTCTGTTAAGTGAGCTATTTTTGGAGTTATAAAGAACCTATGCATGATTAATATGGGATTTGTTTGGAAGTAAAAGGGAAGAAAATGTCTGAATACTTCAGGTTAATCTTGAGAGACATGAGCATTGTTAAGAGGGTGAATGAATACAGGTTAAAGTTTTGGTAATTATGTTTAATAGAATTGACAATCTGTAATGTCCTGAGGTAGACACAATGATTGAGGTAGGTCAAGGCTGTAGGAAGAAATGTTAGGTTTCTTGGAATGGGAGAATTTGAAGGTATAATTAAATACAAAAATCATACTTTGGGGTTGGCCCATTTGGGGACATGGTAAGTAAAAGAAATTCTGAGATTGAGGGAGACTTTTAGGGGACTTTCAGAGATACATACATCTTGTTTCAGAATGAGGGCAGCTGTCAGAATTTTGGTGTTTCAGTGTCCATTAAAGTTATTTTCTTGTAAACACAGTTTCTGAGTCTGTTATGACTTTGGTCATGAAGTGTTCTATTTAAGAGGGGCTTTCATATATGTGTTTCTGGATCTCTGGAAGAGAGTTAGGTATGACTTAAGAAAAATAACCTGCGTTGTTGGAGAGCTTAACCACATTCATTATATTTCCTAGTTCTTGTTATCAAGAACCAACTTTCCTTTAACTACCACCTCCCCTATGCCCTTGATTCCACTCCTTTTTACATTTCAACAGTCCATTAAAACATGAACTGGAAAGTTAAGAGTTAGAAAAGAAGGGGTGATCTGAAAATGTAACATCCTTCTAGTTGGAAAGATTGATTTTTATTTGTCAATTCAGAGGAATCCATGAATTAGTGTTGGGTCTTTTCCCATTTATCACTATTACCTCCCATTTTCACAGATAATTTAGTACAACCAATATTAGTATATACGGAGTTTGTCATGGGTTGTACAGTCTGTTTGCAAATAAAAACATCTAGTCACAGAAGATCTCTTAGGTCATGTGGTTTGTACCCAGTAACATAAGTTTTATTCATGAAGTCTCAACAAATAATCTGCTAGCCCTTTCTTGGACATTTTCCTTGACCTTGAGGGAACCTTTATTTCTCTCTAATGGGCTTATTTACAACAACGTGCTTCTTGTCTTGAACCCTGAGAGGAAAAAAGATTATCATGGATCTAGGATATTTAAATTCTAGATCAAAATGAAATAGTCTATAAGAATTTCTTAGAAATCGGAGTAAACATTAAGGTAAACTGTAAACTTACTGTCTCAAAAATAGCAAATTGAACAGCATCGTTTTGTATAGCTAGAGGACTCTGTTTTTATGGCACCTCTAGCCTTCCTGTGACTTTTAATCCAGGCTACTGGGGTAGAGTAGACATCCCAGAGTACATCCCGTCACTTTTTCCAAGAACCATTTAGTTCATGCAAGGGTTTGGTTGGCAAGATTGGTTACCTAAGAATTATATAGACTAAGAGAAGGGGAAGTCTCAGGAAGGAAATACTGCCTTTACTTAAGAGTTGTCCTGTCCCGTTTTGACCATCCCCTTGCATACTAACAATGTTGTATTTTTGTGTTTTTAGGTTTTTGACAACTATGCAGTCACAGTTATGATTGGTGGAGAGCCATATACTCTTGGACTTTTTGATACTGCAGGTGAAAACTTGATGTCTTTTATGTTTTGGTCTGTAACTATTAACGGTTGCTGGTTGTCTATCTTTTTTGGTGGACATTTTTGGAAACTAGCTTATTAGCAAACCACTTGTCTTTTGTTAATAGTTAGCAGGATTGAATATTGTGATGGTTGATGCTTGATTCAAGGGACAGTCCCAGACCTGAAATGGCAAATAGGAGTTTGGAGTTCCCTGGGTGGATGGTGTGGAGAGAGAGAGTAGGGCGAGAGCAGGGTACATTAGGCAAGCTGTATTATCAGCCTCTGAAATTTGAAGGCATATTTAGGATTTTTGTCTGTATAATATGCAGATAAGATAGCTTCTTATAGAGATAGCTTGTTATTGTTTACTGTATCTGAAAATACTTTGAAGTTGAGCCAATATGTAGCTCACGATATTGACGTGGTTACCTTTTTAAATTAAAGGAATAAATTGCTTTCTTTCTTTAGTATACCCAATTCCTCAGTGTTATTCTTTTTTTAAATTATTATTTTAATTTTATTTTTAAAATGTTTTGCATGTATTTTTTAATGTTAAATTTTTTTTTTTTTTTTTTTTTTTTTACGTTTATGTGCTTATTTTGAGAGAGCACAAGCAGGCCAGGGGCAGAGAGAGAGAGGGAGAGAGAAAGAATCCCAAGCAGGCTCCACGCTCAGCTTGGAGCCTGATGTAGGGCTCGATCTCACAAACTGTGAGATCATGACCTGAGCCAAATCAAGAATCAGATGCTTAACCAACTGAGCCACACAGGAGCTCCTGTTTCTCTTTGTTTCAACAGTAGCTGCACATCTTAATTTCTGACTTCTGTCTCTGTAGTCTCTGTTGTTATCAGCTTAGTTAGCCAAAGAAAAATTTCAGAAAGGTAACCTTTTTATATTTAGGAATTCTGAGTGCTTTGCTTTTTGTTTTTTTTTTTAAGTTTTAATTATTTATTTTTGAGAGAAAGAGCATGTGTGCAAGCGGGGGAGGGGCAGACAGGGAAGGGGACAGAGGATCCGAAGTGGGCTCTGTGCGGACAGCAGAGAGCCCGATGTAGGGCTCGAACCCAGGAACTGTGAGATCATGTCCTGAGCCTAAGGCAGACACTTAACAGACTGAGCCACCCAGGTGCCCCTCGGTGCTTTGCTTTTTGAGTTACGCTCTCCCTGCCTGCCCGCTGACCTACTCCTCTTAAGGAGTATCTTGTACTGCTCACTTTGAGGGACTGTCTAGATTTAGTTGGGAGGATGAAATGGAGACACCGTAGTAAGCAGTTCAGTTTCGAGATCAGTGGCTTTCTGTGGTGTTTTAGACCTTTAAAATGTTTACAAGTTAAAAATTGTATGAGTAATGGTATACTGGAAGAAACTTGGAAATAATAGAAAAAATAAAATAATGACCCATATCTCATGATAGGTGAGGAAATTTTCCGTTTATGTTGCCGTTGGTGGCAATATGCACACAGAAAAAAGATAATTTTTGGCTCCTTGGGGTTGAAAATTAGTTTAAAATTTTATTTTCAAATTTCAGATCAGTATTTTTTTTTTTTGTTTTTACCTTTAGTGAAGTATAATACAATAGAATTCAGTCACTTTAAGTGTTTGATTAATTTTGCTGACTGTATAGTTATGTAACCTCCACCATAATCAAGGTCCATCACCTACAAAATTTCCTTATGCTCTGTAACAGTCAGTCCCCTCTTGATCTGGCCCCAGGCAGCCACAGATCTGCTTTCTGTCACTCGGCTAATATGTAGTCTTTTGTGTTTGACTTCTTTTGCTTAGCATAATGTTTTTGAGGTTCATCTATCTGTATCAGTTTTTTTTTTTAATTGGCTGAGTAGTATCCATATTGTGAATATAGCACAATTTGGTTATCAATTTACAAGTTGATGGATGTTTGGGTTCCAGTTTTAAGCTATCTTTTAATCAGTTTAATTTGCCTGACCTGACAAGTGAAACATTCCCAAGTTTTTACATACATAACTTCAATAAACCTGATAACTTGTGATTTCCTGTATTTATGTTTTAGCTTATCACAGCTCACTTTCCCTCCCTCCCTCCCTCCCTTCCTTCCTTCCTTCCTTCCTCTCTCTCTCTCTCTCTCTCTCTCTCAGGGAGCGTGCACATGCCTGTGGGGGAGGGATAGGGGGAGAGGGAAAGAGAATCTTTAAGCCATGTGAGGCTTGATCTCATGATTGTGAGATCATGACCTGAGCTGAAATCAAGAGTCAGACGCTTAACAGACTGAGCCACTTAGGCATCCCATAAACAGCATTATTTATAACCTTATAAACAACATTTTTCAACCAAAAAATCCCAAGGTTAAGACCAGTTATAGACCAATTATACACTTTAAACAGGAATCAGAACAAATCTATCATGTTCTTTCTTTATTTTTAATTAGGCTGCATGTCCAGCATGGAACCCGGCACGGGGCTTGAACTCACAACCCTGAGATCAAGACCTGAGTTGAGATCCAGAGTCAGACACTTAACCGAGTGAGCCACCCAGGTGTCCTATCATGTCCTTTAATATGGCAGATTATTTTACATACTGTAGGCACTGGGTGTTAAATATAGATTATTCCTAAATGTAAGTGAAAATTAACAATAATAGTATTTGACTTATTTCATCTTTATATTAGATTCTGAGTCTTTCTGGGGGTTAAAAAAAATTCACTAAGGAAATGATTTTTACCATCTCAGGCAAGTTGTGGGTTTCCAACTTCACTGTTAAGGTCACTTTAAGCCAGAGAGAGAGACAGAGGGGGAGAGAGAGAGAGAGAGAGAGAGAGAGAGTGAGTGTGTGTGTGTGTGTGTGTGTGTGTGTGTGTGTGTTTGGACAGACATTGGAGACCTGGGGTTGTAGGCATCCACAATGAGTCTCTGTCTTTGACACACTTAAGAGGAGACTTGCTATTCTTCTGCAGAGGCCTTAATCTTAGAGTCCCTGTTCCTGATTCTAGTCATGCCATTAGCTTAGTTTTCTTTCTTCTAAAGTTTTGATCACCATGAGATGCCCTTTGACTTCCTTTAACTGTTCGATTACATTTAATCTGCTGACTTTTGGTCATTTTGTTCTCAATTAAAATTTTTTTTTTTAACGTTTATTTATTTTTTTGAGACAGAGAGAGACAGAGCATGAACAGGGGAGGGTCAGAGAGAAGGAGACACAGAATCTGAAACAGGCTCCAGGCTCTGAGCTGTCAGCACAGAGCCCGACGCGGGGCTCCAACTCACGGACCGCGAGATCATGACCTGAGCCGAAGTCGGCCGCTTAACCGACTGAGCCACCCAGGCGCCCCTGTTCTCAGTTTTTTTAATAGCATTCCTATCTCACCTCTGGCTACAATTCTCTAAGTGTGAAACACAAAGTGACAAAGGAGAACTGTAGTTCTCATACAGAGTCTGTAAACAAAGCTAATGGGTGATGTATAAGGGGCTTGGGAGGTACTGGGGTGCACCTTTTACAGATGTATTTAATACCATCTGAGGTTAGAGATAGGGGGACGCCTGGCCAGCTTAGTTGGTGGAGCGTGCGACTCTTGATCTTGGGGTCTTGAGTTCAAGCCTCAGGTTGGGGTAGAGCTTTACTTTAAAAAAAAAAAAGATAAGAGACAGAGCTCTCTCTCTCTGTCTCACAGCTTTTATTTCTGTCTCTGTGGTTACAACACTAAATTCTTGTTTATGAGTTCCCCCCACAGTTGTTTTCTCCTGTTTTTTCTTCACATGTTGTACTGTTGTGTATTTTGTTCTATATTTAGCTTTTTTTTAACTTAACGTGTTTATATCGTATGCTCCTTCCCATGTTGAATAATCCTCACCCCACTGTCATTTCCTTTCTGTGTCAGCATTTAACATTTTACTCTTTATTACAAAGATGCAGGTTTTACTTATTATAGGAAAAAATAATAAAAATACAGACAACAAAGGAGAAAATGAAAAAGCATCTGTATTCAAAGACAGTCACGTCTTAGTGTATGTCCTAAGCAGAGTTCTTCCTATATAGTCATTGTACTTATACATAAGGAAAAGGGATACTATTATTTTTTTCTCCCTCTCTGTACCTTCCTTTTTCTCTTACAACAATATGGGGACATCTCTCAATGTTGTACTTGTATGTCATAGTCCTCATGGTGACACAGTAGTCTGTTGTGTGGCAGATCACAGCACAGTTTAGTTTCTCTGTTATGTTTGCAATCCATTTACAGTATTTTATATTAAGGTCTTTTCCTGGTCAAACATTTTTATATTTTGACACCCATTCTTGTCACTTTTTTCCTAGTTCAATTTTAGACTTACAGAAAAGTTGCTAGTAGCAAAAACACCTTTCCGGTTTCAGCAGTTCTTAATGATTTGTGACTTTCTCTCCCTCTATGAATAATGTTTTTCTTTCTTTTTTTTTTATGTTTATTTATTTTTGAGAGAGATAGAGCATGAGCGGGAGAGGAGCAGAGAGAAAGGGATACACAGAATCTGAAGCAGGCTCTGGGTTCTGAGCTTTCAGCACAGAACCTGACATGGGTCTCAGACTCATGAACCATGAGATCATGACCGAGTGAAGTCGGATGTTTAACCGGCTGAGCCACCCAGGCGCCCCTCGTTTTTATTTCTAAGCCATTTGAGAGTAGGTTGCATACATCATGCCCTTTTGCTTTTCAATGCTTCAGTGTACGTATTTCTTAAGAGCAAGGATATTCTCTTATGGTATACTTACCAAATTCAGGAAATGTAACATTCTATATAACATTTAAAATTTTAATAGTCAATGCCTAATAATGGCCTTATAGCACGTTCTGATCTAGCATCATACGTTGCATGTAGTGGTTACTTTCTTTAGTGCCCTTTAGTATGGAACTTCAGCCCTTCACGCCGTCGGCATTTTTTAAGGAAACAGGCCGGTTCTTTTGTATAATGTTTCTCAGTTTGAGTTTGCCTATTTCCTTACGAGTGGATTCAGAATATGCATTTTTGGTTGGAATACCAAATGAGTAATGTTGTGTCTGTCCTAAAGTATTACTTTTTTGTTAAAAGTAATTTTGATCATTTGGTCAAGGTGTCCAGTTTTTCTACCATATGTTTAGAATTTTTCTTTTTGTAGTTGGTAATTGGTGAGAAGACACTTTAAAACCATGTGAATATTCTGGTCTTATTAAAGAGGCTCTCTCTAGATTTAATAATGATTGACAATTCTTGCCAGAACCAATTTTTCCTACGGTGGTTGCAAAGTGGGAGCGTAAGTGTGTTCCTTGCTGTGGAGGTCTGGCCAGAGAGGCGACGGCGCACACAGATGTGAACGCGGTGCAGAATCTGGTCCTGAGCATCGGTCGTCCGCTGGGGGAAAACAGCAGCGTATTGCATCTGGATAATGAGCTTTTGGTGACACCCTCAGTTCAGACTGACTCTAGGAGTCCTCTTGGCCTTCACCAGTTCCCTGTTTTCCTCTCCTTTCCTTCTGTAGTCCGAAGCTTGGTTCCTAGAAAGGGTTTCAGTATATTTTCTCATCTTCAGTCCTAAACTACACATAAAATAGTTTCAGACTTGCTGTATACCACACCGCTGTGAAAGACAAGTGTTCAGGATTTGCCTGCAGTTCTTTTTTTCTTATTCTTTTTTTTTTTTTTTTTTTAATTTTTTAACATTTATTTATTTTTGAGACAGAGAGAGACAGAGCATGAACGGGGGAGGGGCAGAGAGAGAGGGAGACACAGAATCCGAAGCGGGCTCCAGGCTCTGAGCCATCAGCCCAGAGCCCGACGCGGGGCTCGAACTCGCAGACCGTGAGATCGTGACCTGAGCCGAAGTCAGACGCTCAACTGACTGAGCCACCCAGGCGCCCCTTCTTACTCTGATAGCAGACAAAGTTTTCTGTTCAGAAGCTACTTGGATTTGTACCCTGCCCCTCTTTAGTGTGCTTATGTTATCTGGAATTCCTTTGTCAGTTTGATTTGTTTATCTTTACATTAAATTTTACATTGTTTTTCCACATCCCCATTTATTTTATTTTTATATACAATTTTTATAATTGTTTTCTTAGGTTCAGTTTTCAGGGAAGATCTCTTCACTTTTGAACGTTAATCATTGTAATTCTATTAGTCATTTCAGGCATTACCATGAAAAAGAGAAAGCTTGGGCTTTGATGCTAGATAGAGCAGTTAGCTAGACAGCTGGCAAGTTTCTTGACTGGATCTTAATTACCTTGAAATGTAAAATGTTTAAAGTAGTTTCCTCTTAGAGGTTCTGTGAGACTGAATGATAAATAATCAATTTTAAAAAGTGTAGGGGCACCTGGGTGGCTCAGGTGGTTAAGCGTCCGACTTCAGCTCAGGCCATGATCTCACGGTTCGTGAGTTCGAGCTCCGCGTTGGGTTCTGTGCTGACAGCCCAGAGCCTGGAGCCTGCTGTGGATGCTGTGTCTCTCTCTCTCTCTCTCTGCCCCTCCCCTGCTCATGCGCGCTCGCTCGCGCTCTCTCTCTCTCTCTCTCTCTCTGTCTCCCTCTCTCTCCCTCTCCCTCTCCCCCTCCCCCTCTCGATAAATGAACATTAAAAAAATAGTTAAAAAGTGTATACATATACATGTAAACTCAGGAGCTGTATATTTATGATTCATACACTTTGTATATTAAAAAAATCAGAATAGTGACTTGGATGTTTTTGGTGCAGAGCTAATATTTTTCTCTTTGTTTAGCAGATGAATAATACTCAGAACAAGTCAGAGTAGTTTGGTCTGGTTTACCTGATTCTGTGTTTTTGTTTTGTTTTGTTTTTAAATAAACTCCTTTCTAGGGCGCCTGGGCGGCTCAGTCGGTTAAGTGTCTGACTTTTGATTTCGGCTCAGGTCATGATCTCACAGTTCATGAGTTTGAGCCCTGAATCAGGCTCTGCGCTCACAGTGGTGGAGCCTGCTTGGGATTCTGTCTCCCTCTCTCTCCGCCTCTCTCCTGTGTGCATGCGTTCTCTCTCAAAATAAATAAATAAACTTAAAAAAATATATAAACAAACTCCTTTCTTTCATTGAGGCATTTTCTAGTATCTGAAAGCTTTCTGCACTTACTGATTAATTACATCAGCAGGAAGACTGTGCTCTCCACAGAGATTTGTATAGACTTCTCGGTCTCTAGTTTAGTGCCATTATGGAATCTTCGGAGGGCCATTTTGACTAAAATTTCAGTTTTTAGTAAATTCTGCATTAACATGCAATAGTCTAGATTTTTGCAGATGATATACATAAAATGGTAGGAATCTCAGGTTCCAGGGTGTCCCCATTTATTTTCAGATTTTTTGTTTGTTTGTTTTCCAGCAGATGTTCTAAAATTATTTAGGAATGGGCCTCATGTCACAGATGAGGCAGGATCATTAAATGCCATTAAATTTTGAATAATCAGTTGGAGAAAAAAATGTTGAGGTTTGAATCTGTAGCGGTGAATACTGTGAAATGTTTAATTTGCTTTCTTGTGTTTATAGTGTCCTGCTGGAGCTCTCTAAAAATGTTGCTTTTGGCAGTAAATTCTTATTTTTCATACCATGAGGTTCTTTCAGACTTTCATATAGGTCAGAATCTTCAGTGCAAACCGAGTTAATTTCTCTTGAATTTAAAATTTTAATAGGAGATTCTAAGCAAGAGGAAGATCAGCAATCCATGTGAGATGTATCCCTGCTTTTTGGCAAGTGTTGGAAATTAAGCAGTGAGCTGGTGTGGTGTTAGAGTAGGTATAATTTAAGACTTGTAGTCAGAACCTGACTTACACATAGAGTGAAATTTTCTTTAAAAAAATTTTTTTTGATCTTTATTTTTGAGAGCGAGAGAGAGAGAGAGAGGGAGAGAGAGGGGAACAGAGGGAGAGAGAGACACAGAATCCGAAGTAGGCTCCAGGCTCTGAGCTGTCAGCACAGAGTCCGATGCAGGGCTTGAACTCACAAACTGCAAGTTCATGACCTGAGCCAGAGTTGGATGCTCAACTGACTGAGCCACCCCAGGCGCACCCCAAGAGTGAAATTTTCTTGATCATGTTGTGTATCTTAAAAGATGCTGAATGATAACTTTGTCTCTGTGGAATGCATTATAGTTATTTGTGACATACTGAGAGGATACAGGATACATTTTAGCTGGATAAATGATGCTTGGGTAGTGAAAGATCTTGCTCATCTTAAGGGATCCTATTCATTGTGTTTCCTTAATTGTAGCACTTGTGGGAGAAGTAGAGGTAAGGTAGCCTACTTTTTGTTTATTGGGCAGTTTCATTTCTGATTTTTTTTTTTTTTTTTTTTTTTTTTTTGCTCTTGGGGAAGGGAAAAGAAAGATATGTAGCTTCGAAGGCATCCCACAAATAAACGGACTGACCAACACTGCTTTGGACCCAGTATTCAAAAAGAATGGGTATATTTGTTACAATCCATCTGAGCAGAAGGTTGGTTACACATAACACATGTAGTGTAGCACATTGGACATTCATGTAGATGCTCTTATTGGTGCTCAGGAATATAGAGTTGGATCTATATATTTTTTAATGTTTATTTATTTTGAGAGAGAGGGAGAGTGAGAGAGTGTGCATGAGCAGGGCAGGGGCGGAGAGAGAGGGAGAGAGAGAATTCCAAATGGGCTCCCCACTGTCGGCGCAGAGCCACATGTGGGGCTTGATGTCACAAACTGAGATGATGACCTGAGGTGAAATCAATAGTCAGATGCTTAACTGAGCCACCCAGGCGCACCTTTTTTTTCTTTTTTTTTTTTTTTAAATCCGAACTTACACGGATTGATTGCAGTGGCTGCATGACTAAAAATGAAGCCGTTTTTAGTCTTTGCTAGACTTGATTTTTTTGAAATATATTCATTCCATTTGAATAGGGAATAGAGCTAAGGAAAGGTGTTTGAATAGCTGTACTTTTTTGTTTATTTATTTTTTAATGTTTATTTTTGACACAGAGAGAGACAGAGCATGAGCGGGGGAGGGGCAGAGAGCGAGGGAGACACAGAATCTGAAACAGGCTCCAGGCTCTGAGCTGTCAGCACAGAGCCTGATGCGGGACCCGAACTCACAAACCACGAGATCATGACCTGAGCTGAAGTTGGATGCTTAACCGACTGAGCCACCCAGGCGCCCCTGTACTTTTTTTTTTTTTTTTTTTTAAACAAGACTTGGCTAATTGTTTTGTCTTATTTTTTAAATTTATTTTTTGTTTTGTTGTTTTATTGGAGCTTTGATATGCGATGTGTCAAAGCTCCAGCCAGTGTTAAAGCTCAGGCAGTTTAGATAGAATTAAGGAGTTTGCTGATTTTGTTTTAAGCCCATTCTTTTCTTTTTAAAGCTTTTCCATGTCTGTAATTTTATATTATACATTGTAATTTAAGAAGTGAAAATTATACTTCTAAGTGCATACCTTTAAAGCCTTTGCTTCTGACCCTAGCAAATTGTTAGTCAGTATTCAGTAAATATTAGACATGCTAATGGTGATTTTATTTATTTGTAACCTCCTCCCTTATCCCTTTTTGCGTAAGCTTCATTGAATCTCTGTATTGTCCTGAAGATACCTTTATTGTCTACTCACAGTGTATTGCTTTCTTAAGTGGCAATAGCAGTAATATCTTTAATTATTATGTTTTAGCTACCCTAAATTCTTGTCTTCTCTCTTAATGCTGGCAAAAAAAAAAAAGTTTTTACTGGCATACAGAATATTTAACTTCCTTCCCCCCTCCCTCCCCTTAAAAATGTTTTTATTGTGGTAAAATATCCATAATATAGAATTTATTGTTTTAGCCATTTTTAAGTTCATTGGCCACTAAGTACTTAAATGTTCTTTTAATACACAGGATTGCTGGGGCACCTGGGTGGCCCAGTCGGTTAAGTGTTTTGATTTCAGCTTAGGTCATGACCTCATGGCTTGAGGGTTCGAGCCCGGTGTGCCCCTGTGCTGACAGTTCAGAGCCTGGAGCCTGCTTCGGATTCTGTGTCTCCCTCTCTCTCTGCCCCTCCCCTGCTCATGCACTCATTCTCTGTCTCTCTCTCTCTCTCAAAAATAAATAAACGTTAAAAAAAAATTAACAACAACACAGGATTGCTGTAGCTCATTTTAAAATTTATTTATTTACTTATTTATTTTTGAGAGACAGAGAGAGAGACAATGAGACAGCATGTGAACAGAGAAGGAGCAGAGAGAGAGAGAGAGAGACAGAATGCGAAGCAGGCTCCAGGCTCCAAGCTGTCAGTACAGAGCCTGATGCAGGGCTCGAACTCACGAACTGTGAGATCATGACCTGAGCCGAAGTGGGACGCTTAACCCACTGAGCCACCCAGATGCCCCTGCTGTAGCTCATTTTAGAAATTGGAATATTAAACCCAGTCTGGCAACTCCTCCCCTCCCTTCAGTTTTGGAAATGTGTATAGGTGTTTTTAAAAACTTTTTATCTAGAAATAATTTTTAAGCCTGCAGAACAGTTGTATAAATAGTACCAGGAGCCTCCTTTAACCAGGTTTACAATTAGCTTTTTGCCCTATTTGCTTTATTATTCTCTTTCAATGTAGTATGCACATGAATTGTTTTTCCCTGAATTTTTTGAGAGTAAGTTGCATACACATAGCCATTTAGTCTTGAATAAGTATGTACTTCCTAAGAACGGAGATGTTCTTGTATAATAGTAAATAGCTCCTGGAAATTTAACATTGATACAGTACTTGAATCCAACATCTATATTCCAACTTTGTTAGTTGAGCTGAGTCCAGTGTTTTTTGCTTTCAGTAATGGATCATGTATTGCATTTAGTTGTCATGTCTTTTTAGTTTCTTAATTTGGATCAGTTCTTCAGCCTTTTTGGTCTTTAATGGCATTATTTTTATAGAATACAGGCCCATCCCTCTCTCTCCTCCCCTTATAAAATGTTCCTCACTTTTGAGTTTGGTCTGTGTTTCCTCATGATTAGGTTCAGATTATGCAGTTTTGGTTGGAATAGTCCATTAGTGATGTGTCTTTCTCAGGATCTACATCTAGGGGCACACAGTGTTCATCTGCTACTCATTGGTGTTGGTAATTTTAATGACTCAGTCAAGGTGATGTCCAGTTTCTTCACAAGATAGTTCTCTTTTTCCCCTTGCAGTTTATCAGCGGTGATTAAGACCATAAAAATATTCTCTTTTCAACTGGATTTTTCTCATGTAGATTTTGCCTTCACTGATTCTTGCTGAGTTATCTTTTCTGGGTGTTCTCAGTTTCACATGATGGTCTTACACGTTAACTAAGCCTGTGAGCGTGCTTTGGTAATCATGATGGACAGTGAATTTTGTCTTCTGGGTTTCACTGAGATTTTTGTTTCCTTAGATGGTTTCACTGTGATTCTTTTTCTTTTTTTTTTAAGTTTATTCATTTCGAGAGAGAGAGCGAGCGAGCGAGCGGGGGATGGGCAGAGAGAGAGAGAGAAAGAATCCCAAGTAGGCTCCGCACTGTCAGCACGGAGCCTGACACAGGGCTTGAACCCACAAAACATGAGATCATGCCCAGAGCCGAAACCAAGAGTTGGACGCTTAACTGACTGAGCCACCCAGGCGCCCCTCAATGTGATTATTTCTTAACCAGATTTGAGTAGGATTGATTTTAACCATTTCTGTAGCAACAGTTTATTTTTTTTTTATTACATCGTTGTTGGGTTGCTAATGGACTCATAGACTGAAAACTACAGATTGGTAATAAACACACCTAATGTATAATGAATTCATTGTTGTTCTCAGGGCTTGAAATATTAAATAGAATTAGCTGAGTAAGAATGTTCATCAAAGATTATTTTACAAAAACCATACATTTTATTAGATCAGTAAGTTGCTTTCTTAGTAATGGTCGGTGTACTGTTAGCCGCATGCTTAATCTTTTGACTGACTTGTGATTTTGAAATTGTGAGGACACCAAGATTCAGTTGCTGACTTCTCCAATTTCCCCCACCCAGGGCAAGAGGATTATGACAGATTACGACCGCTGAGTTATCCACAAACAGATGTATTTCTAGTCTGTTTTTCAGTGGTCTCTCCATCCTCATTTGAAAATGTGAAGGAGAAGGTGAGTTGGTCAGATTTTCTTGCCCTGAAAAAGGTGGTCACAGAACTTCTGTTGAGTTGTCCTGAATAGCTTTACAGGCTTGTGGATTAATGCAGGTGTATTTTTTAAAATACCTTTCCTCTAGTGGGTGCCTGAGATAACTCACCACTGTCCAAAGACTCCTTTCTTGCTTGTTGGGACCCAAATTGATCTCCGAGATGACCCCTCTACGATTGAGAAACTTGCCAAGAACAAACAGAAGCCTATCACTCCAGAGACTGCTGAAAAGCTGGCCCGTGACCTGAAGGCGGTCAAGTATGTGGAGTGTTCTGCACTCACACAGGTGAGGACTGTGCCATCCCCATGTTTGTGTACAGTTGGGTAGTTTCTGAGCATTAGGATTTGGGGGTTATTTTTAACAGTGGTCTGCAGTGCTTACGAAAGCTGCCCGGGTCCCATTAGGACCAGCTTCCCAGTACATATTCTTTTGCTAGAGGTTCTGTGTTTATGGAGAGAAGTGTTAATCTCTCAGTGAAACTCTTGTGTTGGTGAGCTTCCATACTGTACTGAATCATTTGTAGTGGTCAGGGATTGTGTTAAAAAAAAACCAATTTTATGGGAAAGTTCCAGGTTAGCACAGACTTACAAGAGAGGATATGAATGATTTTTTCCCCCCAGACACTTAAATTTTTATCTAAATGTATTTGATCTTTTCTCATCAATTCTGACCATTGACGCCACAGTTTCTGGGGTAATTCAACTGACATAGGGAATTAATCATAATAATTGAGACTTTCGTGTCAGAGAAAGCTGCCTTGGCTATTTTTCAAGCATGTGTTGTAGGGAGTCCGTGCCTTTTTTTAGTTTATTTATTGATTTTGAGAGAGAGAGAAAGAACAAGTGGGGAAGAGGCAGAGAGAGAGAGAGAGAGAGAGAGAGAGGGAGAGAGAGAGAGAGAGAGAGGGAGAGAGAGAGAGAATCCCTAGCAGGCTCTGCCGCAAGTGCACAGCCTGATGAGGGGCTCCATCCTGCGAACCGTGAGATCGTGACCTGAGTCGAGACCAAGAGCCAAACGCTTAACCAACCGAGCCACCCAGGCGCCCTAGTTGTTCTTAGGTTTTTAGAGACATTCCTTCCTCATGTGGTCCCCTTGGTCCCTCCTCTGTCCCTGTCTGAATAATCTAACCGGAGCTTCTCTCCTAGTTTGATGGGATGCATCAGATTCTGAGGGTAGGAGTGGTGCTAGAATATTTAGAGTGAGAGTTGCGACCGGCCTGTGCGCTTTTGCCTTCTCCACCTTCGAGGTGTGCCTGACCGGCTGTCCCTTCTGAGTACTGTTCTGGAGGCAGAGGGAGAGGTTCCGGAGATAGCACAGAGCTCTTCAGTTCTGGTGGTGCTGGTGCTTTGACATCGGAACGGCGGGCAGATGTGTCTCATTAAAACAGGGCAGGGCTGAAGAGGTTTACTGTAATTACGTTAAGTCCAGTTACATCTATCATGCTTACATTTGTAGGTGATTGCACTTTCTGTCAAGTTTTTAAAAAAGCACTACTGGATTCTTGATGATCTGTAACTGAGGCAAATGACCTACATAATTACTTATTATGCATGTACTTGGGCATTTAGTATGGATGGCCTAGACATAATTTAATAATCTCCAATTCAGTGCTAGTTTGGATATTTAAAGATAAAATTGTTACGCTCAGCTGGATGTTCCACAGGATAGTTTCAAGGTCAAAAATCATTCTCCCAAACCCAGTTTTCTTTGGCGGTTCAGTTCTTTTAAAGTCAGAAGATTTTACCTTCCCTTACACATGTAGCACCGACTGAAATTTAAAAAACAAAAAAAGCCTGATGCTTCTGTGCTTTGATACCATCAGAAAAGTGTGTGTGTGTGTGTGTGTGTGTGTGTGTGTGTGTGTTGGGCAAGGATCTATGTGGAACATGTGTGTCAGGTTATAACTAATCTATATGCATCATTTGCATACCCCTGTTCTCTAAATATGGGTTGCTTTTGGGGAGAAATGGAGGTAAATAGACCAGGTGGACTCCACTCTAGGTCACTGGTGAAGTTTATTTTAAAGAATTGGATGCTTCCATCTAAGATTTTTTACACTATGAACAAGTTTATATAATAAGTCTGCGGACAGTAGGAATTTGAAAAGGCCTTAGCAACTCCATTTTTCTTACCAGATTTTGAAGATTGGAGAAGTCAAAAGAGAAGATAGAAAATGGGGTGTCTGGTTGTGTTTGGGAGATAAGAGCTCAGGACTCCAGATTCCATTTGTTGGTTCCTCTAAGACTGACCTCTTCATGTAATCAGATAGTGGGTAAAGCAAAAATTAGTTTTGTTTTGTAAGGGATTAGTTGATGTTGTCAATAAGCAAGAAAGGATTTGCTTTTTGGGAAGGGGTGCCCTAGTTTCTCATGGATGTCCTCCTCTTTTCTCCCTTATAAAATGCATTGCCCTTTCTGCCCTCCCTGTTTCCTTTTGTATGTGACCATCAGAGTTTGCTCTGAGACACGTAGAAAGAATTTCATAGGAACTTTACTTTTGTTTACCGTTCCTACTTTGTCAAAGACCTGGAAGAACACTTTTAAACCTCTTTGCTTCTTTTTAAGTACTTCGTGTTCTCATTCTTTTTTTGTACCTCATGGAGTGTGTGGGTGCCAGTCCTCTGGGATGCCTAGGGTGGGGTGGAAATACCTGGGGTAGGCTGGGGCTGGCACTCGTTACTGGAGCTGTGTTCCGGGGTTTGGAGAAATTTTTATTTGGGATCAAACTGACTTAAAGAACACGTGAAACCTCTTTGGGTGGTAAACCTGTGGCTTCAGATTTAGGTGAGTTTAGGTGAGTCTGTAGACCTGGGCCCAAGGTACCAACCATTGCTGCTGAGTCACACTGTCACGTTGGAGTTCTGCCTGAGGTGTAAGTGTATTTCTGCGTCTTAATCCCTGTATATCTGAGAGTGTTCTTTGTTTTCACTCCATGCTTTATGCTCTGATACCCATGCAGACATCTTAAAGCATTGGACTGCTTGCTGAAACTCCTTCTAGACCCCATTCTTTGTTTTCCTATGACTTGGGTGGTGGTTACTTGCTCCAATAACATAACTGAATAACTGAGGTGTATGCTGTTTCTAGAGTCTGTTCTTTAAATTTCTCCCAGTTGGTCCTGTTGAACAATTAAATACACTCTTTCTGAATGCCTGAACCTTACTGTTCTGGGAAACCGATTTACTCTGAAATCCTGATTAATCCCATCCAGATAAGTCATTGAATCTAGAAACATGTAGCATGCCTGTGCGTCTGCCGTTCGTGTCCTTCAGTTATTCAGGGGCTGAATTCACAGAAGCCTGAAACTGTATTAGATTTAGTTCCAGAATGTGTGTGTGTCCTTCTTCTCATTGGAAATACTGGGGAATTCTACAAGGCTTACTTATCCAGTGCGCCCCGCCCCGTCTTTTGTTTACAAATGCGTTTTTCTCTCCTGGCATTTTCATTAACACGTTGTAAGATTCGATTTCAAAGCGTGATTGTTTTAGAAGTCAACATCTAACATTTCCATAAAAATTGCTTTCTTGCTTGGTTAACGTTTTTTAAAATGTAAGAAGTTCCTATTTAGTTACCTACTCTCCTATTAATGGGCTTGAGGTTTAGCTTCGTGGCAGTTATTTTTCTCAAGGCGCATTGCTTCTGTGAATTCAGCCCATTTAATCCGGACTGCTATTGGATCTGCTAGTCTTTCTAATCCTCTAACCTGGCTGCTATTCTCTCTCCTCCCCTCTGTCTTGTAGAGAGGTCTGAAGAATGTGTTTGATGAGGCTATCCTAGCTGCCCTCGAGCCTCCGGAAACTCAACCCAAAAGGAAGTGCTGTATATTCTAAACTGTTTTCTCCTTCCCCTCTTTGCTGCTGCTTCCTGTCCCACTACTGTAGAAAGAGCATTTAAAAACAAAGGAATAAAACCATCCTGTTTGAAAGCCTCTGCGTCTTTGTACTCACCACCTGAGAGCAACCTCTGTATTAGTTTTTGATCAAGAATGCAATATCTTATAGAATATTTTTTGTGATTAGTAGTCAAGTTGGACTTGCTTAACTTTCTGCTTCTTGAGTTGCCTGATGCTTAGAGCTTTTTGGTTTGGAATACTATTGCAAAAGGGAACTTGGTCTGGCATAAGAATGTTCTCTTGGAAAAAATAAGAAGAGTTTTAACACTTCTTAGTTCTAGATGAAGAAAATAACACAAACATCATTTTACTCTTATGATCAATTGTAATTGTACTTGCATGACAAACTATGGAAAAAGGGTGGCCTACTAGTAGAGTGTAACGGGGAAGGGAGGATTCTCGTCTGGTTTTCCTTTGTGCAGTGAAACTTTGTGTTGCTATCGCTTTGGCTGTCTGTGCTGTAGTGGAGTATTTGTCGGTCTGGGGTGGGAAAGGTATTAATGTATCTGCTACTGCTTTATGAAACCATTTGTTACACTATCTTTTAAGAATAGCATCCATTTTAACAGTTGACTTAAGGGTTTGTTAATGTTGAGATGTAAAGCTGCCGCCTTTATATTTTCCTGCTTCTGATTTTATTGTTGTGAGGGAAACATACAATTGTGGTTGCCTTCAAATTTTGAAATTAAAAATATACAATTGTTTGTATAAATGCCTGATGAAGCTTTATTCCTGTTGCACCGACTGGTTCTAGTTTTACATATGTATCGGGTGCCCACATTTTGCTTCCTTAGCCCCCTGGTTCTGTCCGATTGGTGGGATACAGGGAGTTCAGAGTGAATGTCTTTGACGCAGCCGCAGTAGCCGCTCTCCCTCCATCCCTGCCTGCGCCCTCCATGTAACAAGGATGCCGCTGCCCACTGCCCACTGCCAGCCCTCGCGGTCCTGGTCCATGCTCCGCTGTTTCATTGGGATGCAGAGCTGCTTCACTCGTGTTTATGTGAAATGTTGTAGCGGCATATTACACAGCTCACGTTGAATGAGCAAATGACACATGTTGCTTGTTTGCTTCTCGTGACATACATTGGTCTGCAGAAAGCTTTCCCAAAGGACCACTGTCTCATTCATGAATATCTGCTCCTCTGCTCCTGAATTGCTGGATCCTTCCAGTGTCCTGCCTGGACAAAACTTGGTGAAGTGGGGGGGTTGTGTGGAGATTCAGGGTTGTTTTTAACGTTTCGTTCTTTGCCAACTCTCGGGGCTTTGAATGTTTGTAATTTGATCTTTGGCTTCAGTATACTGAAAATCAGACTGCCCCTTTTTTTTCTTTCTGCCCCTTTTCAGAAAGGCCTAAAGAATGTATTTGACGAAGCGATATTGGCTGCCCTGGAGCCTCCAGAACCGAAGAAGACCCGCAGGTGTGTGCTGCTATGAACATCTCCAGAGCCCTTTCCGCACAGCTGGTGTCAGCGTCGTACTAAAAGCAATGTTAAATCAAACTAAAGATTGAAAATTAAAATTCGTTTTTGCAATAATGACAAATGCCCTGCACCTACCCACATGCACTCGTGTGAGACAAGGCCCATAGGTATGGTCCCCGTCCCCCTCTCAGTACTCGTTAATTTGAGTAATTGTGTATTGTCAGAAAAGCGGTTAGTACTAGTTTTTGTTCTGTCGTTTCAAAAAAAAAAAAAAAAAAAAAAATTTTTTTTTTTGTTTTTGTTTTGTTTTTGTTTAAAAGCAAGGCATGCTTGTGATGACTCTGTAACAGACTAATTTGGGCTGTTGAAGCTGCTCCCGGGGCTCCATCCACTCTGGAGAATAATCCGGGACATTTAGGGGTTTTGTTTTTGTTTTTGTTCTTTTTGTTTTTGTTTTTTTCTTTTTTTTGGGGGGGGGGAGTGTGTGTGGGGTTTGTTTTTATTTAGTCATGTTTTTTAAATTCAGTAACCATTGGACAGCCCTTAAGGGGAGGAGGATGGATTGACTCCACATTCCACTTCCTAGATCTAGTTTAGAACACTTGTCCCCCACCTGGTGCTCTTAGGAAGGAGTATAGTAAATGCCTCATTTAATAACATACTCCTTTTTGAAAGTTGCCTTTCTCTCCACCCTTGAGTAGGTCTAGTACTTGATGAAACTCATGAAAGCGGGTGGAACCTGTCTTGCCCCTCCTCTTTTCTAGGATGCACTCTATATGTGACTGTGACTTTCAAGGAAATTTGTTTGCCATTTGCTGATTTTTTTTTTTTTTTGAAGTTAATTTCTAACTTCGTTCACTGATAAATGAAGAAAAGTATTGCACCTTTTGAAATACACCAAATGGATTGAGTACGTAATTAAAAACCGTTTTTTTCCCTGTCAGTCATTGTCTTACATGCTTAGCGTAGATGTCCAGCTTAATGGCGTATGATACGGTGTTCCTAGAACACAGCCGGAGACCTGGTAGATGGAGGAAGTGTGAGGGGTGGTGCTAGAAGACAGATGTCTGTGGAATGATGCACATCCTCTTTCAAGTTGGAGGATGGAGACAGACCTGCTTCATGAAGAAGCTGGGGGTGCGGGTGGGGGTGGGGAGGACATTTAACAACGTGGGGACCAGTCAGGGGAATCCCCTTACTTCTGTTTTGCATACGAGGAACCCTAGAGTAGCTAGTTACGGCTCTCTGGTTTAGTAAAAAAAATCATGGAGTCTTATGAAGACTCTTCATAAGTGTTAATGGGGATTTTATCTGCTTATTTTGGTTGCAGTTCCCAATTTTTAAAAATGTTTAGGTAATCTTCTCCGCCTTCCCCAAATCCTAATTCTTGTAGATTCATTAGTGTCGAACCAGTGCTTTCACATGTCTCAATTCTTTGTACATGCGTTCTTTTCAGATGTATTAAACAAACAAAAAACCCTTCACAAGCCAGCCTGGGGGTTGTTCTTTTCCCTCCGCCTCTTTTTAGATACTTAGGAGCGGGAACTGGACTCTTAGTAACATCAGTTTCTAACAAATTATGGGATGAGATTTTAAAGTTTTATTTATTGATTTTTATGTACTTTTTAAAATTTCCTTTCTGGCCTCCAGGTCGATGCCTTCTACCCTGAGTTTGGCAGGTGCCCTGCAGACTCCTTCTCTTTAAAACCAAGTGGGTGCATAGCGGCCCTTAGCGAGGGTGACGCTCAGGAAGCCCACCGCTCGTGTTGTCGGGAGGGAATGGCAGCACACCTGTCTCTCATCCATCGATTAATTGGGAAGCAGCCAGTTTTCTTCCCAAGTTTTCCGTTTTAGTGCTTTTCAGACCTTGTTAACTTACTGGAGTGCACCTTGAGCAGTGAGTATTTAAAAGCCTTCCGTGTATTTCTAGAATGCGGCCGAGTTGGAGAACCCATTGCTCCTAGATTGTTACCCAAACTGCTTCCATCAGATTCCAGATCTGTACTGTGAATCTTTTTTTTTTTTTTTTTAAATTTTTAATGTTTATTTTTGAGAGAGAGACAGAGAGACAGAGAGAGACAGTGCAAGTGAGGGAGGGGCAGAGAGAGAGGGAGACACAGAATCCGAAGCAGGCTCCAGGCTCCGAGCTGTCGGCACAGAGCCCGGCATGGGGCTCAAACTCAAGAACTGTGAGATCGTGACCTGAGCCAAAGTCGGACGCTCAACCGACTGAGCCACCCAGGCGCCCCTGTACTGTGAATCTTAACATGGGACACATTTTCTTTAAGTGATAGGAATGATTCATTACTTTAAGGGCGTTCTGCTGAACTGTATGAGAATCTTCGAAACTAAGAGCTGTTAGTAAAGTGTAACCTCATTTTGGTAGTCTTCTAAGTGAAGTCATGTTTGGCTTGATTCCATGCTCTTCTGGAGAGAGGCTGGGTGGGTTGGCTGGGAAGGGCTAGGAAGAGGCAGGTCTAAGCTTTACTGTTTTAACCAATGTGTCGTACTTATTCCATGTCGACCATGCTAGGGAGAGGTACCTGGATCGTGCTCTGAGACCCTAGGGAGCAGGGACTGTATGTCTCTTGTTCTTAGTACAGTGGCATATAGATCCATCCTGATAATTGCTGTATCCCTGGCTGAGAGTAGTGTTTGACATATGAGAGATGGCTTTAAAAATAGTCACTGGATGGTACATGATTTCATAAATGAATGAGTGAATGAAATAAAGCAGGTCATGTAATTGTGTCAGTGAAATATCTGTACATCAAAACAAAAAAGACAAGGGGTTTGATTGAAGCTAACATTGTTTTCTAATTAAATATTTTTAATTTGGCTTTCATGTATCAGAAGAAATGGGTGGCGAATGGATGAAGCTAACATTGTTTTCTATTTAAATACTGTTTTCTGTTTGACTTGTCTGCTATGTTATCTTTGTTTGGTGACTGACACTACTCAGGGAGTGTGATCTAGATGTTGGAAAAGGATTATCTAAAACAGTCCTTTGCAGACTTAGCTTGTGGCAAGGTGTACAATATTTAGGCCAGTATGACACTAATACATCACTGGTTTTCCAAAATATCAGTATTTTACCAAAGGTGTCAGAAATATGTTCTGTAGTTTGTTAAAATTGTACCCTTTGAGCTGGATTTTATGCCAGGAAGGGTACATATTCCAAGGGTGAGGAGAGGATAATGGTATGAAAGCACCAATTACAATATTTCCTTTATTCTAAGATGTATTTGTCCTCATTTTTTTTTAAAGATTTTAAAATTTTTACTTATTTGCTTATTTATTTTGAGAGAGAGTGTGAGTAGGGCAGGGGAAGAGAGAGAGAGAGAGAGAGAGAGAGAGAGAGAGAGAGAGAGAGAATCCCAAGCAGGCTCTGCACTGTCAACGTGGAGCCTGACATGGGGCTCAAATTCAGGAAACAGATCATGATCTGAGGCAAAACCGAGAGTCAGATACTTAACTGACTGAGCCACCCGGGTGCCACCCCCCCCTTATTTTAAAAGTTTATTTTGAGAGAGAGAGAGAGAGAGAGGGAGTGTGAGTGTGCTTGGGGAAGGGGCAGAGAGGGAGGGAGAATCCCAGGCAGGCTCCATGCTGTCAGCAAGGAGCCCAGCTCGGGGCTCGATTTCACAGATCATGAGATCATGACCTGAGCTGAAATCAAGAGGCAGATACTTAACCAGCTGAGCCATCTAGACGCCCCTGTTTAAATACTTTTAATTTTATATAGTATATTACTTTGAGTTTTTCCCAAAGTGCCCTACCTTTTTTTTTGAAGCTCCATTTTATTAGCTTTTGCTAATGTTACATTACAAACCACCATAATTCTCTGGCTTACCACAAATTTATTTTTCTCTCACTAATGGGTCAATTGGGCTTTGCCTCCAGGCTTCATTTTCAGATTGGGCTTCGCTGGGTCCATGCCTCTCCTGCTGGAGCCTGACTCCAGAGAGCAGTAGCTGCCTAAGAGTGCACTTCTCATGGTGAGCCTGGTGAGCGAAAGGGGTGCAAGGTCAAACACATTTAATTTCTCATACTTCATTGTGCAGATGATTCAATATAGCCAGACCCAAAGTCTGTGCCACTTATTCATTTATTGATATATTCATTCATTTATATATAGTAAATTCAAAAATAGTTTTTTAAAAAGCACTTAATAAGGTTTTGAATATATAGCAGAGAATAAAATAGATGTGGGATCCTGACTTCTAGTTGGAATTTTCCTTGCAAATTTGATAGCTGCCTTTTTTTTGTTTGTTTGTTTTGAATAAGCATTTGGTCTCATTGCCCTTAGAATGGCTATCAAGACAGTGAAAGTCTTGCCTGTGTGCGTGTGCCCCTGGCACACATCCATCAGAGAAGTTACTGGGGCGGGACAGCCCTAAGCCAGCATGCCCTTCAGCAGGTAGCTTCCACTCTCCTGGCCTCTTAACTGTAAGATAATTATGCATTTAGTTATCATTGGGGTCTCAGATGCAAGTCAAGTGCCTGGTTGGTCAACAATAAATGGAAAACTTAAACAAAATTCCTCTGAGATTCTGAAAGTAGTTATGGAGTGGGGGCCTGGGGATCAATTTAGTTTCTGAAAGCTTCCACTGTAGAACCTTGGTTAGATATGTTAGGACCAGTGCACACCTCAGAGGTTCTTAACTCTGGCTGTGTGCATGTCAGTTAGGGAGCTAGTTTTTTAAGGGAAAATAATGCCTGAAGCCATTTTAGGTGATCTCTGGAGATAGGGTCACTTCAATTTATTACTTAAAATTTTTTTCAAATTATATTTTGAGATACATATATTTGAAATATATATTTCAGATTGTAATTCTTCAAATTATATATTTTAAATCTCACCAGATTGTTTTAGTGTTCCACCAGGTTTGAGAACGATGTCACTAAATGATCTCTTAAAGTTTATTTATATCTGACATGAATTTTAGAGTAATTTTGGGCCACAGTCCTTTACAGTTTTACCTGTTCTTTGAGGAAAGAGATTTTCCAAACTTGTGGTTCCAACTAGCATTCGGTTCTTGACTCCTTAACCAGAAAAGAACGTGTACAGAGTTCATAGTTACATGATTTATTGGTGAACTGGGCACTGAGATAGTTTGGGGCAGACTCCTAAGTAATTAAAGTTCTTAGGCAGCAATGTGAGAGCAGATATTTGAGTTGTAGAGATCAGCTAGGGTTTTCTAACTCAAAGCTAGAATGTAGGTGGCTGTATTTCCCTGATAATTTCAAGACAAGTGTAGTTTCACTGGAGACTGGTATCTTTTTTGTTCTCCTCAGGAATATCCCAGTTCATCTGTGGAGAGTACACTAGATCATATTCCAGATACTGTAAAGTTAGTACTAGAAATGAGTATTGAAGTTATTGATGGAATTTGAAGTTATTCCAGCAGATGAAATTGCACTTCCAGGAGATAAATAAAGTCTCTTGTTAACTTAAAAACAAGGACAAGGTCAGGGTCACTTTGTTCCTCTGCTCTGCTGCAGATGTCCCATGTCCGACCCCCTTCTGCCTTATTTGTCAGACCCTTTTTTGGGGCAGGATGTGGGTCAGTGTTATGTGGCTTTATTTCTCCCTTTTGTCAGTGAATGCTTAGTTCCGGGTGGGTTGATCTAAGTCTGAGTGATTTAACAGGTAGCTGCTCCCTTTGTATTCTGGCTTGATATTAATGAATTAACATTCGATTGGGTAAGGTCTTAGTTTCTGTGTCTCGTTTTGTGGTTGGGCTGTAAATTGGTGCAGTCACATGGCCCGTCTTCTCAGGGGCAGGAACTAGAGAGAGGTTTGCAGATATTCAGTGCTTTTGAGCCATAAGCACTGTTCTTTTTTAACTCCCTGATCATAGCCTCAAAAAGGTGGGAGAGCTTGTGCCGGTACCATGCCATCTATTTCTTGCGTCTTATAAACAACTTACTGGGAGCCGCTTTTCACTCTGGCCCCTCTGCTCTTTCCAGGAGCTTCCAGGATTGTTGAGATTAGCTCCACCTAGTGGTGGACTTAAGTTAAAACTCTAGTGGTTGAATCTACAGTACCTTCTACCTAATACCTGGACACTACTCATTATGGAGTTTTGATAGATGGCGGAAGAGTGGGGAGGTGGTGGTGAGGCAGAAGGCAGTAGGGGCCAAGTCAGTACACTGATGGACTTAGGGAGACTCTGAATGATCTAGGAGAGATACTTAATCAGAATTTAAAATTCAGGATGGTGTCTACTATAGGGGAATAATTGCCCTGAGTCTTGACTCTGGCCTCACTAGCCATGTGATCTTGGAGAAGTCTGTGTGAATGCCTCTGAGCTGCATTCGCTTCCTCTGTAAATTAGGAATAATGGTAATATCCATCTCAGGGGTGAATGTGAGGATTAAATGAGATCATATAGGTGAACATATTTTGTAAATGCAAAAGTGCTGTGAAAATACTAACAGCCACCAGATTCGCATTGCAGTGGGAAGAATTTACGTTGTGTGTGATACCATTGTTGACACGCTACTGAGTATATATTGGAGATTTTATGTTTTAGAAATTTTGGGGTGTAGATTGAGTACTTATAGAACTAGGGTGTTAGGGCTCAAGGTAGTTTAGAGCTTTCTTTAAGAACCTAAGACCCAGGGGTGCTTGGGTGGCTCAGTCGGTTAAGCATCTGACTTCGGCTCAGGTCACGAACTCATGGTTTATGGATTCGAGCCCCGCATCAGGCTCTGTGCTGATAGGGTGGAGCCTGGAGCCTGCTTCAGATTCTGTGTGTGTGTGTGTGTGTCTCTCTCTGCCCCTCCCCCTGTGTCTCTCTCTTTCTCTCGAATAAATAAACAACAAGCACCTAAGACCCTCTGCTGCTCCCACTCGCGCACGTGTGCTCACTCACTTGCTGTCTCTCAGAATAAAAAAACTTAAAAAAAGAAAGAGCCAGAGATGGTGTCTCTCCCAAGCTTTTTAATGTTATGGAAGTACTTCATGTGCACAGTTTGTAGTATCCGAAGAACTCTAGATGCTTCGCCTCTGAAATTGCTTTGTCTTTTTAGGACATCTGGGAGGCAGGGCAACAGTCCTCTGAAGAGCAGGTCAGCTGTGCAGTTTCCCCTGTGTCCCAGAATTACCAGGACTGGTGTTTTAGGTGGGCCAGATCTCTGAAGCTAGCATGGGAGTCTTGCTGGTTCAAACCAGTTTGTGAACATCAAGGGATAAGAAATGTTTGGAAGACATACTACGTTAAGAACCACAAATCTCCCAAAGACTTTTGTGTAAAGTTAGTTTAACAGATAGACGTTTGTTTAGTACTGAGGCCCTCTGTTAGATAGCAAGGTAGGTGAGGTTGGTTCTAGTAAGAATGAAAGTAAAGGAGGGCAACTGAATATACCAGAAGGAAGAAAAATTAGATCTCATGGTGTATATTGTTGGTGGGAGGTGGGGGACAGATGAAAGCAACTCAGGAAAGGCTTCTTGAGAACGGTGACATTTTAGTGGTACTTTCAAAGATCTGGCACGGGCATGCAGAGATACATGGGGTGGGGTGGGGACAGGTGGATGCGTGTGGGTTTCTGGGTGGAGGGAATGTGAACAGAGATGGGAGACACCTGGCATGTTGATGGCGGACCCAGGAGCCCTGCTGTGGGATAGGTATAATATGAAAGAAGGTAGCTTTTAAGGGCCCCTTATAAATGAGTGAGTGAGCTAAAGAAGGAGAGAACATTAATCACACTCAGGGCTCTGTTCTAATTACTGAGGATCGTGAAGAAACGGTCCACACTCTGGTGAAAGAACAGCTGTGTTTATTGAGCACTTACTGTGTGCTTTGCACCATGTTAAACCCTCAGTATGGTCACATCTAGCCCTCACAACAGTCTGTTGAGATTGGTACTACAAGTATCTTCATTTTATAGATAAGGACTCTGAGACTCCATAATTGCTTCAAGTCTCCAGCCAGAGCTGGAACTCAGATCTATCTGTCTGATTCTGGAACCTGTGTGCTTAGCCGTTTATATCTTGTGAAAATAAATGTATGTGACTAGTTACAATACTGAAATTGTAGTTGAAGCACCATATAATGCCCAGAGCACGTATAGCAGTATAAAAGTCTTCATCTACAGTGGCAGGGTGATTGGGAAGGAGCTTTTTGGGGAAGGTGAATTTAGGAGCAGTTGTAGCATGAGAGAAAGATGCCCTTTTCCTTTGTGTAGCTTTAGAGGATCCTGAGATGCCTTTGGATTTGGGTAGTCTGCCCCTAGTGTCTTTGTTCAGCTGCCCTAGCTCTGAGTTGGCAGAGCAGGGTTTGTTGATGAGAACGCTGGACCTCAGTGAGTACTCGAAGCTAGGGGGATGAGGAGAGTGTCAGTTCTGAAACCGAGCATCCTTTCTGTTTTCTCCTTACCATCCCGCAGGATGGCCTTTAGAATGGCACCATTGTATATTCCATATATCTAAGATGGGCCTGATTAGGGGAAAGAAACCTCATGATTAGGCAACAAAATCTCATTAGCTTTAACCAAACAAAGGGAGGTGGTTGGGCTTCTGGAGCTCCATCTTCTCAGGGGTCAGGGGTCTCCACACTGTTTTGAGTTTAGGTAGTAGACTCAGAAGCTTCAGATCCTGTTAGGATTAGTGATTTCACTTGATGCTCAATACAACGCTGCAGGGAAGGTGGGATAGAGGATACCATTTGTCCGATGGCAAGACTGCGGTTAAACAGCTTGTCATTGTGATAGAAAATGCAAGCCTGGCTTTGGATTTGAGTTTTGGTTCTGTCGCCAACTTGACCTTTGACCTTAGGCAAGTAACTTAAAACCTTCTGAGCCTTGCATTCTCCTCTGTGAAATGGAAATAGCTCTACTTTACCTTGAGCTGGGAGGGTTAAATGTAAACTGCATGCAAAATGCACTGCTTGCAAGTAGGAGGTACTAGGCAGTAAATGGAATGGATGGAAACTATCATCACCATTCTCATCCTCATCAGCTCTCTTCAAACCAGGGCTGGAGAGCTCTGTTGGCTTCTGGGTCTTAGGCTGCTGTGCGAGTGAGGGGCCCTCAGCCCCACTGCCGGGAATAGGATGAGACTTTCAGGGAGCTTGAGAGTCTATCTTCCTCTCTGTCACAGCTCTGTGATAGGGCTGGCCATTTGTTGGGAGCTCCAGACCCCGCAACGGAGCCGCAGTGTCAGCCTCCGGGACCCCCTTTGTAAAGCTTTGTGAGGTCTGCAGTTGGTCTGGGAGAGAGAGTTTGGGCTTGATTCTGAACCTCTTACTCCCTGAAGAGCTGTCCCCTTTCCTCCCTAACTTGAGGACTTCACACCTGTTTTGATGTTAGGGAGTTTGGTGCATCCCTTGGCAGCTTGTGAAGGTGGGCAGCCACTGTGAATTCCTCACTTGCCTCATGCCAGAATGACTTCACTCCGGGGTGCTGAGTTTGCAGAAATTTCCCTGTCTTCGATGCCAGTTTGTTCTAAGACTGGTCTTTCCTTAGCCCGCAGGGATCTTGGCCCCTGGTAAATGTAGCGTGACTGAATGAGTCCTGTTTTTGCTTTTGGCTTGCATTGTGGTGTTCGGCGTTCTCTCCCATTTCTCCCGTGGTAGTAATATAGCTCTCTGGATTCGGAGTTGGAAACCCAGGTTCTAGTTGGGGCATTAGTTTCCTTGGACAACTAGGTGTACCTCTTTGAGCCTCAGTTTCCTCATGTGGAGATAAAAATGGTTTTCTTTTCCTTTTCGGTTTGTGTCTTTCTAGCAGTAAACCTCTTTTCTTCCAAATAAAATCTTACAGAGGGACCCATGAGGGAAACAGAAAAGATGTCCTATGGAACAGAGATGCTGTGATTGAAGCCAGCCCAGCGGTGTCGTTCCCCTCCTGCTTCCTTGTCCCAAACACAGATGCACACACTCTCTGCCCCCCTGTGGGACTTCTAGGGCTCTGCCAACAGGTGTGAACGTCACTGGTACAGGATTATCTCTATAGCTCTAAGAATTTTTTACTGTTGACAGGTAGTTGGTAAAAATCTGTCAAACCTTTATATGAAATGTACAAGTATACTATTGAGTTTTCAAGAAGAATTAGATTTTCATTGATATATTTGAGAGATTTTAAAATATGGTTCAGTCTGTAATGTTTTAATATATTGCCATATCCAGTAAAGATTGACTTAATTTTTGCTCGTAGGATAAATATGGTTCTTAAGAGTGGCAGATACCGTATTTCCCTCTCTTAGGGATCACTTCCCTCTGGGAATATCAGTACAATCCAAGAATTAATATAATTTAGTAGCAAAGCTAGATCCTTTTACAGATACCTCTCTTATAAGTATCCTGGCGTTCTCCATTACAGTTTATATAAAGCAGATAGAACATTTGCTGTTGTTTGTGTTTTGGGAATCATTCTAGTGCCAGTTTCATAATAAGAGATCTAGGAATATTGAATACGGGAAAAACATACTTTGGAGTAGAGGGATCTAAATTTGAGTTAGACTGTTAATAGCTAGCTGTGTTTGAGCAAACTCCTTTGGCTTTTCAGTCCACCTCTTTAAATTGAGCCGGTAATATCTACTAACTTTTTGCAGAATTGCCATAAGGATTAGGGGATCATGTATCTTCAACCCCCAGTGAACATACAGTTAGAAAGGACAAAGATTGGTCTATTAGGGGATTCTTTTGATAGAAAAGCATCCGATTTTATGTTCGTGGTTGCAAAATGGTAAATCACCCCATGTTGATTTACTCTTTGGTATTTGCTCATGTCAGGGAACATTTGTTTATATTGTGCCCATTTTGCATGAGGCAGTATAGAGTAATAATTAGGAACAGGGACTCTAGAGCCAGGCTGCCTGGGTTTGAATCTTGGCTCCATTGTTGACCTGCTCTGTGATCTTGGGCAAGTTTTTTAACTTTGATATTTTTCTTGTGGGGATGATAGTAATACCTATCTCCTCTGGAGTTTATTAAAAGTAGGATGGAAAATCCATATTCAATCTTGTAGAAGGAGAAAAGTTAGAGCGCAGTCAGAGAGAGGGTCTGGTAGTATGGTGCCAGTGATACAGCTAGAAATGTAGCAAGTGGCTAGCTAGTCTGACCCTAACAGCGTATTTCTACTTCTGGTCATAGACCTCTTCTCTACCTTACTTGGGTGCATTGTTTGATTGTTTGTTAAACAGATCAGTGTTCACGATTGCAGGTTTTCAGGGCAGGTTTTGTAAACCTAGGAGAGATCTAAGGCTAAAGCGGGTGCTTACTCAAAGTCGCGTACAACACATTTAGCGGCAGAACCGATCTAGATGGTGTATACAGTCTAGGACTTTGTTCCTGTTTCACAACAGAGGATGCTCACTTTTTAAGAAGACTGGATTTGCAGTTCTTGTTATGAAGAGTAGCAGAACTTAGTATTTATTACATTATAGGAACACAGGAAATCTGTAGCCATGAGGGAGTTTTTCCCAGAGGATGTGGACCATCAGACTCTACCTAAGTACAAGGAAGACTGTAAGTGAGGGCAACAGTCGGGCAGCGCTTTCAGCTTTTGAGCTGTTTCAGGGAAACCGTTATCGAGCCAGGGCTTGCCGCAGAGTGTGTGTTCCTGTCGTCTTGTTCAGTGGGTCTGACTTGTGATGACATTATCCCCAAGTGATACACATGCTGTTTCCATAATAGTAGTGAGAGCTTATTCATACCCGTTTTTCAGGAGATGGAGGCTCAGAGTAACTCGTCCAAGCCAAAGCTTCACCATGATGAAACCCTGATTCAGCTCGAGATCGATCTGATTCCAAAGCCGGTGTGTTTCCCACGATTTGTGCTGCCCCTCAAAATGTGAATGAATATTCCCAGAAGGGTAGGAGGACCTCTGTAAAAAGAGAAAAGATCAGAACTGGAGGCAGGCGGCGTCTCTCCTGTTTTTCTTTCCTAGAGTCCGTGGGTGTGTGGGTGCCTGCAGAATGGGTTCCTTAAGGTAGGAAGACAGAGTAGCCACCTTTTGGAGGCAGAGGCTACCCAGGACTCCCAGAGGCTCCCCCTACCAGGGGAGGGTGTGGAACAGAGTTAATTCAGGTGGCCTGAGATGGGAGTAGTCTTAATACCAGTCTGAGTTGGTTCAGATCAAGTCACCAGTGCTGGGACTGACAACAACAGATGACTCTGTCCATTGAAAAGCCAACTGGAGGGGCGCCTGGGTGGCTTAGTCGGTTAAGCGTCCGACTTTTGATTTTGGCTCAGGTCGTGATCTCAGTTTGTGAGTTTGAGCCCCATGTTGGGCTCTGCGCTGAGAGCGTGGACCCTGCTTGGGATTCTGTCTTTCCCTGTCTTTCTGCCCCTCCGCCCTTCTTTTCTCTCTCCCTCCCTCTCTCAAAATAAATAAATAAACTTAAAAAAAAAAAAAAAAGAAAAGCCAACTGGAAGGGCCCTTAGAGGTTATTTAGCCCCAAACTCTCACTTTTTTGGGGTGGGACAAGGTGCGATATTTTTATTTAGATGTAATTAACATACCACACAGTTTACTTACTTAAGGTGTATAATTCAGTGTTTTTAATATATTCACTGATTTGTGCAACTATGATTACCATATATTTCAGAACATCATCTTTACCTCAGAAAGAAGCCCACCCTGTTGCCTTCAGCTACCACCTCATTAACCCTCCGCCCCCTGCCCCCAGTCCCTCCATCCTTAAGCAACAACTAATCTACTTTCTCTTGCCTGTTCTGGAAATTCGTATAAATGGAATCATGCAGTGTGTGGTCTTTTGTGATTAACTTCTTTCATTTAACGTAAAGTTTTTAAGGTTTATCCATATTGTAGCATATATCAGAACTTTGTTCCTTTTTATGCTGAAATGTCGTTCCATTGTATGGATATTCATACCGTTTTGTCGAATTCATTTATCTGTTGATCGATTCTTGAGTTGTTTCCATCTTCTGGCAATTATGCATAGTGCCCATGTGAACATTGGTGTACATGTTTTTTGTGTGGCCCTCCCAGTTTTCAGATGGAGAAGTTGACTCTGGCGACTTGCCAATTCTCACTGCTGTGCCCAGTGTATCCTGGGGCTGGAGGAGGCTGTGATATCATGTGCATGACCAGAACTGCCAGGAGCTTGAAGCGTGTGGAGACTGATGGACGAGTTGAGATTGTCTTTAGCTTTGGGGTCTTCTGTTTCTCCGGGAGGAGTGATGAGAGTGCAAAGGCAGGAAGATGGACTTAGGTATCACATTTCCCGCTGACCTTCAGGGCAGCCCTGGACAGGTGACTTTCCTTCTGTAAGCCTTTGTTTTCCTATTTGAAAAATGGAATTAATGCCCATCTTGCAAGATTATGAATACTAGCAGTAAACCCAGCATAATGCTTGGTTGACTAAATGGTACTATTACTCAGGGAGATACTGGAGGAGCAGAGGAGAATGTGCAGAGATGGACCTGTAATGCTCCAGATGAGCCACTAGATGGCAGAGAAATAGCAAGAAAAGTCCGGTCAGTTGTACACCTGGGGCTTAGCAAGGTTTCTTAAGTTTCTCTGTCTTTCTCGTTGCCCCCGGGAAAAGAGTACAAACTCTCAGATTGCTGGGGAAAGAGCCCACTGCTCACAGTCACTTGTCCCTCATACCTGTAGCCTGTACTACAATTCTTAGAACTGTTATTACCCTCTAGAGCCAGTGATCTTACTTCCATTTCTCAAGTAATTGAGTATCTTTCAGTTGTCCTGCAGCCAAGCATCAGTCTTTATTCTCCCCATTTAACATTTTTTTAAATGTCTGTTTATTTTTGAGAGATAGCTACAGAGTGCAAGCGGGGGAGGTGCAGAGAGAGAGGGAGACACAGAATCCAAAGCAGGTTGCAGGCTCTGAGCTGTCAGCACAGAGCCCGAGGCGTGGCTCAAACTCACGGACCTTGAGATCATGACCTGAGCCGAAGTCAGACGCTTAACCGACTGAGCCACCCAGGCGCCCTTTATTCTCCCCATTTAAAAAATTGGATCATGAACCAAACTCTGGTACAGACTCTGTGTTTGGGGAGCTGGTAGACCAAGACCTCTTTTGTTACAGACACGTTGTGTCCCTACGTGTAGCAGCATCGAGCTTAGGCTGCCCGGGAAGAGTGAAATGTCCATGTGTGGGATAGGAGTTGGAATTGGTTTATTTCAGGGCTGTAGGGAAGGTTTGGGTTGGTTGGAATGTATGCGAGCAGAGAAATCCTCTTAAAGGTGTGCTTAGGCCAGATGATCTCCACATCTTAGGAAAATTAAAAAAAAAATTTTTTTTAATGTTTATTTTTGAGAGAGACAGAGAGAGACAGAGAGACAGAGCTCGAGAGGGGAAGGGCCAGAGAGGGAGGGAGACACAGAATGCGAAGCAGTCTCCAGGCTCTGAGCTGTCAGCACAGAGCCTGACATGGGGTTCAAACTCAACGAACTGTGAGATCATGACCTGAGCCGAAGTCAGACACTTAACTGACTGAGCCACCCAGGCGCCCCAACATTTTCTTACAATTCTGGCCCTAGATGGCGGAAATGGGTATGTAAGGGGAATCTTCAGCTTTTTCCTGGGTCGTTTAGAAAGATTTCCAACTGACTTGGTTTCTCCCAGCCCCTTCTTGCTCCCAAGGGGGAACTTGTATATCTAATAGAATTGAGGCTCCCTAATTTGTGAGGGCCTATGAATAGAGGATGGAAAAAGGAGAGAGTTAGGGGCAGATTGGTGGGATCCTGGGCTGGAAGGTAAGCTTGAAAGATCACGTCCACATCCTTGCCTGTGGGCCGATGAATGTCTGAATTAGGGGGGAGCTAACCCTCTAGTCCTGAGGCTGCAGAGCTGAGGAGCCTTGGTCAGGCCTGAGGCTTAAACAGGCCCTGGCCATTCCTCACCAGTTCACTGGTAGGCGGTTGGTTCTGGTCCCTAGTGTCTAATCTTTCTGTGTCTGTGTCATCGTTTCTTAACCTGTGTACGAGCCTCTCCTCGTATCCGGTATGCTGTTAAGCATATAGTGAGTTCAGATGTCTGAACAGAAGAGAGGCAGAGAAAAGAGGGGGAGTCAGGAACGCAAAAGAATCCAGCAGGGGAAAAAACATGCATAGGTCATAATGTCTCATGTTCATCTTCCAAAAAGCCTGTGAGGCAAGTAGAACAGGTGTTTATTTTACAAGTGAGAAAACGGACTGAGAGTTCAGCTTCTGCAAGATGTCACAGATTGAATCAGAGTTTTTGGTTCTGAGTCCCATGCTGCCTGTCTGCTCGAGCACCTTACCTCCGTGTAGATGATGCCCCTTTTTCTACCCAGTGGCTTCTGTGTTTAGGAAAGCTCGGACTGGCATTCCGCTAATTCCCAAACTGGGTAAGGTTCATCCTTAGCGCCTCTCATGTCCATTTTCCTTCTGTGAAGCCACGCGTCCTTGGGGCAGGTTGTTGCTATCACTTGGTCAGATGCGGGTGGAGATGACTTGCGGGAGGCCAGGCTGGCAGTTGCGGCTTTGGTTTCCAGGTTAAGGAGTGTGCGTTTTGTTCCTCTCATCTGAAGTTTTCCCTGCAGATATTAAAGGGTAAGCCGCCTTCTTTGGGGTTGTGAAGCAGCACATTAGGGAAGAAGGAACATGTGAAAGCCTATGTGCGTGGAAGTTTAGAGTTGCTACAGAGGGTCTCAGGCTTTGGAGCAGAACAGATGTAGGTTTCAGAGCATCTGTGGCATCGAACAGCTGTGACTTTGGGCAAGTCCGTTCACCTCCGTCAGCCTCAGTGTCTTCATCCTAAAGTGGCATAGTTGCTATGCTGTAGGGCTGGTGAGAAGTAGAGATGTGTACACAGAGAAGGCACATCCCCAAGGGACTGTTACGTATCGAGTTATGTGCAGTCTCTCCTGGGTGCCGCTGCCAGATGAACCCTCAATTGCCTTCTGCTGTGGTGAGCTGAGAGCAGGCATCTCAGGCCTGGTTCTTGGGAAGCTCACCCCAGGGGCGATAGAATCTGATGCATTTGTACTTTCCCAGGAGAAGGGGGAGGATGTCTTTAAACTTCTTGTTGGCTGCTGGGCCCTGGGACAAAGGGGAGACAAGCCCCAGGGCTGAGACAATCATGTCTTTATTAGCTCAGATGTCTCAGGCCTGTCCCCCGCCTGGAGATATATGGCCGGGAAAGCTAGCTTCATGGCCTCGGCGCGATTCCAGGTCCTAGGAATGTCTGGCTGTTTTATAGCAAACAGGATCACGAACAACAGCCCAGCATCCAAGCATCTCCGCCCCAGCAAGCTCTTCTCTCCGCCAGCCAGTAAAACATCGGGACCTACAGCAGCGTGACACAGGCCCCATGCCTCTGGGGGTCCCGGCGGCCTGGCACAGGGCAGCAACGCTGGGCGATGGTGAACCCATCTGAGGCTCTGGGCACAGGGCCAGAGCGCAGGACTGGCCCTACCCAGGGAGCATCTTCCAGACCAGGCTCTGCCTGGCTCAGTTCTTGCTCGCAAGCTGTGGGCTGCTCTGATTCTTGCTGGGTTCTCTCCCTTTTGTCCCCTTGGGAACAGCTGCAGGGAGCCACTGTGAAGGCTTGTTTACAGATGCACTTGGCACAGGATGGGGAGACCAGCAGCGATGAGTCCTTGAGTTCCAACTTCCAGCTGCTCCCAGGTGCTGGGGAGCCTTCCACTCTGGGCCCTGAAGAAATGAGTCCACACTGTTGTATTTGGCTGAGGCTGTAGGAACGCCGAGATGAGGAGACCAGGAGACAGTGGGTCAGATGGCTGTCCAGGGCATCATTTATAATGAAGCCATGTGGTCTGGCCCTCTGGGGAGGCCTTGCACAGGGACCAGGCCTGTGGACCCAGGCTGCAGCTCTTCTCTGGGGCCTTGAAAGGGGAGTGGGGTCCTGCCCTCCAGGCGTAGTAGTGGGTGAAGATGGTTTGATACGGTTGCCTGCCTCCTCTGTTCTGGAGAAGGAGTCCAGAGTAACAGCCGTACAGCTGTGCCGTTAGAGAGCTTTGAGTCCGCTCCTGCGTAGCCCTTCGTCAGGTGGGCAGTCCTGTCTGGCGCTCAGCAGGTGGCTGCATCGCGTTATTTTCCGGAGTGGTTCATTTGGCATTTAGTCGGTGATTCTGGACCACGGCCTCCCCGCCCCCGCTTTGCCCATGTAAAATAGAAGATCCAGATTCCGCCTTGAAAGACCTCCTGGTCTAAGAGGGCAGATATGAGAGCGTGTGCGGTAGTGTGTGTGGCACAACGTGCCCAGATCTGCAGAAGGAGGGGCCTGCCCATTTGCCTGTGGCGGGTGTCCTCTGCCCAGCTGAAGTCTGGGGAGTCCATCCTGAAACGACCGGCTGGGCCGGGCTGAGGGTCACGGGCGAGGGGTGGCAGCAGGAACGTTCTCCACTGTTACCAGCAGCGGTACTGGCTTCATGGCCACGTACCGGCGGTGTGACAGGCAGTGTGCTAAGTGCTTTTCGTGCTTTAGCTTCACAGTAGCTCGGTTTCTAACCCAGGAGGCAGGTTGAACGACTTACCCAAGGTACACAGCTAGGACATGGTAGAGCTGGGGCTATTTGATTCCAGAGCCCATAAGCACTAGACACCCTTGGGGAAGCATTCGAATAGCCAGTGGACAAACGGCACGTGCAATTTGAAAGGCTTATTTTAGATACCAGATTTATGTGGAGACGTCAGAGTTCATTAACAAAGTAAGTTTCGTCTCTAAAGGCAAGGGGTGTAGGTTAAAGGTTGAGAGCCTCTTTCCTGCTAATGAGCTGATGCCTCTGCTGGGGGCAGCTGGATGGAGTTCCGACCCTCGAAGGCAAGTTGGAGGGGAGTGACCTGCTTTTCTCCTCATCATTCTGTCGCACTAAGGCTGTGGTTGCAGGTGGGTGCCTGAGCAGCTTGAGGACCAGGAATCCTATGCCGTGTTGCTGAGTTGAGGAGTGGGGGGTGTGCGGGGTGCGGTCATCAGACGTGGCTGTGCTAACTGGGAAGTGGGAGGAGGGTCGTGAGTGTCCCAGGGCAGGAGTGAGGGGATTGGGACACGGGACCACTTACTGGACACTCGCCTTGGTTATGGTTCAGTTTGCACAGTAGCCTTTGAAATGGCTACGGTGGGGGGTGAGCTGACGCTCATGGGGGCTAATTCGTAGGAGGTCATCCAGCTAGCGAGAGGCCTGAAGAGGCTCGTTTCCGTATTGGTGCAACATCAGCCCTCAGGCTTCTCCCACCAATGCTGTGCCTGCTCTTTTGAAGGAGTCTAAAGTCCCCTCCCTTATCCCCTTTTCATTTGAATGACGGAGCTGCCCTCTCTCTCCCTCTTTCCATACCAAAGCAGTCTGAGTTCTTAGCAGCAGACTTGCCTCCTCTTGGTCACTTCTCTGGATTTATTCCAGCTCTGTGATTAATCAGAGGGGCAGCAACTCGCCCTGTCCTGGCCGCGGTAACCATCGGCCATTCCTGAAGCTTCCCAGGTGGCTCCGGCCGCTGTCCAGGAAGGGTGTGAGGAGGAGGCCCAGGCTGCAGGAGGTGCTGGAAGGAGGGAGGAGGAGGGATGGAAAGACTCCCGGGAGAAGTGAGACCCAGCAAATTCCTTATGGGGCCGGGAACCTACAGTGCCGCCCCCTCACGCTAGCACCCATTTCCGTCATTCTTAACGAAAGAGCCAGGTACTGGCTGACGACAACCATCAGCGTCCCTTACAGTCCACGAAGCACTTCGCCGTTCAGTGTTTCAGTTGGTTCTCTGACAGCTGAGAAGACGGGGTAGGGGTCGGGGGGCATCCAGAATAGAGGCTGTGGAATGAGGACTGGGTCTGGTTCTGGCTCTGTCATTGTCTTCATCTCTCTTTTACTGATGGGATTTAGCGGTTATTAGGTTGCTTCCCATTCCACAGGTGGTCAGCAGTGAAGTTAGAATGAGACCCGAGGTCCTGCTGTCTGGAAGGGGCCTCGCGAGGAAGGAAGGGAGAGGCAGGACACTGGTTAGGTGCTCTTTAAGCCCTGCCTAGGAATCTGCTTGTTTCTGTGGACTTAACGATAAGCTTGCTTTTCTTCAGTTTCTTAGTAAAATATCTTTTTGAAAGATAACTCCCTTTTTGGTTGAACTGAAAGGGAAAAGGAGTCATCTACTCCTCCATACCTTGATGCAGGCTAGGTGTTCTAGAGCAAGTGTGGGAGCAGCCCAAAGAGAGTTCAGGCCATGGACCGTCAGCCCCTTCCTGCTGGGGTTGAGAGCCTAATGGCCTTTCTGGCAGGCTTGGAACTGGACCTACACCACCTTCTGCCACGCTAGCCAGGGCAGGGGGCAGTGGGCAGTGGGCAGGGCTCCTGTTTCCAGCTGTGGCTTTGTCAGCCCCAGCACTGTGACTCCAGCCTTCCTCACTCTCTGCCTTAGAGAAAGCTGTCTACAGAGCAATGCGTGGGTACCCAGCAGAGTGACAGAGTTGACTTAGCCCAGCCAGGGACCTAATGCTACTTTGTGGAGAGGGGTGGCCTCAAGGCCCTTTGGCCCAGGACTGTCAAAGGTAGGTCTAGGCCAACAGTGGGGTGAGGGAAAATGGAGACGGTTGTTGGACTGGAGGAGAGGCCTGGTGACAGACTCCATCCTGACTCGGAGTCTGAAGACATGGGCTCTGACTGTAGTCAAGTCTCTTCCTTTCTGTGAGCCTCAGTCACCTTGTCTGTGAAACTGCCTCTCAGCTGGTTTACCCAGTAGGAAATACCTATGTACTCTTGCTTGCTTGTGATCATTAAGTAGGATAACGCAGGTAGGTGGTGATTAGTGTGGGCCTGACCCCACAGTCAGTCGGTGCTTAGTAAATGTGGTACTGTCGCGTATGGATGATCACGGCATCCTGAGGAGCCCAGCTCATTCTGGGGGGCTGTGTCACTTTCCCAAGTGGAATCTCCAAGGAGGCTGCAGTTCTTGAGGTTGTTGCAGAGTCCAGAGGTACTTAGGTAGATGAAGAACCAGATTGAAGATAGAGGGTTTGACTCAAAAGGGAGATGGTCCCCGGCTGAAGGCTGTTGTAGATGGAATCAAGAAGTGGGGAGCAGGAGTAGGGCCTTGTTTAGGGCCTGGGCTCTCCCAGCGGTTGCGAGGTAGGACTAATTATGTCCAATAATTCCTGGTCCAGGACCAGCCTGTGCCAGAGTTTGCTCTGGATCCTTCCTGCCTCCCTTGGTGCCATCCACCCAATTTGTCAGTCTCTGGATCTCAAGTTTCATCTTCTCCAGGGTCTCCCTTTGTCTTCCTGGTTGTGGGGCTTCTTGCCTAGCCTTCCCAAGTCTGGGCGTGTTGCTTACGGGACTAGAGACTGGCCCTGCTCCACGGTCATATGCAGTCTGGTCTCCCACTAGACCACGGACCCCTTGAGGGCAGGGTCTGGGTCTGAATTGTCTCTCGGCTCCTGTGTCCAGCGTGGAGCTTGCAGTCCTTGGGTCCTGATCAGAGGGCCCAGCCCCTCTGGACTTCAGTTGTTAGTCTGGCCAAGGCAGCGCAAGCCTGAGCTGGCCCCTCTCCCTCACAGGTGGCATGGGTAGGGGTGGCGGTAGGGGCTGAATCAGAGTATATGGCTCCTTGTGTCCAGCTTCCTCTTCCTGGCTGGCCCAAGGCTTGGGAACAGTGGCTGCCTTTCTGGGGCAGCCAGGGAGCCTGGCCAGAGTATGCTCTGTCGGGCACTGTCGGCTCTTCAGCAAGCCCTGGTCCTCCTCTTAACCTAGAGAAGGCCCCGGGTTATTGGTGTTATTCTTGGCGGACCACCGGGCCCCTCAGCAAACAGGGAGGCGAGTGTGCACCCGGCCTGGGCCTGTTTGTGTTGGCCTCGCCAGGCGGGGGATTAGCTCAGCTGGGCTGCTAATTGCCTCCGAAGTGCCGGCCGGGATGCTGACAAGGGCTGGGCCTTTAGGCCCCTCCTCCCCGGCAGGCACTATGCCAGGCTTGGGGGCCCGGCCCAGAAGGGCCCCTTCTCTCCCCTGTCAGCGCCTGCTTGGCCTAGACCCTTGAGATGCGGGCAGGGGGTCACCAGGGCTGGCGGCTCAGGAAGGAGTGGGGGGAGATGCCTATGAAGTCATTGCCTGGGCCAGGGCAGGCCACGCTCCGCCCCTTCCCCCACACCCCTCAGACCCCCTCCCCCTTTCTTGAGTCAGACGCCTCCTGAAGCTCGGCACTTTCTCCTTTTGCCAGGAAGCTGCTGGGCTCCTCTGCCCAGATGCCCTCTGGTCCCTCAGCACTGTCCTCTCTCTCTCCTTGTGTGTGTTTCCCTCTCTGTTCCTGTGTGCCAGTCTTCCCAACTTTCTGCCTTTTCCTTACTGTCTTTCTCAGTCTTTCTCAGCCCCTCTCAGTTGCCCGGAACGCTGTACTTTCTACCCCTCTGTCTGCCTGTGTTCTTGCCCCTTTCTTGGCCCAAGACCTCAGACTCTGCCTCTGGTCTCCCCAGATGTCTCTTGGGCCACTGGCTGTCAAGCAGGGGCTGAGAAGGACGTCCGCTTTATCACAGCCTCACAGCCTTTCTCAGAGACCTTCAGGCCTAACTCGTGAGGACAGCTGTCAAGAATGGATCTGGACACAGGCTCTCTCCATGAGCTGACCTTGCTTCGGAGTCCTGAAAGCCTTCCATCCTCATAGGCAGAGCCCCTGGGCCCCACTACATGTGCTTCCTACAGCCCTGGAGCTCCTTCCTCCACTCCTTGGCCCCTGTTTCCTGTCCTAGCCCTGCTTCTCAGCCACATTGAGACCTGGGTTCAGCCTCTCCTGCTGGTGCCTAGGGGCAGCTTTGCCATTGCCTTGCTTGCTGCTGCTTGGATATCCTGACCCCTGGGTTCTCTTGTCTCTGAGGACCTGGGGATTTCTGTCCTGAGGCATCTGTCGGTGTCTGATTTGGGGGATGGGGCCAAAGTAGGATCACCTGTCTTTAGCTCCTAACTCTCTCTGATTTCTTCCTTGTTTCATCCTTCTTATGGCCTCCTCAATTTTAGAGCCACCTTCACTGCCTCCTACATTCCTGAAAAGGGAATAGAAACATTCATAATAGCAGCTGCCATTTGTTGAGCTTTATGTATTTTATTCAACATCCCCAAGAAATAGGTTCTATTACTATTTAGCCCCACTTGAAGTTGGAGCAGGGGGAATAGCCCCCTATTAATATCAGAGGAAGAAAATGAGTCCCAGAGAGGGATGATGCGTTACCCAATTTTCCCTACAGTGAAAAAGTGGCAGCACTGGAGTCTAATGTTCGATTGTAAAACCTGGGTCCTTTTCCCAGTTCTAGGAGATGGTTGGGTATGGAGACCATCACCTCTTTGTTCAGCCATCTTTGACCCTCTGTGTCACCAGTTTCCCACTCTTGCCTTGGCCCTGATTTAAGGATGAGGTGTCCTTTTCTCTCCACCCGTCCTCCAGAACCTTCTCTCCCTCCATTGTCCCCTTCCCCAGTTCTTCACTAATCTGCGTACACCTCTGCTGTCTTAAAAGCACTTGCTTCGGCCATTCTATACCCCACTAAACTTTTGGAAAGCCAAGCACATGGCAGCCTAACTGCTTCCAGGCTGGTGTGAATTTGCTGCAGGGGGCGGGGACTGGGGGGACAACAGGGCATGTCTCCCTTGGTAAGCACTTTACTAGGCTGAGGTTCCTGAGAAGCCACCTTGGGTCTTCCCATCAGCTCTGGCTTGAGTTACATGCAGTTTTCCATCCAGACTTCTCATCCTGACCAGGCTCCAATTCTGGAGTGGACTCACAGCCACAGGCCTTGGATCCCTGGCGGGAACTAAGTTCTTTTCGATTTGGTCTTTACCTTCTCAGTTGGCACCCACTTCACCAGACCCTCCTCTGTCATTGTATTTGTTTATCCTCTATATCAACTCTCAAGAAGGGTTCTGAGGCCTTGCTTGGCTCAGGCCAAGGCTTAAATAGCTGATTGTGGCTCGATGAAATGCAGGTATAGCCTCATGTGTTAAAGGGGGAGTCCAGACAGCATGCAGGTGGGTTTTTTCTGTGTGGCCATCAAACCAGTAGTTCAGACGGAAAGAGGGCCAGGAGGGTCCTCATATCTAGAATTCGTTAAGTAGTTGTCTGTTTTTCAGTGTCCTTCCCCACGTCTCTCTCCTCCCTTTTCTACAAAAGAAGTCACTTTCACAATTACAAGATAAAGAAATAATCATTTTATCGTGCATCAGACTATTTCATGGGGGTGTCACAATGGCAAGGGGCCTAGTATAAAAATTAGAGGATGGGGTATGGGCAGCAGAGGGGTAGCAGCATCCAGAGCTGGGGCTTATCTAGCCCTTGGCCTCAGAGGACATCACCTTTGCCTTGTGGAGACTAATGGAGAGAGTTTCGGGCAGGACTTGGATCCTCTGGCCAGCTTCCAGAGTGGGTGGGCTACGTAAGGCATGGGCTGGTTCCTCCTCTTTATTTGGGACAGTTGGGAGCTGGGTGTTTCCAAGGAAGCTCCATTTTCATGTAGCTGTGGGTCCCTTTGGCCTTTGGGGTGCTGGTGATGGTAGGACTGGGCAGAGGTTCCTAGATTCTAGTCTGCTTTACAGAGGCCATACCCTTCAGAACCCCAGGGTGGTCAGCTTTGAGAGAGCCCCCAGGCAGGTGGAAAGGTGAAGCCCTTGAGCGGACACAGACCCTCTCACTTTTTCCTGGGGCAGTATCCATAATACCAGCATCCAGCCTGGACCTTCCAGTCCTCTGGCTCTGAGGACAGGATTTGGGGGTTGGGGGCGAGTGACTCTGCCCTGTCTCTGGAGGGGGAGGGGTCTCCCATGCTTTCTTTGTCTGGGTCTGGCCTCTGCCAGTGAGGGATAGCATTTTCCCTGGCACTGAGCAGACAGCTGAACAGAGCCTGCCAGAGGAGCAGTGAGTCCAGCTGGGCCGCTGTGGGGACACTTAGTGGGCTCAGCTTTCATCCACATCAGAGCCTGCCGGCCCCAAGATTACCCCTCATTCCAGTGTGGCTGCAGCATCTCACTTGGTTTTGGTCTTCTTGGATGGACGTTGAGCAGAGAGTTTGGCTTGGGGCCAAGGGTGTTGACCCTTTCTTCGTGAGGAAGCCAGCACCAGGAGGCACAAACCACAAGGCCTGGAGGAGAGCTTCTACAGGCCGGAACCCATATTCTCAATCTGGGACTTTGAATTCAGACATGGAACCCTGGAACCAAGAGCTTAGGGTCTGAGAATCTCCAGCTGGGGATCCCAGAGCTCAAGATCTTGAACCAGGAGCCTGGGGCCCCATTAAGGGGGCAATTTGGAGACTGAGCTGACAGCGAGCTCCTATGGTGGTTGGGAGCCCACCTGAGAAGCAGCAGTGGGGTCAGGCCGAGTCTTGCTGTGTGCGTGTCCTGGTCACAGAAGTTTGGACTGTGCTCCTGCTGGTTTGGCTGGGGCGCAGGGCCAGGCCCAGGCTGCTGGTGATTCCTCTGGGGGGCTCTTCTTCAGTGCCCAGGGGACCTGGGGGCAGGGTCGCCTCAGCTGCGGACACCTCACTTCGCCAGCCTTCTAGCTGTCCATCTTCTGTGCCCTGGAGCCATGTGGCCGCTCGTCTAGCCTGTGGTCTGTGGCTTCTGCTACTTCCTGGCCCCACTTCCTCCCCAAGGAGACCTCCAGTTCCTGGGCCTTTGGGTAAGGCGCCCAGGAGGAACCTTGTCTGGAGGGCTCTTCTGGCTGTGCTTCTGATTAGCGTGCTCTGGGACCTGGCTGAGCAGTGCCCCCTCTGCTGTAAAAGGGGCACAAGCATCTCTGTCTTGTGCACCTCCCAGGACTGTTGTGATCGTCCTATGGGATGGCCCAGTACAGGGCTCAGACCATGGTATTTGCTCAGTAAATTTGGTTCAGTGAGTGAAATAATGGGTGGGACAAGGCTTTTCCACTGGCCGGTTCCTCTGCATGTGTGATGTCCATTCTTCGTCTCACAGACGAGTGGCACTGTGAGGAGACACGTCTAGAGGTGTCGCTGCAAAGGCCTGGCTGGGACCTCTGGTCCAAGATGGCAGCCGGTGCTCCTGTCTGGGAGCGACCAGGGAGTGGCGGCTTTGACTGGGGAGGCTGGGTGGGCTGGGCTCCAGGGTGGGACTAGCACCTTCTCTTGCCCTTGTCTCGCCTGCTCTTCCTGCCTGGAAGGTCCCACAGAGACTGAACCTCCGGCCGCCCATGGAGGGCCAAACGAACCCTTTGCCCTGGAGCTGGTATCTGCCCGTTCCCTTTCCAGGGGCTTGGGAGACCAGGCTGAAGCTGCCAGGGGCCGGTGTGTACGTGCAGGGGTGCAGCTTCCCTCGAGATGGCACTGATTTCCCCCTGCCATAGGGCCGCCTCCTTCCCTACATGGCAGGGTCAGTAGGCATGTGACCAACGCTCCTCATTCCCCAGCTTAAGTCTGTGAGTAGAAAAACAGATGCAGTTAACAACCGAGTGGTCAGCAGTGGCCACATGTGGACAGCCAGAGGCACGAGCGAGATCCCTTTGGTCAGTGGCGGCCACAAAGGCCCAGGCTTCGAGGAGGCCCTGGCTGGTGCCCTTGGGGCCGCCCGCCTGGTTTCAGCAATAAATAACAGGAGGACCCAAAAACCAAACCAAAACAAAAAGTACAGCCAGTATCCCTTGGGGTAGGTGCGGGGGCGCTGTTTAAATTACCGGCCTCCCTCGGGCCACGAGCTGGTTGCTGGCGCGGGGCTGACGCTGCCTGTCACCGGCACGTGTGCAGCTCCACCAGCCGCTGGCACTGCCGGCACTTGACGAAGCAGCACCAGTGGAATTTGCAGCTGCAGCGCTCGGCCAGCTCCACCTGGGCCGTGTGGAAGCCCCGGCCGCAGCACAGCAGCTCGCAGCCGTCGATGGCCTTGGACGTCTTGTTGCACGTGCGGCCCCTCGTGCCCAGCACGCCGCTGCGCACGTCCTGCTCGCAGAAGTCCGGGCTGGGCTCCAGATACACCAGGTCCTCATCCGTGTGCGGCTTGAACTGTGCGTTGCGCGGCACCAGCGCCCTGGAGGAGCCCACGCGGCGTGGCTCCACCTCGGTGGCGCCGTCGAACTTCTCTTTGAGTGCGTGGCCCACCTGGCGGAAGGGCGGCACGGCTCGCCAGCACGTCTTTACCTCACAGGAGCCCGACACCCCGTGGCACTTGCACTCCACCCGCATGTGTGTCAGGATAGCCTGCAGGGGGCGGGGAGGGGAGAGGGGCCATCAGGAGACGGCCGGCGGGGAGGCTGGGGCGGGGCCGGGGACGGGAGCACGGGCGCCCTGCTTCCGGAGTGAGCACCCGCCTTCGGCCAGGGTGGGCTGGTGGGCTGTGTTGGGGACGGTGGGAGACGTTGTCCCTGCCCTTGGGGCACTTGCAGTGACGGAGGAGAAACCTCCCGAAGGGCATCGTTCTGGAACTGCGTGGTGAGGGACACGATGGGGGGCAGGACGGGAGAGGTGCGTTGAGTCTGCAGGGGAACCTCGGGGAGCAGGAGCAGGAGCAGGAGCAGGCAGCCAGTATCATAGTTAACGCACACGATCTGTGCATCGACACGAGGTTCAGATCCTGGCTCTGCTGCTTATTAAGGGTGTGTGTGTGTGTCGTTCGCGCTTCTGTGACACCTGCTCACCTGTCTGCTCCCCCACCCGCCGCCCCGTACCCCTCCGGCCCACGCAAGTGCTGGTGGGAGCCTGCACAAATGTTCCCGAGTGGCGCGAGGGTGGGAGAGTGTTCCAGGTGCCCTGCCCAGCCCGCCCCCGCCCCGGTGGTGGTAGTGGCAGGAGAAGCGCCACCCTACCTTCCTGCCAGCCTCGTTGTTGTGGAGGTTCATGAGGGCGCGGCTGGATGAGGCCCCCTTGCTTCTCTCCCGCACGTCCACGAAGGACTGGGAGAAGGCCACGCCATAGGCGATATTGTCCGAGCATCCCGACCACTGGAAGCCTGTGCAGGGGGTGCACAGTGGCCGTGGTGAGTGAGGGCGGGGCGGGGGGGGGGAGCGGGGCGGGGGGGGGAGGGGCCCGCCCCGCCCTACCTCCCACACTTACCCTGCGGGCTGACTCCATGCACCGTCCGGTCACAGCCACACTTTTCCAACTCCCCGCTGCTGCATGCCCGCGTCACCGCGAAGGCCACACCTGCTGAAGAGATGGCGTACACGAAGGCCGCCTCCCGGGTCCCTGTGGGAGGCAGAGGGAGGGCAGGGCTGGGTCCCGGGGCTCCGCCCGGCTCCTTCCTTTGTCGTGGGGAGTGGTACCTGGGAGCCCCTCGAGGCAGGCCCGTGGAGACGGGGAGGCAGGCCTGCCCGACGGCTAGGAGGTACCCCGGCCGTGTGTGTGTGTTCTGCCCGGACCAGCCACCGAGTGCGCTTGCTGCGTCCCAGGCGCTGCTCGCCGTTGCACATGCGCCAATCGGCTCGTGTGCACAGCACCCGTGAGGTAAGGAGTCTACGGATGGATCAGCCGCCTCGTCCCGGGTCACACAACACATGGCTGAGCAGGCAGACAGTCCAGCCGCAGTGCCCCGACTGGACTGAGGACACCGTGGTCACAGCCTCTCTCCAGGGCGCGTGGTTAACATCATCAGGGGAGACAGGACAGGTGCACAGAGCTGAGCCGACTTACCGAGACTGCCAGGGCCCTGAAACAGCAGAGCCGGACCACCAGCCCAGGTCTGGCTTCTTTTAAAACCTGCATTCTATTCGTGCCTACCCCCCAGCTGCCCCCCGCGCCCCGAGGGGGTCCCCCTGCACTATCAACCCGCCCCAGCCCTTTCTGCTGAGGCCGTTTTGCTTCCTTCCACCCCTGTGACAGTAAATCGTAATAGTGACAGTCCCTACTGTTTACCAGGACCAGTGCTGAGGAGAGGATGCCCCCTGCTACTGGGGAGCCGTATTTGTGCCCATTTCACAGATGGTAAAGTGCGGCTTTGGGGAGAGGAAGCGATTTGTTCCCAGTCACCCAGCAAGGAGGTGACAGAACCAGGACTCAAACGCAGGTCCGTCTGCCTCTGCTGCCTGTTCTTCCCCTTCCGCCCCCTGACTTCTTAGCAGTCCTGTCTTGGTGCCTTTCCTCGCCCCCTGCCTGAATGGGTGTTTTTATCCTCCTAGGAACTGTGCCTCAGGGTGTAGCTGCTGCGGAGCCTCTTTCTGGGCCTGTGGGTGGTGCTGGTGGTGCGTGTAGTGCACGTGTGCGTGGCTCGCTGGGTGTGTGACCAGACAGGCCCTGCTCCTCTTCTGGGTTCTGTGAGGGCCTCTGTGTGCCCGTGACTGTCCTTCTGTCTCTTGCTGGAGTGTCTGTGTCCGCAGGAGTGGAGGGGGCAGGTTTTGGCCCCGTGGTTGGCAATTACCACCGTGACACCCAGGCCTGTGCTCTTGGCTGCCCCCGGGAGCAGTTGCCGTGGTCAGATGGAAACAATCACCTCCTCTGTGCCCACGTCTGTGGACAGGCAGCAGAAGCCGAGCGCTGGGGTGGGGGGCGGCTCAGGCCCCGGTGGCTCCGGACAACCTGTTCTGTGTTCCGCCCTTGAACTGGGGGTACCGCCCACCACCCACTCTCCACTGCCCACCCTCTGTCCTGGCTTGGCCATTCTGGGCCAGCGTCGGGGGCCTTGGCCGGAGCCACGGGACCTCGACGGCCTGAGGTGGAATCCTCTCCAAGTTAATCGAGGCTAATAGCAGGATCATGTTGGTTGGTTTTGTGCTGTGGCCGCCCAAAGAGGGACGACTTTAGTTTCTGGTATTTCTGGTATTTCCAGGCCTGAACCAGCACAGATCTTCGCCCCAAAGACCAAGGGGGAAGGGAAAGCGGAAGATAGGGCCAATGGGACTGGTAAGGTGGCCCCAGCGCTCGGCTGGGCTTGGTCCTTACTCCTGCTTCTCCGGACTCTCGGGCAGCCCCTGGTCCTCCCTGGATATCTGGGCTCCTCTCCTCCCCTGAGTGCTGGTAGCCCTGGTGTGCAAGGTTCCCTGTCAATTTGTTCAGGGAGACCTCTGCCTCATTCCCCAAACCACCATCCATTTACTGGGACTCCAGGTCCCCCTTGCCCCAGCCTTGGGTACAGGACCCTCTGTTTTCTCAGCTTGGGAGTGGGCCTGAAGGAAGAGATCGTGGAGGGAAAATCTTAAGAGCTAAAGCTTATAGAGAGCTCCCTCTGTGCTGGGCACTGACTAAGCACTTCACATAATTTATATACTCTTCACCCCAACCCTATGGAGAGGAGACTTTTCATCCTCTTTTTATAGACGAAGAAACTGAGGCACCGAGTAGTGAAGCAACTTGACCAACAATACCCAGTCAGGAAGTGGCTGAACTAGAATGTGAACTCAGGAAGTTTGGCTGCAGAGCTTTCAACCTTGACATTGTCCTCGTGGAGCCCAGAGCCTGCAGGAATACACCTGCAGTGGATCGCTTCCTACCTCCTGTGTGTGAAGCCAGGATGGGCTTTCTTGGGTCTACCCTAAATCTTAAGTTCTGTAGGACAAGTTCAGTCCCATTTGTGGGCTCCTTACTGGGAGATGGTGAGCGGTTGGCCTGTGCTCCACACCGGAGGCCCCAGAAGGCCTGGAGAATGTGGCCAAGCCGCCATGCCCCTAAGGCCCATAGCAGTGGCTCCAGCAGCCTTTTCTAACTGGCTCTGGGTCCCAGCCCTTTGACTCCAGGGCTGCGGCCCCTCCTTGCTCCTCTCCTCTGCCTGGCTGTCCAGGCTGGAGCCTTGCTCACTAGCGGGGCACCTGGCAGAGACTGCCATGACAGAAAGGGACTGTGGCGTTCCTGCAAGCCTAGCAGAGGGAGATCCCCACATGTCATAGAAGATAGCTGCCCCCTGGTCGGGGCGGGGGCGGGGGTGGGGAGGGGAGGGTTGCCTGTTCCAGCTGCAGCAGGGAGACAGATCTGGCTTTGTCCTCCTGGGACATCAGAGCTGGTGGTAAGGCAGACCCCTCGGTGCCAGTAGCTGCCCTGCAACCTGCTTGCTTCCATGAAGCCATTTGCCACACCCCACACCCAGCTCCTTTCTTCCTCCTCCCCGGGCTCCAGCGTGTGGAGCGGAAGTGGCTCTGCTGGGTCCCACCTCAGTGCCATCTTTTCAAGGTGCCAGGGCTGCCTGGGGTTGGGAATTCAGAGGGGTCCTGTGGACCCAGTAATAGCTCCCCTTTCTGAGGACCTACTAAGTGCCAGGGCCTTTCCAAGTGCTGTCTATGGCTCACAACAAATGGGGCACCCAGCTCTCTCCAGTTCTGTTCTGGAGGAAGGAGTGAGGCCCTGGGGTCCAGGTCCCTCAGCCGGTCAGCGGCTCAGCGGGAACCAGAACCGAAGCCTGGGTGAGTCAAAGCCTGTACTCTTCTGAGCACGTCATGTGCGATGCCCCCCGCCCCCCCTGCCCCAATGTGGGAAGGAAGGACATTCGAGTAGGAAGAAGTGTTTGGAGAAGAAGCCGTGGATGCCGAGTTGGGCTTAAAAGAAGCCATGGACATAGTGGCCTCTGGGCACCAGGCTGGGGTCCTGGTGGGAGGGCCATTCGAGCATAACTCACGTGTTTCCAAAGCAGACCCAGGGAGGGAGTCCTGGGAGGTGGGGCAGGACAGGCCCTGGTCTTTGAGAAAGACACTGCCCTGTGCTCTCCCGTTCCCTGCCCCCAGCCTGCCCTCCCAGTTTCCTTTGTTCTCTTAGCTACAAAAGCTCACCTTTTCTTGAAACCACCTCTAGGAAGCCTCTTTGGATTTAAGAGATGATGTAGCACAGAGGAAAGAGTAAATTAAGACTCTTACTAGTGGCGTGACTGTCCTCTCTGAGCCTCATTATCCCAACTCTAACAAGGGCAGGATAGCGCTGCCCAGACAGGCCAGACCCCACACTTCTCCCACATTTCCTGCCCTCTGTCTTGGACCTCCCAGGGCTCCTGGTGCTCTCACTGGCCTGCCTGCCCCCAGGATCAGAATCAGGCTGCAGGTGGTTTTATCATCTAAGTGTCTTGCTTGTTTGCCTGGCCAGGCTGTCCCCATACTTCTCCTTTGCCCCCTAGCACCCAGCATAGGGCAGTGCACAGAGCAGCCCTTGGAGACAGGGATGGGTATTGGGAGAGTCTGGATGCTCAGGCAGCAGGACTGAGATCTGTTCCTTGCCCTGCTACTTCCTAGATGTGTGATTTCAATTTTCTTGTCCATAGAACGGGGCTGATGAAAGCACTGACCTCAACAGGTGGTTATGGGAACCTAATGAGGTAAAATACAGAACATGCTTAGTCTAGTCCCTGGCACATAATGGGCACTTGAGACATATTTTGTGATTATTGTCGTGATGAATGCCATTTTATTCATTTGTGAACAGGGATCATTAGGGCGCTTACACCCTGAAGGCCAGGCAGTCAACTGTGTGTTTGCCATTGGGCTAAAAGCTTCCTTAGGGCAGAGACACTTCCTCCCTTGCTTGCTCCCTCACCAAACATTTATTGATCACCCACTGCAAGCCCCGTCCTATGCTACACTCCAGGGAAAACGAGGTGGATTTGTCCTTAAGGAACTCCCAGTGGCGGAAAGTCCTCTGGGAACCCAGCCCAGCCCCGCTATAACTTAATCTGAGGGCACCTAAAGGCTGGCCTGGAGGTCACCCAGAAAGAAGGCATGTTCTCACCTTCCCTGGGCTCAGCACGATGCCAGTATGGAGGATCAAGGTGAGAAGACAGGTTTTGGTAAGTCACAGCCTAGGACTGAAAAGTGTTTACTTCTTAACTCTAGTCTGATGTTACAGTCAGTAAGGTGTCTGGATGATGTTAGACACGCAGAGGTTGGGAAGGTGGGCCTGGGTTTGAGTCTTCACTTTGCTTCGGCCAGTGCACCCCATCACCTCGCAACCATGGCAGCCAGAGGCTGGAGGGCCTCAAGGTTCATTGAGTCCCCTCTCCCTTGGTCAGGGTCACAGAATGAGATGCGGGGAGGTAGGCAGAGGCACGGCATTGCCCACAGAAGGAGGGAAGAGGAGAAGAGGAGTTTGCGTTGCTTTGTCCACCTCTCCCTGCCATGCTTGGGCCAGCCTGCTCTGAGACCCCAGTGTATCCCGTTCATGGCGACCTTGAACCCTGGCCAGACTCTGTGGCTTTCCCTCCCGTCCTCAAACCTTTTTTATCCATTCAGCACATATTTATCAGTGGCCTACTATGTGCAGGTGCTTACTCTAGACTCTGGGACAAAACAGTGACTAAAACGTACAGAGGCCATCCCACACCTGGCCGTAATGCCTCCTCGGCCAAATACTGCCACCTGCCCTCGTTCCCGGCCACCCCGGATGCTAATTTCCCCAGGTTTCTGGTGGATTTTTAGCCTGGAGCGCACAGTTTGGCCCTCACTTACACGGTCCTCATTGCTCACCATTATTTTACCACCCATCTCGCCTCAGTAGGCCAGGAGCAGGGTGGAGGTGGTGGGGTGCTGGGGTGCAGAGTTGGAGGCTGCGAGACCTCAGCAATGTCTGCCTGTGGGGCTCGAGTGCCATCTAGCCCTTCAGAGGCATCATCTCTGAATCCTGATGGAAATCCCAGGAGGTTGGTCCTGAGACTGCCCCCACTTTATGAGGCTAGGAGAGGGAACAGACCCTGCCTGAGATCTCAGGGCCAAGAGTTGGCAGGTCCCGGAGCTGGGTGTGTGTCACCACCCTCTGCTTGCTGGACCTCCCTTCTTGGCAGTAGAGTGGGGGCACGCCACACATTCAAGAGTTGTCATGAGGGCAATCTGAGGCAAGACGGCACACAGGCGGCCGTCAGCAAAGGGTTTCCTTTTCTTCTCCAAGTATGGCTTGGCTCCTGGGCCTCTGCCATGTCTGAGGCCATGACCCCAGCCAGGCAGCTGATGAATGTGGGCACCAAATCAAGCTCACCCTTGCCATCACCCCAAAAGCTGGTGGCCACCAAAGAGGCCTGCCCAGACTGGCTGCTGCTGTTGTAGCTGTCCCCAGTGACAGCAGCTGGTGATGAGGATGGCTTTTCTTGGTCGGGGTGGACACTCAGGGCTGCCACCCCCCGTGTCACGGGACCTTCGTGAGGGGCCCTATAAGGTAAGCACACATGCTGATCTCACTGACAGGTGCCACTCGGAGTGATGCCACTCCTCCAAGGTCACGCCTGCCCATGCTTCCCCTGCAGGTGCCTCCTCTTGTGCAGTGGAGACAAATTAAGACCTTTCCAAGAGGACTCTTACCAGGGAAGAACATGAGAAATACAAGAGTGAGGATATAGATGAATAGGAAGAGATCAGACTCCTCCAGACACCCCTGATGTCTGCCTGGTGTGTGGGTGCCTTGACTCCGCCTCGAGGGGGTTGGACGCTCAGCCAAGCCACTCAGACTTTAGTCTGGAGCAGATTTCCGCATTCCCAGTAGGATTCCCAGTGTTTCCCCAAACTTGCTGAGCCAGGGATGAGCCCTCCCTTGGTTCCTGCTGCAAACACAGGTGAGGAAGGCACTTTTCCATGGGGTTCTTCACTGGCTTCAGGCCAGCACCGCACCCATGCCTCCCTTTCTTTGCCCTTTTGAGTCCTTGCCCTGACTTGCTTTCTGTCATTGGATGACATCCATTGACTGTGTCCTCCATGCCAGGCTCTGCCATGTGCTGGGAAACAGGTAAAGGAGACATCACCTCGCCTCAGAACAGTTCAAGTTTAGGAAAGTGGTGGGGTGGGGTGAGGGAACAGGCATTACAGTTTAGTCTAAAAGTTGTAATGAAAGCTGTGTGAACACAGATGGTTTAGACGTGTGCATATGTGTGTGTCTGTATGTCTGTGTTAAGGGAGAGGGAGAGAGAGATTGAGATAGAGAAATTGATAAGGCAGATGGGTTAAAATGTAAACAGTTGCTGAATCTAGGTAAAGAGCATTATGGGAATTCCTCATAGGAAAAACCAAGCTCGTACATACAGGGAACAGATTGGTTGGTTGCCAAAGGTGGGGGAGGGGGTGGGGAAGTAAGTGAAATGGGTGAAGGGGGTCAAAAGGTACAAACCTCCAGTTACAAAATAAGTAAGGCACGAGGATGTAATGTACAGCATGGTGACTATGGTTAAGAATACTGTGTTGCATATTTGAAAGTTGCTAAGAGAGTAGATCTTAAAAATTCTCATAAGAAAAGGAAGGTGGACCTATGTGTAGTGATGAGTGCTAATCAGACCTACTGGGATGATCATTTCGTAATATATACACATGTGGAGTCATTATGTTGTACACCTGAAATGAATATAATGTTGTATGTGAGTTATACCTCAATAAGAAAAGAAAAGTAGCTGACTGAATAAATCCATCACCTGGAGATGAAAACAATGTTTTGTAACTTGCCTGTAGGTTTGAAATTAGATCAAAACGAAAAAAATACAGGGGCGCCCGGGTGGCTTAGTTGGCTGAGCGTCTGACTTTCGATTCCGGATCAGGTCATGAGGTTGGTGAGTTCGAGCCCTGTGTCGGGGTCTGTTCTATCAGCGCTGAGCCTGCTTGGGCTTCTCTCTGTCCCTCTCTCTTTGCTGCTCCCCCACTCATGCTCTCTCTGTCTCTCTCAAAAAATAAATAAACTTAAAAAAAATTACAAAAATATTGGCACAAAAACAGACACTCAGATCAATGGAACAGAATAGAGAACCCAGAAATGGACCCACAAACGTATGGCTGACTAATCTTTGACAAAGCAGGAAAGAATATCCAATGGAATAAAGACAGTCTCTTCAGCAAGTGGTGCTGGGAAAACTGGACAGCGACATGCAGAAGAATGAACCTGGACCACTTTTTTACACCAGACACAAAAATAAACTCAAAATGGATGAAAGACCTCAATGTAAGATAGGAAGCCATCAAAATCCTCGAGGAAAAAGCAGGCAAAAACCTCTTTGACCTTGGCCACAGCAACTTCTTACTCAACACGTCTTCGGAGGCAAGGAAAACAAAAGCAAAAATGAACTACTGGGACCTCATCAAAATAAAAAGCTTCTGCACAGTGAAGGAAACAATCAGCAAAGCTAAAAGGCAAACGATGGAATGGGAGATGTTTGCAAATGACATATCAGATAAGGGGTTAGTATCCAAAATCTATAAAGAACTTATCAAACTCAACACCCAAAAAACAAATAATCCAGTGAAGAAATGGGCAAAAGACATGAATAGACACTTCTCCAAAGAAGACATCCAGATGGCCAACCAACACATGAAAAAATGCTCAGCATCACTCATCGTCAAGGAAATACAAATCAAAACCACCATGAGCTATGCTCTTACACCTGTCAGAATGGCTAACATAAACAACTCAGGCAACAACAGATGTTGGCGAGGGTGCGGAGAAAGAGGATTTCCTTTGCACTGCTGGTGGGAATGCAAACTGGTGCAGCCACTCTGGAAAACAGTATGGAGGTTCCTCAAAAAATTAAAAATGGAACTACTCTATGACCCAGCAATTGCACTACTAGGCATTTATCCAAGGGATACAGGTACGCTGTTTTGAAGGGGCACATGCACCCCCATGTTTATAGCAGCGCTATCAACAATAGCCAAAGTATGGAAAGACCCCAAACGTCCATCGATGGATGAATGGATAAAGAAGATGTGGTATATACATACAATGGAGTATTACTCGGCAATCAAAAAGAATGAAATCTTGCCATTTGCAACTACGTGGATGGAACTGGAGGGCATTATGCTAAGTGAAATTAGTCAGAGAAAGACAAATATCATATGACTTCACTCATATGAGGACTTTAAGAGACAAAACAGATGAACATAAGGGAAGGGAAACAAAAATAATATAAAAACAGGGAGGGGGACAAAAGAGAAGAGACTCATAAATATGGAGAACAAACTGAGGGTTGCTGGAGGGGTTGTGGGAGGGGGGATGGGCTAAATGGGTAAGGGGCACTAAGGAATCCAGTCCTGAAATCATTGTTGCACTAAAAGCTAACTAACTTTGGGGCGCCTGGGTGGCGCAGTCGGTTAAGCGTCCGACTTCAGCCAGGTCACGATCTCGCGGTCCGTGAGTTCGAGCCCCGCGTCAGGCTCTGGGCTGATGGCTCGGAGCCTGGAGCCTGTTTCCGATTCTGTGTCTCCCTCTCTCTCTGCCCCTCCCCCGTTCATGCTCTGTCTCTCTCTGTCCCAAAAATAAATAAAAAATGTTGGAAAAAAAAAAAAGCTAACTAACTTGGATGGAAATTTAAAAAATAAATAAATTAAAAATAAATAAAACATTACAAAATAATTTAAACATTACAAAAACAAACGAACAAGACACAAAAAAGCCCCCAGCACAAGCAAAAAGCTTCAGAGGAAAAAGCAACCACTGGTTTGTGGGAGCTGGGACAATGCCGGGTGGAGAAAGAGGGGTGAATATTTGGGGTGGAGGAAACAGCATGTACAAAAGCACGGGGCTGTGAAAGAGCCTGACATTCTGCTGATCTGTCCACCACTGCGCCTAAAACACCAAACACCTACTGCATGCAAGGACCTTCCTGTGCTTGGGGTCTGCCGTTCGAGCCTAGAATTCGGGGCTCCTCAGACAGCAGGTCCCAGAGCCTTGGCAGTGCACCATCGACCAAGGATATTCTCTGCTACCAGGCCACTCACTAGGTCTCTGCTGCTTCTCCAGAGCAGCGATATTTAGCAATGCCAAGCACGACGGTGCTTTTCGGCCTCTGCCAGCTCCCAGGAGAATTGCTTCCAAATTTCTATCACAGTTGGTTTCCAACAACATCCAAACGGTTTGCCACAAGCCCGGCAGCCCTCGCTGTCCAGGACCACAGGTGCCAAGACAAAGGTTGGCCCAGGCAATGCCCTCCTGCTGCCTAGCGAGTCAAAGGGCCCTGTCGACTGGTAGCAGCTCCGGAGTGTCAGTTTCAAGCTCAGGAAGTAGAAAAAGAGGCAGCTGGTTTAGAGCACTTCCTCGAGGGCAGTGGCTTGACCCAGTGACCTCTCAAGGAGCCTTCCAGTTGCATGGAACGTTCTCTGCCCTGCCCACCTTCCTCTGGCTTAATGCCTTCTCAGATTTCTCATCTCCGCAGAGGGCCTAACTCAGGAAAGCTTTCTCCGAGCACCCGGCCCTGGCCAGGGGAGGAGTCCGCCCTTGTGCTCCCAAGCCTCCTGTGTTCCCCCCATCACAGCATTCTCTCACTGTGGCTGAGAGCAAGACCCTGGAGCTGGATTGCATGGGCTCAAGCCCTGGCTCTGCCACTTGCCAGCTCTGTGACGTTGGGTGAGTTGCTTAACCTCCACGTGCCTCAGTTTCTTCATTTGCAACATGGAACCTTATCTCCATGGCCAGATGAGTTAGCATTTACTGAAAACAGTGTCTGGTCCCTAGTTTGTGCTATTGGTGTGTAAGCTACTGCCCCTCCTGGGCTTGCCCTGATGCCAGGAGGACAGAAGCGGGGTCTGCTCTTTCCTGGTCTCAGAGCAGGACGTGCTGAGGCTCCCCACATGGCTCATCAAGGATACAGACGAATGAGGTGGGCTCCCTCAGGAGGCCTAGTGTTCGGGTAAAAACAGCATGGGGCTGGGGGTCTGGGCCAATCCATCCTTTCCCCTGCCTGAGCCTCAGTTACTTCCTCTGTAAAATGGGGACAGCAGCTCGGGGACCAAAACACTGCAGACCGTAGAGTGTTGCCCCGCACAGAGAACAGCACCCCTCTGCTGGCCCTGCCCCCCCCCCAACGCCCGTTCTGGCCCCTCTGCCCGCCTCCATCGGCGTCCTCGTGACCGTCTGGCAGCGTGCTGGTTTAGCCCGGTAAGTGACAGACGGCTCTGGCCACTCATGAGCGCGTGGCTCCCCTGCCAAGGCAGTGCTCTCCCCCTGCCCCGCACCTCCCGCGAGCCCCTCCCTCACCTTGAGTCACCACCTTGCCGAAGACAGGCAGGGAGTCGAGCGTGGAGCAGTTCCAGCGCCGGTTCCGGAACTGGTACTGGCACTCCTCGATGGCGAGCTGAGCACCTCGGCGCACCGAGTCCATCACCTCAAGGTTCCGCTTGCACATCTGCACCTGCCTCTGGATCAGGCCCTTGAGCTTCTCGCACGTCTCCTCCTCCGAGATGCTCCCCACGGAGGACAGCTTGGCCAGGTACCTGGGGAGAAGGCGGCGGGGTGGAGTGTGGTGCGGCGATCCCTCCCCCTCTCTCTGCTGCCGGGACGAGGCTGTGCCCAGCCCAGGTCCCTGGGAGCTGACTCATCCCGGTGGTGGCTCGTGGCTGAGCCTTCTCTCTGGATCCAGCGACAGGCCCTCTTGCCTGGCTTTTGGGACCAGTGGGGGAAGTGCCGTCTCATCATAAGAAGGCTTCCGCCCCGGCCAAAGCAGGCCAAAGCACTGAGAGGGATGCTGACGGGGCCCCCACGGGACCCCTCCTGGCCCAGGGTGGCCCCTGCACCAGCGTCTGTACCCCGATGTTACGCCAGACTTGGCCCCTGGGCTCTGACCCCTTCACGTCCCTCTAGCTGGGACGCTAGAACCGCTGCACTCGTGTCTCTTTCCCCACCCCCAGGCGAGGACCCCAGTGAACGAAGCCCGCGTTCTGGCTGCAAGGCCCAGACCCTCACTGCCAGCCACATCCCGGGGCACCAGACGGAGACCAGCATCAACTGCAGCTGGGGGACTCGAGATGATGAGTGTGTGGATGGTGGCAGGGGAGGAGGGCTTAAAAACAGAGTGTGCCGTGCTCTTCCCTCAGCCCCTGGGGTTTTTGTGGCTTGACGATGGGGCAACAATGCTGGTTCCATCTCATAGAATTATGGTGGGATCACAAGCTAGATACCTTATGTCAGGGAGCTCTGGGACCCGGCCTTTGGGGAGAAGGGGCTCTAAAGTGTCTACTCCAGGGGAGGACAGGAGGGAGTGCTGCTGTTCATTGGACACCCACTACGTGTCATGCACGGTGGCAGTCACTATATTCTGCTGCACCCTTGCCTCCCATCTATGAGGTGGTAATTGTTATGCCCATTTTATGGATTCCAAAATGAAGGCTAAGAGGGTGACACAGATAGCAAGTGCCAGAGCTGAGCTTCAAACCCCTTCAAACCCTGTGGGTCTTCCCCCTGCCTGTCCTCCTCCATGGCAAGTTGAGGGGCAAGTTGAGGCTCTGTGTCACCTAAGGACAGACACTGTGATCGGGACCAGGAGGCCAGAGAGCCGGAAGCAAGACACATGAATGCTCACCAGGATGGGAGCAGAGCTAGGGAAAGGCCCTGTCAGGAAGAAGTGGTCCCTCCCAAGGGACAGAGGTGTGCGTTGCCTGAACACCTACTGAGTGCCAGGTATGTTTCAGATAGGTGAAGTGACTGGCTCAGGGTCACCTGGCTTGTCTAGTTTGGAGGCAGATCTACTAGTTTGGAGCCCAGGTCCGCATAACCCCATGACTGTGTTCTAAGCGTTGCCCCTCAGCCTGCACCCCCCCCTCCCCTCTAGCATCCTTGGCCAGGGCCAAGTGAACATAGTAGGTGCACAAGGGGGAGCTGAGTGCTGGGAGGAGAGCTGAGTGGTAACTCTGAAGGCCTCCTCTCCCTTTCCTTGCCCTCACTTCCCACCTGTTTGGTGGGACATGATCTGCTCCCCTCCCAGGGCAGGGCTGGCAGGGGCTGCCTTCCAGGTCCTTGGAGGAGCAACAGAGTACAGAGTATCGCAGACTTCCAGAATGCTCCCTGACAGAGAGTCTGGTCCATTATCCAGGTGAGCAGAGTGAGGGAAAGGGGCCTTCCCACCATCTCCCAGGAGGAAACTCAGAGCCTGGCTCTACCCTTAGTCTCGGTCACACAACAGGGGCTCGAAACAATGACAGCGAGTATCCCGCTGCCCCCGACTCTATAGTGAGCCAGTCCCCCACCAGGAGCTTGGCCAGCCACCCTGGTCTGGGGGAGCTTTCTAGGCATGGAGGTGGAGATGCTTGGAGGTGATGAAGCCGCACAAATTTCTTGTCCATAGAAGGATCAAGGGGGAAGGCCCACTCCATGGGACTCAGTTTTCTCATCTGTAACGTGGGGAAGTTACCACTGGTTCTGGCTAAGTCAAGGAACTGTGGTCAGAGCAAAAGGGGGTCCTGTGTGTGAAAGGTGGGCTGACAAGGGGTCTGAGGCAGTAGGGCAGGAACTTGCCATTTGTTTGCCGATGAAGTAAAGGAATAAATGATGAGCAAAGAAGTACACAGAAAGCCCTCTTGAAATATGGGACATTTTTATGACTACAGTAATAAGCACAGTTAGCTTTCATGCAGCTTAGGACCAGGCTAAGCACTTCCCTTACATTGTTGCATTTATCCTCCCAGCAAAGCCAACGGACCCCTGTTTTATAGAGGAGGAAACGGAGGCACAGACCTGTTACGTAGTTTGCCTTGTGTGCAAGGTCATCCAGCTCGTGAGAGGTGGAGCAGGGACTTGAACCCGGTTTTGCCCAACTTCAAAGCCTCTGAAGTGGATACAATGCTGTTTTAAGTGGCTCGAGGACTAGAACTGGCCCCAGCAGGCAGGAGCTGCTGGGAGCCAGGTTCGCTCAACCTAAGGACGCTGGTCAAGGTGGAGACGACGGGCTGCCTACCGGTCGCCGAGTTCTCCTCCCCCGGAGGTGTGTGAGCAGCAGGTGGGTTCTGTGTGTCAGGCATGGGGGCTGGCCCAGAGGAACGGTTCTCGAATCTGGCTGAGCATCGAAATGTTTGTGGAGTTTGTTGAAAGTGCAGGTGCCAGGGCCCTCGCTCCAGGCGGGGCTGGGTGGGCATCTGGGCTTTTGGCACATCCCAGGAGCAGCTGTGAAGCCAGACTGGCCCTGGAGGGCACTTCAGGGGAAGCTCTTGGCCAACCACAGGGGATGTTTCCTTCTATGCCCGAGGGAGATCTGATTCTGGGACCCACTTTCCGCCTCACGGCTGCATCAGCCCCCCCCACCCCCCGCCCCCCACCTCCTGGTTGTGGAGCTTGAGTCTAGCTGTCTTTATCTAGAAATGGAGATAATGGTTCCTATCCCAGAGGGCTGCTGTGAGAAATTAAGGTGATTTGATGTGGTTGGTGCTGCCGGCTCTTAGCCGGGCCCACGGGAGGTGTGCTGTAGCTGCGAGGATCCCCCCAACTTCCCTGGCAGCACACGGGTGAGTAGAAGGTGGGTGGTCTTGGGCTGAGGCATCCAACCTTCCCTTCCTCTCCCCACATTCCTTGCTTCCTGGAGGACCCCCCTGTCTTCTCTGCCAGGTCCTGCCTCAGGGATGCAGAGACTAGCAGCGTCGGGGCAGGAGCCTGAGACTCCCAGAGGGGAGACAAGGGTGGGAAGGTGGTGGAGGGGCAAGGGCAGGGTGCATCTGGAGGGGGAGGGGACACACTGGCTCCTCAGCCCTGTCTGGGTGCTCCCCTTGCCTGGGCCAGGTCCCCTATGGATGGCCCTGGTCCCACCTGGTGCTCTTGGCCTGCAGGGGGCGCCAAGAGCCCAGCTACTGGCTGTGGGCCAGGTCCATGTTTGGGAGGCCACCGGTGAGGGGACAAGGAGTAGGGCCTCAAGTTGAATCCTTTCCTGCTCAGACCCAGACCTGGCCTCTTGAATAAGGGTGGGGTCCCCTATTCCCTGAAGGGCATGGGGGCACAGAGCTGGCCCCTGTTCCCTTTGCATCCAGCCGATGGGCCAGGTCAGGCTGTACAGGCTCCAGGCTCCTGGTGGAGGGAGGTGTTCAAGGGCAGCGCTTCTCTGGGTAGGGAATGCCGGCTGGGGAGGCCTGGCTGAGCTACCAGCCCACAGTGTGACCTTGGGCAAGTCCCTGCCTACCCGGAGCTTGGGTCCTCGTGGGGACACTAAACTGGTGGGTCTGTGAGGCCTTTCCCTCTGTCAGAGTGACAGTCCCTCTTCTACAGATGGGGATGGAGGTGTCCAAGCCTCAAAGGCCTCAGGACCCCCTGCATTGAATGAGAAATAAAGTAGACCAGGGAAGCCCCCCACCCCTCTCCCCTAGGCTAGACTCAGTGAGGGGAGGCAGCCTGAAATAACTGTCCTACGGCTTTAGGGGCAGGCTGCTGGGTGGCCATGGCCATGAGTCACTGGGACAGCTTCCAGGAAGAAGCTGAGAACCCTCTTCCGCTGAGGAGTGTGCCTGTCCCCCCCCTCCCCACGGCTGGCACCAGTGCCACCCCCCAGCCCCTGCCTTCATCTGGCTCAACAGCTGTCCCCTTCCATGCAGGAGACACAGCTCCACCCCACCTCGATTCTCCTGGGTCCCAGAATCTTGCCTGGGAAGGCCTGGCTGCCAGGACTGGATGTGCAGCTGGGAACAGGGCGGAGAGAGTTGGGACCCCGGGCATCACAGGCCCTTGCCTTCACAGCCCGCTTGTTCTGGTGCCCAGCCTCATTTTACAGAGGAGCAAACTGAGGCCCCAAGACATGGAGGGACTCACCCAAAGTCACACAGCCAGTGAGTGAGTGGCTGGGAGCTCTGTGTCTCCCGTACCCCAGTTGTAGATCTGCCTTGTTTGACAGCCTTGGGGGCTGACACTACCCTCAGTGTCGTGTCTGGCCCATGGCCTCCTCAGGGCCCGGCACAGGTTGTGGCACATAGAAGGTGCTCAATAAATGCCTACAGCATGATGGAGGGCTCTGTCCCCCTCGGCTCACCTCTTGGCAGAGTCGTCAGGGTAGGGAAGAGCAGAGGTGAGGGAGTAAAATGGGGGCTGTCTTTGCCTTTGAGGGCTGGAGGCTGTGAGAGGCTAGAACCCAACTTTTTCTGGGGGCCTCAGGAATCCCCTCTCTGCACCCTAAGGTGGCTCAGCCTTTTCCCCGGAGACATGTGTGCCACTTGATGACCCTGGAGCTGGGCCGGGCCCAAATGTTGGCTGCACAAGCCATTTCTGGGGGGCACAGAGAGTCCGGGAGTGATCGGTATTGGCTGCCGCTGGGCTAGGCTGGCCAGGCCCGTGGAGGGCCTCAACCATCTCTGCTCCTTCTCTCGTTCTGGTCGCCTTGCCCCAGTTTAGGCTTCTTCCTGCCACTGCTGAGTACAGGCTTAGCAATTTGCCACCTGCTGCTCCAGCCACCCAGGACTCTAGCCACAGCCCCGCCATCGATCAGGTTACCCCAGCAGCCCGGGCTGCCCCGGCTGCCGCTGCCAGCCAGCTCGTGCCCCCATCTTCTCCAACGGGGGCTGCGGGTCCCACAGGCCCCTCCCAGGAGGCCCTCCCCGCCGGCCCGTGCCGAAGCCTGCGAGGCTGGAGGGCCCTGGCCCTGCCAGGGAGATCAGATCCTCTCGGCCACCTGCTGTTTTCATTAGAAACTAAAATTAGCTGGGCTTGTCCCAAGCTTTTCCAGGTTTGCTTGCTTTTTAAAAAAAATATACAAATTCCTAGAGAAAAATCCGCACCTCTGCGCCTCCTCTCAGCTCTTACTCTGCGCGTCAAGAGGAGAGGAGACGGGAAATAGCTGGAGCGTTTGGGAGGCCAAGCAGATCAGTGTCGTGGGTCCTGGCCCCGCGGGTATCCAGGTGGGGGCTGGGACGCCAGCCCAGGCCTCTCTGCCCCCTCCCTCTGGCCTCCCTGCCTGCCTGGGCCACATTTAGAGCCTCCTCAGGAGTGGCAGTGCCTGGGACACCAGGGAGGAAGGAGGCCAAGCAGGCGGGAGGAGGAGCCGGAAGGAGCCGGAGTGCCTGCCGAACAGTGAGCCGCCTGGGGAGACACGGCCGCGTGAAGGCAAGCATGCCACGGGACCCACCCAGGACCACGTTCTCTCCGGGGGTGGCCAGCACCTGGCTCCCCGGGTCCCCATCACGCCCCTCAGCTGTTCTCGGGCCTCCGGATGTTTCTGCACCCACGGTCTCCGAATCCCGAGGCCCTGTCCTGGAGACCTATCGTTTCGCACGGCCCACAGGGTGGCACAGTGTGCGAGAGAGATGGCAGACTGGGTCAGAATCCCAGCTCTGTGTTCCCGGAGGCAAGTTAGCGAGCATCTCTGAACCTCAGTGTCTTCATCTGTAGAATGGGGAGAATAATAGTTCTCACCTCAAGAGACGTCAACGGATTAAATGTTCACATAGTAGCCACTGCTCCCCGGTTGGCAACATTACCAAGTCCTATTGATCATCACTGTGGTCATTAAGGTGTTTACCGTCATCACCTTCATCATCACTGCCACCTCAAAGCCCCCGCGCAGTCCCTCGAGCTGGGCCCTCTGCTGGACCGCAGAACAGTCCTGTTCACTGGTCTTCTTTTGCTCGGCTCTTTTAGACGGGGGTTCACCAGCCTGAGGGAAGGACACACCCCCACTGGGAAGGGTGGACACTTCGGCCTCCATCCCCACCGCAGAGCTTGGACACAGCTTGCTCCGATGGAGCACGCAGAGCTGAAGGATGCTTGCCGGTGACCTGGGCCCACTGGTCGGACCCTCCAGGGACCAGGGGTCCAACAGGTGGGACAGAAGTGGGTGCTTTAGGAGATCAGAGGCTGGGGCACCGCGGTGAGGGGGCTAGGGACAGTGGGGTCCAGTGCAGGCTCAGTGTGCCTGGGGGACTTGGGAGCCCTTTGCGGGACAAGATTGACAGGAAGGGAGGCACCTCATGTCCCCTGTCACCTGTGCTCTTCAAACAACAGCCACATGCTTTAATATATCCTTAGTGCAGCCACGCAGGGTTGGCCAGGATGGTATCATCCCCCTCCATTTTACAGATGAGGTTCCGGGAGGCATGTGTTCAAAGCCATGCAGCCAGTCAGGGCTGGGCAGCATTTGAACACAGGTCATTCTGGCTCCTAAGCCTGGGTTGGTGGATCAGGCTCCAAAGATGGAGTAGGGTAGTGACAATGATTTGAGGAAGGTGGCTTCATTCTTCCATTGCTGAGTCCTTCTGCGGTCCCAGGGCTTTTGGGGACCACAGCAAAGGCGTCTGCTCTGCTTTTAGGAACAAAGGATACTGGGGAGGGAAGTGTCTCAGTCACTAGGCAGCCTGGACGGCTTCTGGGGCCATGGAAGGGGCTGCTGCTACTGGCCTGAAAGTCCTGGAGGGGCAGCCAGTAAGGAGGGGCCAGCCTTGGAGACACAGTGGTTGTAGGGGTGGTGGGCACAGCCTCCCCTCCACCTTCTCCCCGGCCTTGGCAGAACTCTGGAGTCCTCAGTGCCCAGGTCAAGTTCTCTTTGTCCCAAGTGCCTTTCCTCAGTTTGGGGGGGGGGGGGATGATGGCCTTTCCTGGAGCCCAAGCCCCTACTCCTGTACCTCAGGGCACTATTCCCCCTCCTCCTGTCTCCTGGGACCCCTCGCTTCCTTTGCTGTCCAACCTCAGAAGCCTCAGCAGCCCCCGTTTTTGTCTTTTCACTTCCCAGTTTCCATTGCTTTCCCACACCTGGTAGCCCAGCTCCTACATTTCATTCCTGAGGGCTTCCTGAGTGGGAGCCCCCCTCCCACTCACCATCTCACAGTATTTGTTCCTGGGGAGCCGGTGGCTGACTCAGGGCCGGCAAGTAGCCACTCAGACCTTAGCTGGATGGCCCCAGAGCTGCACCAGAAGGTAGGAATTTTCCTTCTCTCCGCAGGGCAGGTGTGATTGTGGGGGTGAGTGGGCATCAAAGTTAGGGCACTTCCTGACCTTGCCTTGCCTCCTGTTTGCCAGAAGAGAGCTTCTCCCTTGCAGAGACCCACCCGACGCTTGTCCCCCGAGTGCCTCTCTCGCCTTTGTAGCCACTGAAGCATTCATCCTGTCTAGCTCGGCGGAGGGAGCCCAGGGGGTGGGAGCGAGGAGGGGTGGCTGAAACCCCAGCTGAGCTGCCCAGGGCAGGAGCTGGCTTCCTAGAGTGGGGCTCATGCTCTGGTGGCTCCAGGTTGCTAGTGAGTTCCTTGGCTTTGGCAGATCCCTTCTGAAGGCACCGTTTCCAGGAGAGCCTGTGGCCAAACCTGCGCCCCCATCCCAACAAGGCAGCTAGGACAACTTTGGTTCCTTCCTCGCTCCAGTCGCTCATAACCTCCCATAGAGGATGACAGGCTAGGGTGTGGGGCTGCAGGGAAAGTCCTGGGAAGATAGTCAGGAGACCTGGGATGCAGTTCCACCTCTATCAGTAAGGTGCTCTGTGGCCCCAAGAGCCCACCGCAGTGCCTGGTGGGGCGAGTCTTGACAAGCAAGCATTTGCCATGACTGAATGGGGCTTTCCAGGCATGCCCCTGCTTGGAGATTCAGGGTCCCTGCAAGGGTTGAACCGGTAATCTCCCGGGACCCTTCAAATTCTGATGGCCGTGACTTAGCCCTCGATTCCCTGGCGTGCCAGGACTGCCAGGACCCCGACTCGAGAGGAATGCCCTGCTGTTACCAGCCCTTGAGGAAGAGTTCCTGGAACCCAGCCTTGCCATGATAGGTCCCGTGTGTGAACAGAGTGAGAAATAGGGTCTGAAAGAACCATCCAGGAGTCACAGCAGGAAGAGGCCCCTGGAGTCTCAGCAGAAATTTCCCGCTGCTTCTAATGGGCCTCTCCAAAGTTCCCTTGTGAGCTGTGAGCTGCTAGCTGTTGGGAGGTTCCTTCCCTCCTTGAGCACATGCCTCCCTCCTCCTACCCACCTTCCTCCCCTCTCTGCTTAGACCAGGTCCCCTCCACGGTGGGGTTCATGACTTGGTCAGGGGAACTTTTAGAACGTAGTTTGGTTTAAAGTGCCAGGAGATGGGGGAGGTGGGGAGGGGCTTGGATGGGGAAAGGGGGAGCTGGTGGGGGTCACAGCAGGGAGCGAGCCTTCCCCTGGGTTTGGCTGGATCACAGAAGACGCAGTTCAGGACTCAGAGATAAAACCTGGCAACTCCTGAGGCCATCTGGACCGCAACCATGGGGTCGCGGCTTTGCCTTCCAGCTGAGTTTGCTGAGCAAACGGCAGCGGCTCTGGCAAGCTGGTTTGCAGTGGGGGTGACTAGAGGGGCCAGAGGGGTAGCTGTCACCCCCGTCCGTGGCTCCCTGGCCAACCCTGTGCCCAGTTGGCTCAGGCCAAGCCCTTCTTCCCAGAGGGAAGAACAAGAAAAGGAGGCTTGGTGTAAATGCTCAGCTTTGCAAACGCACCCACAGGGCCCGAGTTGGGCGAGTTTCAACAGGTTTGGGGAACACTGTCTTGTCAGATGCTTGCTGAGTTGCTCAATTGCTAATCCCAGGCTGAGGGAAGAAAGTCAAGCCATAGCAGACAGCTGGGTGATGACTGCCGCCTGAGTAAACCCCTCAGGCAGAGCCTGGTCTCTAGGCCCTGCCACGGAGGGTGAGGGGGAGAAAGTGCTTAGGCAGGATCTGGGCGGGGGGGGGGGGTGCACCCTGGCAGGGGAGCTGCGGGGGCCAGAGTAGCAGATCTGCTGGGTGACAGACAGCCACACTCCCTGACACTCACGTTGGCCCATCTTAGCATCACCTGAGACTCAGGGGGTTACAGTGGAGCTTCCCTCCTACTCGAGGTCTCTAAGATCGGGCACCATTTGACAAAAACTTACAGCCCTCTGGAGCGAACAAGCCTTTCCCCTTTTCACCCATCGGATATTGATTGAGCACCTAAGCACACTTGACATTCAGGTTTTATAACCTCGTAGAAGTACAAAGCCACCCTACTGGACTGTAGTTACATACAGTACGAAACTGTCCTATAGGCATGGGGATAAAAACCAGGAGATGGGGACATGCGAGAGCACGTCAAGCTCAAGTCCTGATTCTGATTTGCAGAATGTCCTTGGGGGAAGCAGCTGCACCTCTGGGCCTCTGAAGCGAGATTGAAAAGAGTACAGACCCCTTGTTCCAAAAGTGGGAAGGGAGAGGTTACATGGTTCTAATAGGGTCACGGGTGTGAAAGTGCTTTCATAAACCACTGATCCTCAATGGGGGGTAATCTTTCCCCCCAAGGGGACATTTGGCCATGTCTAGAGCACCTGGGGATATGCTACTGGCATCTAGTAGGAGAAGCCAGGGATGCTGCTGAACATCATACAACGCACAAGACAGGCCCAAAATATCCACGGTGCAGTTTGGGAAATCCTGGCATAAACTATAAAGGGCTGTGGATGCGTGAGTGATTGATCGGACGCCCAGAGTCAGGGGAGGAGCACCAAGGAGGGGGGTTTACTATCTAGAAGGGAGGGAGGGATCCTTTATAGCTGGGGATCGGGAGGCTCTTCCTGGGGGAGATGTGCCACACACCTTCACCTGTGGGACTGGCTCTGCCCACACCTGGCCCAGCAAGTTGCACCCAGAGTGTCAGGCCTCAGTCTGCTCATGTCAAGGAGATCACCGCCTGTGGCCCCCCTCTTGCTGGGCAAATAGGCACACGGGAGCTTGGACCAGAGATGCACACCTGTGGGGAGTCAGATGCAGTGAGGGTGAGATGCTTCCCCCAGCCGCCCTGAAGGGCGCTCCCAGACACAACTCCTCTGGCCACCAGGATTTGCCTGTGAGCCGGGCCGGACCTCCCTGGCTTTGTGAGGCTCTTGCAGGAGCCCTGGTTGAAGAGCAGGGAGGTGGCAGCCGATGATCCTACCTGTGTGACCCGTGTAAGAGCAGTAAGACCCGACAGAGCAGTCTGGGGTAAACAGGGCTTGCGAGCAGCAGGCTGAAGGCTCATTCTCTCCATCGTCCCTATAAACAAGGACACGACTCCCCCATCGCACCAACAGCCGCCCTCCACCTCCAGCAGCAGCCATGCCGGCCATTCCCAGCGCGAGCGTGCCTGGCACTGCGCTCGTGCTATGTGCACGAGCTCACACTTGCCTCACTACCGTCCAAGAGTGGGTGCCACTTATATACAGACGAGGAACTTGAGGTTAAGTAACCTGTCTGTCGTCACTCAGCCGGTCAGCGGCGGACCTGGGATGGACCTGCGAGCTGTCTTGGAGACCTGGTTCTTAGCCACTCTGTTGGACTATTTCTGAGTGTGGAACGGCCCCCCCACCCTCATCTGGTGGGCCTCTGCTGGGGCCCCAGCCCGGTGCACCACTGCCCTTTCTTCAGGAAATCCACAATAACGAAGCCCTCGCCAAGCTATTCCCTGACTCTTCCTAGTACTTTCATTTGGAGTTCAGAGCTATCCGCCGAGGACTGTGGCCCAGAGGGCAGGAGAGGCCCACCCAGAACCAGCCAGCTTGGGAGGCAGAGCCGGGACTGGAACCCCGGACTCAACTCCCAGCACGCCCAGTGTCAGAGGGAACTTTCAGGGCCATTTCTGAGCCCATCTTTCAGAGACAGAGCCAGGCCTTTCACCGACGGACTGTTTTCATCTATCCATCCCTCCCTCGGTGGTAGGAGCTGCCACAAGCTGCCGGCTCGCCCGGGGTGCCAGACATGAGTCTGATCGGCAGCTTTCAGCTTCTCTGGGCTTGCCCGGGCCTCAGGCTGGGGAGCCCTCCCAGCTCCAGGCTCCGTCCTGCCCGACAGCTGCACGCAGTGGGACACCTGGCCTCCCCGGCAGGCCGCCGCCCTTCTGAGACAACAGACAGCATCGTCTCTTGCAACCGGCCAGCCAGCCGATCCTGGACTAAAGCCTGACTCCAGGTACTTGAACGGGAACGGACACCCAGGCGTTGCCCCTCTGAGAACATTGCCGGCCGCCCTCTGGGGACCAGACCTCCACCGTGACTCACACTTGAAAAAGATAGTGCCAGCCACCCTGCCTGGGTGGACACCTGCCTGCCCACAGCTCTTCCTTCTAAAGGCAGCTTTTGGGTCAGGTGCCCCTGCCATTTACTAACTAGGTGACTTTGGGCAGTGACCTCTGTGATCCCCAGTCTTCCCATCTGTGGAACGAGATTCAGATGTTGTCAGGATCTAGATAATGCGCTGGGAGCTGTTACAATACTGATTACTACTATTGTCGTGATTCTGCCACCTCCAGGCCAAGTCCCCTCTGTGACTGCTCCAGCTCGCACCAAACCTTTCCTCTGAGGGCACTAGCATGCACACTGTCCCACCCATTCGTGTTTTTACTTCTGTCCCGTCTTTCTAGACCCCAAGGTCCTTGGAGACCAGGCTGTGAGTGGGCTCAGTCCCTGTCTCAGGGATGGAGGTTGATAAATACAAGACGAACGACCCCGTCTTGGAATGTGCCCAGAGATCTCTTCTCCATCACTGCCCCTCTGGTTTGATAGGGGTCCCGGGAAGCCCCTTATGCTTTCCATCTCGGGCTGTGCAGAGACCCTTGGCTCAGAGCCCGGGGTGGAGCAGGAGCGAGCTGGGTCATCCAGAGACCTGCTTCGTGGCAACCTGAGCCATCACCACCGCAGAGAACAGGTTTGCCAACCTCTCTTCTCCCTCCAGGCCGCCCCTCCTCACCCCGCCCCCCTCGAGGGAGTTGTTGGAATTCCCCCATGGTTTTGCGAGACCCAAAGCTGGGACTGCCTCCCTGGCTGGGATTTTGGGTTTGGACGTGGCTGAGGGTGGCTGGTGACACCACCTGGGCCACATTGGCTCAACTTTGGGACGGCTTCAGGGAAGGGGTATGTCAAGGCCTGGGAAGCAGCACCTGGGTTCAGTTCTCTGAGTTTGGGCAAGTAGCTTCCCCTCCTGGGGCCTCAGTTTCCTCCTCTGTAAAAGGAGCTCAAACACTGGATGCTCTTGAGGGACTTTGCCCTATGGATGCTGCTCTCTTCCCTGAAGGCCTGGGTCCGATTCTGGAACTGCCACTTTGTTGTCTTCCTCTTCGTAGCCCTTGGCACTGGGTGGGCCAGCCCCAGTTCTTGTTCTTCTGATGCTCATGCTCACTTTGGAGACCCTGGCTCTGAACCCCTGCTTTCAAGGGTCAGCTCTGGGGACCCCAGAACCCCCGGTTCCAAATCAGCTTCCCTCCTCCTCATCTCTGGGACCTAGTCCCCACTCAGGAGGCTGGCCCGCGGGGGGTAACGGGAGGAGGTGAGAGTGCCCTGGTTCCTGTAGCTTTGCCACTGCCCCTGAAGTGTTAATCAAATTAAGTCTCCAAGAAAAACAAAAGCTCTGCAGCCACTTCGGGCTGCCTTGGAGTCGCTCGCTCTCCCAACAGCTGGGAGAATTCCACATCACCTCGGTCCCCCAAGCCCTGGGTGGCTCTGACCCCAACGAACACACTCCTTCCAGCCTGCAGGGCTCCGGCTGGCCGCAATGACCTCATAGCAACAGCCATTGGACACTCGGGGCAATTTCATGGGAGATATTTGTTCTTTAGTCTTGATGCAGAGGGAATTTTTTCCTCTCCCGCTGTCTCCATGGAAACCCCAGCTACACTGTGGGCCATCCCCCTTCCCACCTCATGCTTTTCAGATCAATATTGGAGCTTGGCTCCCCACTGGCTGCCCACAGCCGATGGGGGCAGAGCTCTGGGCAGAAGGAACTGGGGCCAGAGTTAAGCCTGGGGCCGGGGGAACCATCACTGATGGGGGGATGAAGAAGGGCTCCGGAGTCTTCTCCCTTCCCTGTTCATCTACTCACCAAAGCTCATCCCTTTAGAACCCCCACCTCCTCCACCTGAGACCCCTCAGTGAGCCCTCTGTCCCTTCCCAGGGAGTCACCTGAGCCAGGCCCAGCAACAGAGAAACAGGCCACCAGCGCTCACCCCCGGCCACCCTCCTCCTTAGGTAGAAACACAGAGAGGTGCTGGGCTGTTGTCTTCTTCAAGGGCTGGACGGAGTTTCTTCCTGCCCCAGGGAGGAAAAGGCAGGCCACCTCCAGCCGCAGGCTCTCTGAGGCTGGGTGTCCCGATCCCTTCCCTCTTTCTACTCCTGGCTCCCGCCCCCCAAGCAGAAACAGGTCCCTGCACGCCTCCAGCCCAGCCCGCAGCTCGGCGCAGCTCGGCGCGGGGAGCTCGCTCCTGGACTGCTCGGGATTAACCTGCTATTAGGACCCAGACTCCTACCCGGTAATGGGCTTCCCCGGCGACCTGTCAGCCGAGCCCGGTCTGCGCTCGGAGCCTGGCGCCCCACCCCGGCCGCCGCCCCGCGCTCGTACCCTCGCGCTCTCGGGCGCCCCAGGCCGCCTATGGGTGCGGATGCCGCCACCACCCCTGCCGCCTCTGGGCTGGGAGCCGCACCCGGGCAGGAGCGGTGCCCAGAGGGAGGCCCAGGCGGCGGCGGCGGCGGCAGCGGCAGCGGAGAGGGCGAGCGAGCCTCGCGTCCCGCGGCCGAGACACCTGCCGGGCGCCCCCGCGCCCGCTGCCCCGCGCCGCCTGGCACCGGCCGCTGCCCCCGGGGCCTGCCCCGCCCCGCCCCGCCCGGCCCAGCCGGGTCCCGGCCCGACTTACAGCCAGTTGCTCGCGGCGGCCGAGAAGACGGCGAAGACCAGGAGGCGCAGCGAACGCAGGCACGAGCGGGGACTCATGGTGCCGCCGCGGGCGCCCGGCCCCGGGCAGCGGCTGCGGCCGCGGGGGGCCTCCCGTCGGGGCGGCAGGTGGGCGCCCCGCGGGCGGGCTGGGGCGCGGCGCCGGGGCGCGGGCCGGGGCGCGCGCGCGGCGGGGCTCTGCCTCCGTGCCTGCCGTCAGCCCTGCCGGCTGCTGCGCCCGCTGCCCGGCGCGGACCAGACTGTCAGCGCCGCCCCAGAGCCGGGATGCGGCGGCGGCGGCGGCGGCGGCGGCGGCGGCGGAGGCGGGCGGGCGGGCGGGCGGCCGGGGGGGCGGGCCAGGGGCGGGCCGAGGATGGGGTTACCTGGGCGGGCCCAGCGGCCCGGGACACCCCCCCCCCCCGGGGGCGGGCCGGAGCGGCGGCGGCGGCGGCGGCGGCGGCGGCTGCCGCCCTGGCCCGCGGGACTGGGCTTCTCCGGGGGCCTCCCCGGCCGGGCGCCCCCGGAGGACTTAGGGCCGGAGCCCGCTCCGGGCACGGCTGGCTGCGCGCCGCCTAGCGCGGCCGGGCTAGAGGCGCGGCGACCCAGCTGCCCGGTCCCAGCCCCGGCCTTGGGGACAGGCGGGCACAGCTCCCCCAGCCCGCCGCTTCGGGCACTGCAGCACCGCCCCGGCCGCCCCGCCTCGCCCCCCGCCGGCGCCTCGGAGCCCGACCCCAGCCCGAGCGCGGCGGACCGACCCGAGCGCGGCGGCCCCTGGCGCGCACCCAGCCGCTTGCGCTCCGGGCGCCCGGGGCCGCGCACCCGGGAGTCCGGAGCCACCCGGCCGCCCCCCGCCAGGCCCCTCCCCGCCTCCCGGCCGGCTCGTCCTCTGGCCCAGCCTCTCCCTGGCGCTCACCTCCCTCCAGCCTTCCGGGAGCTGGACGGGGCCTCTCGAGCTTCGGGCAGCTTGCGACAGTGGCCGGAGACTGCGGGAATCCGAAACCTCGTTTCTGGCTAGCCTCAAGTTCTGGGCGCGCCCTAAGCGGCAGGGTCTTGACCAAGCCCCTTAACCTCTGTGGGCCTCTGTTTTCTCACCCGAGAAAAAAGGGTGAGAGAGAAGATCGGAGAGAAGAAGAGCTGGAGACTGCGAGGATAGGAGAAACTCGGGGTGGGGGGTGGGGGGTGGGGGGTGGGGTGTCTCTCTTTAGCACACTCGCCAAGTCTTGCTTTGCGCTTTGGTTTTCTGTGCGCTTGTTTTGATTCATCCTCTCCTATCTGGCAGATTCCGACAGCTCAGTGCCCGGCACAGCGTGGGTGGCTGAAGCGTTCCGGAATGAATGAATGAAGGGGCATGGGCTGCAGCCTGTACCTTGCTGGGGCAGAGTGCTCAGTTCCACAGCAAGCTAACTCCTACGCCTTACTCGCCCATCTCTAGGTCATGCCCTCTCTAGGTCTCGCATCTGATTCTGTGTCCCTCACCCTGCCTCAGCTTGAGTCCCACGGTTACTGAGAGCTGGGGGGACCTGTTGTCTCAATGGGAGAACCAAGGCCCAGAGAAAAATCACATCGGTAGGAGCTGGGGACAGAGCCACAGACCAGGCCTACGCCCTCCCCTCTGACCCTGTGCTCTTACTGTTTTAGGAGCGTGAGGCTTGCTGTCACGTGGATGGTCCTGTTTGGATGCTGGGACTGGTGCCCTCCACTCCATGGAGTCTCTGGGGCTCAGCACGAGGACGGGCTCGGTAAATATTTGGTGCTGAGGGTAGGCAGAAGGTGGCGGGGATTTGTGGGGCTGAGCAGGAGTACAGATGAAGGCTCACGTACCATATGTCTAAATATTTGCAAGTTATAAATCAAGCTAACAAAATGTGAGATAAAATATGTCCTATTCTCCTACCTTGACAAGTACACTTTCCCAGCAACCTGGAAGGCCAGCTTTGAATGGAGAATTCTCAGACTCCTCAGACCCTGTGAGGGGCACGGTGGTGCAGGGAGAGGAGACCCCTTCTTTCCCACATCTGCCTTTGGTCTGCCCCGCACATGTGGACAGCTCAGCCTGCACGTGCAAGCCCAGGCCACACCTCCTCTCCCTGCAGAGAGCTGCTCCTTGGCCACCCCTCAGGCCCAGGGGGCTGGGCGTGCCTGTGGTGGGGGTCTGTCCTCACGGGGTGGACCTGGGGAAGAGACCCACCCAGGTGCTGGAGTGGGCTTAGGGCTGTCTGGGCAGGGAATCCCAGAGGCCTGGGTACCTACAGTGTGATCTAGAGAAGGGGGCACAGGCTCCAAGTGGGCATATTCTTTGGGCCCCGTGATCTCTTCTCCCTGTGATGAGAGCTTGGCCGGAGGACCAGAGTTTCAGGGTCCCCAGGGCAGGATCCGCTCTTACCTAAGGGCGGAACTGAATTACTGAACCATTTTGAGCCGACAGAAGTGCTTCCTGGAGTCTCAGCGTGGTAGGGTGGGAAATAGGAATAAGTAATTATTGCTGGGGTGCCTGGGGGGCTCAGTCGGTTAAGTGTCTGCCTCTTGATCTCCGCTCAGGTCGTGATCTCACGATTCGTGAGACTGAGCCTTGTGTCAGTCTCTCTGCTGAGGGCACAGAGCCTGCTTGGGATTTTCTCTCTCTCCCTCTTTCTCTGCCCCTTACCTGCACACACACACACTCTCTCTCAAATAAGTAAACATTAAAAAAGAATAATTATTGTTCTATAAACAGCAACAGACAAACTATTTTAGGGTGGTCATATGTGTTCCTTCCAAACCCAGACATTTTTAAGAGTGCTCAAGACTCTAACAGGAAGCAGGACCGTGCCTGGCAAACTAGAATGCCTTGTTCTGCTAAAATGTTGAGTGCTCATCTACCAGGCATCCTTCTAAGTGCTTTACGTGGTGTCATTTGTTCAATCCTCAGAGCAAATCTACGAAGTAGGTGCTGCTATTTCCCCATTTTACAGGTGAGGAAATGGCAGTTAGAGAAGTAAATGACCTGCCCAAGGAAAGTGGCGGACCCGGGGCTCCAGAGCCATGTCGTGTGCCTGGGCTCGGGTGTTTGGGCTTGAGTCTCTGTCCCGCAGCGCATGCCCCCTGACCGTTGGGGGAGGGGCTGGCACCCCCCAGTGTCTGTGTCCGTCAGGTGGGGACAACATTACCCGCCTCACCTTCTCCTGGGGCTGCCGGGAGACGCGCACGAAGCAGTGAGTGAGTCCTAGGAGCTGGAAGGAGCTGAGCCGGGGAGGGTGGGAACGGAGGCCCGTGGCCAGAAAGGCCCGCCCTGACTGTGATAAGGGAGAGGAGGAGTCCTCTGGTCTGAGTCAGTGGAAAGTCTTAATGTGAAAGTCTCTTTGAGGAAATGCTCTTCTAACTTTTAAGAACAGCCCAGTGGTGAGGATTTACATACAAGTGACTGAGAAAGTTCAATCATCAATATAGCCCTGTCATGTATAATCGCACGTGATAATAATAGTGAACATGTATCTGGTGCTTCTGATATGACAGCCACTGTGCCACAGAGGCTTTGCTTATAGTAGTAACTCATTTAATTCTGGCCCCAGCCTTGGATGTAGAAACCGCTATTCCCATTTATGGGTGGTGAGGCCCAGGGGCTGCCTAAAGTGCTTTAAGATGTATCAACAACCCTACGACGGAGGCACTCTTGTGTTACATATGGAGAAACCGAGGCACAGAGGGATCCGACGGACTCCCTACAGTTCCACGGTTAGGAAGTGGCACAGCCAGGGTTTGGACCCAGGTGGTCTGGGGACGGAATCGCCCACTGACTACACCTTAGGCGTTTCCTTTTCTTTGGTTGAAGAGAACAATTCTTTAACTCTCCATGTGGTCCGGTTTTGGAGTGAGTTATCTTTCCTTACTAGAAAATTCACCAAGGAAGGGAAACCTGGCCAAGTTTTTAATCAGAAAGAATCACATACAGCACGTCTAAAGTATTGCCAGGTCTCGATGAATGGGTCTGAAGCAACGTGGTTGGCTGTTCTCCAGCCCAATCTTAGAAGCATCCAGTAACAGAGTGTCTGGTCAACAGGTGAGTAGGATTTCCAGTCCAGCTCCCCAGATTTTCGAGGTGGAAAAACTGAGGGCCTAGTCTTGGGGTCTAGGACATTTTTAAACCTATGCATGCATTGATCAGGGTGGTAAAAAGCAGAGGGTTCCTCTGCTGACCCCATGGCCTGCACCAGCTCGAGCTTGGCTAGACGGATCTACACAGCTGTCTCCTCTGAGCTGTCCACCTGGTGCCCTGACCAAGAAGGGGCAGGATACCTGATCAGTCCCAGCCAGCCACGCGCGTTTGTGGGGCCCCCGGCACCTCCCTGCCCCTCTCTGGGCCTGCCATTTGCTCCCTAAACTCCCTTCTAGGAATCTAGAGAGGGGGTAAAATGGACTGTCAGTTTCTTGGGAAGCCTGTATTTGCTTCCAGCCCTGCCAGATCTCTTCCCCAATCCGAGCCTCAGTTTTTTCATCTGTGCAGTGGGAGTCATAAGAGATCCTGTGAAGAATCAATGGGATGTGTGTGAAGAATTCTAAGCCTGGGGCTCAGCTTCGCTGAGTGTCAAGTAAGGCACTTCATCCTGCTCCCTGGTTTAAGCCCAAAGACACACTTGAATGATCTGCGGGTGTGTTTTGCTTGGTCCACCACTGGGACCAACTGTATGTAATCTGTTGACAACATGCCGAGATTGGGAGGTTTCATAGATTGGGATCCCCAGCTTCTCTTGAAAAGTGGGGAGGTTTGGCAACAGGGGTTCCCACATTCTCTGGTGAAGAAGGGTGACCTCTGTACATCTTTAATGGCTCATTCATGTCCCTGCAACCCCCTACGTAGTGCATTGAATCCTTACCATAAGTTATGAACACCCTTATTTGGCCAGCGAGGAAATAGAGGCTCAGAGAGTTGGGATGAGTTACCAAGGTCACGGTGTTAGACGATGATACAGCCAGGACTCCCAGTGAGGACCTCTGTCACTTTCCTCTTTTGGGGCTCTCTTTCCACCCCAGCCACGCTCTGGGTCTGTGGAGAAACCCTAGTTATGACCTGATAGAAGGACTTAGGCATGTGGTGTCAATGCCTATGGGTCCCCCCTTTATCTTCAGACCCCCGGGGCTGTCGAGTTAGCGTCGGGGTCCAGGAATCATCTTGCCTACATATAAGATGATCGTAGCTTAACATTTTTATTTATTATGAAAATGTTCAAATATATACAATGGAAGAAAGTAATAGTATAGTAAACCCCCAGGTACGCATCATCCAGATTCAGCAATGACCAAAACTTGGTTCCATTTGCTTCATCCACTCTTTTTTTGTTTCTCTTTTTCTTTACTGAGTTATTTCAACACGCATTGCAGCTATCTTATCGCGTCACCTGAACACCTCAGTGTAGGTCTCTAAAGCCAGCGGCGTGCTGGGGCCGGCTGGTTCTGGCTGCTCAGAGCCGACCGTGGGCATCTCTTGTCAATTCCGCGTTCCGTGATGTCATGTCAGTAGCCTGAAATCTGCCCCGTGGGAGATCTACACCCCAGAAATCAGCAAACACTACAAAACAGGGCTCCCCTACAATTCTCCACCCCAGAGAGTGGGCGGTTCTACATTCATCAGTGCGCCGCTGTTGGAAACACGTGGACGTTTAAAAAAATTTTTTTATGTTTATTTTTCAGAGACAGAGACAGAGACAGAGAAAGAGAATGAGTGGGAGAGGGGCAGAGAGCGAGGGAGATAGAGAATCCAGAGCAAGCTCCATACTGTCAATGCAAAGCCCAACGTGGGGCTCGAACCCACAAACCGTGAGTGAGATCATGACCTGAGCTGAAGTCTGACGCTCCACTGATTGAGCCACCCAGGCGCCCCTCACATGGACCTTTTCTTACATAACCACTGTGTGATCATCTCAACTACTGAAATTAATGTTTCCATTCTAATCAAATGTCTATGACAGTTTCAAAGTTGTCTGTTTACAGATGGTTTGTCTCATCAGGACTCAGACAAGATCCGCCTCTGACATTTGGTTGTTATGTCTCTTAATTTTTTTTAAATCTAGAGTATATCCCTCCATGCCCACCTGTGGCTTTTTTGTGCCCATGATTACTGGCCACAGCAGGTTGGCTGCTCCATTCTGTTGGCTGTATGTTTGTCAGCTGATGTGTTCCTCTTTCCCTTATTTCCTGTCTCTAAAGTCTGAATAGGTTCCGTTCAACTTTTGATGTGTTTGTTTGCTTGTTTGTTAGAGGCGGGCCGGAAGGCTTCAGAGATGGTGCTGCCTTGTATGTGTACCTTTTCAATGCCCGCAGATGATTTGCAACAAATGAGATACGAAGTCATTGAAAAGCATTTTTAAATTTATCACAGCCTTTTGTTATGTTACCATCAACATACACTACAGGTATAGCCACCACGGAAAATCTTTTGCTAGAAGGAAGGGCCGTCCAACTCAGGAAAGCTGGGCCCCTCTGATTGGGCCTCACCAGTCTGGGCAGGTCTTTCTACATTCCGGTCCTTTGGGAGTTCATGCCACGATGCTGTCACTTGGATGGTCAGATGCCCCTACCTGGTGTCTAACCTCAGTCTCTCCTGCTTTCTCTGCCCGGAACCTTGGCATTTCTTCACCTCCCTTCTCTCAGATCTCTTCTAGCACGTGGAGAAAAACGAACCCAAATATCCTGTGGTTCTAGGTTCTGGATCCCATACTTGATGTGCTAATCATTTCACCCTGCAGTGGTTCGAAACTCTATCTACCCCCAGCCCCAGGAGACGCTGTGTATCTCTTCTCCACCCCCCTGAGGGATGCGGGTCCTCACGGAACAGGGCTCGTGGCATCTGGCCTAGGGTCCCTCTGTGCACCCTGGCTCGCAGGTCCGGGGGCTTGTGCACTGACCGGCCTCAGGTTGTGGCTTTGGTCCCCGACAGGGCTCCTGCTCTTGCCTATCCTTCCCGCCCTTCCTGTCTGGATCGAATCCTGGAGGCTGGTCCCCCTCTACCTTTGTCCTCTTATCTCCTCCTGACTCCACTCACTGACTCGGCTTGGAGCTTGCTCCTTCCTTCCAGAAACGGACCTGTGGACACAAACAGTGGCTGAGCATTCTGCTTGAATCTTGAAGATGGCTTGAGCTAAGAGGTTCCCTTTGGGAAGCGGAGCTGTGTCTGGGGAACGCGGAAGCATCTTATGTGCTATGCCTCACGCCAGGAGTTTGAGCCCGAGCCTGTGTTCAAGCCACCGTCAGGACCCAACCTAGGAAATGAGCTCTTCAGGCTGGCAAGGCCCTGTCAGACCATCCCTTACCCAGGCAGGAGGGTGGGCGGTGTGAACTTGACTTTTCCTCAGAGGTAATTTGCGTTACCTACATACAAGGCCTCAGACACCTGTGATGCTGCAGTCTCAGAGAAAGAAAAAGCCTGACCTGTAAGAAAATATTCAAGGGAAGTTAGAAGAGGCATTCTGTTAAGTTCGTGGAAACAAGGATTTTGACCGGCGGTGAAGAATGACTGCATACGGCACCAGATTGCTCTTGAATGTTTATCTTCTTGACTTGTTTTTATCAGAACCTTCAAAGAATGGGTTGTTAAACTGCTTTAATAGAGGACTTAATTTTCTTTAACATTCCCGGTTAGAACTAGTGATGTTAATTTGTTGTTAATTTCTCATGCTTATAGCCGAAATCCAAGGAGGACAAAGAAGGAAAATAATACAGGAAGCTCCCAGTGCTGTTTTCTGTCAGCAGCAACCTGCCCTCATGTTGGGGAGGCACAAGCAAAGGCCCTGGGGTCAGCTAGCCTTGGGCTCTGACCCAGGTCTATCCCTCATTGGTCTTGTGCTTTTAGCAAATCTTCTCATCTGTCCCTCTGTCTCTGCTCCACCTCCCCTCTGGGCCTTTGCATGTGCTGTTTTCCCCTGCGGGGGCTGGGGGGGGGGGGCGGTAGAAATGCACCTCAACCAGTCCTTTACTGAGCTAATTTCCTCAAGATTCAGCTTACATATCACTTCCAAGAAGACTTCCTTGGGCTCCTGGTTACATATTGTCTGTCAGCCCTCTGGACTTTTTCTTTGAAGCACTATCAACCTAATCAAAATGATTATTAAAGAGTTATTTGTCAAATTGTGTGGTGTATCTCTTCCCACGATTTATCATCTCCAAGAGGATAAAGATCATGCTTTTTTTCACTGGTGTGTTCCCACCGCCACAGAATGTTGGATAAAGAAATGAAGTGCAATTCTTCAAGCCTCAGTTTCTTCATCCAAAAAATGGGCCTATGACTATCTTTCTTTTGAATGGGAATAGATACATCTGACAAATATTAGTTTCTTTCCTATCCTTACTCCTTGCAAAAGAAAAAAAAAAGAACAATTTAGAGGAAATAAATGTTATTTTGAATTGTTAAGCCTGAAAAACCCGTAACTTGGGGTGCCTGGATGGCTCAGTCGGTTAAGCGTCCGACTTCGGCTCAGGTCGTGATCTCTCTGTTCTTGGGTTCGAGCCCCGCGTCAGACTCTGTGCTGACAGCTCTGAGCCTGGATCCTGCTTCGGATTCTGTGTCTCCCTCTCTCTGCCCCTCCTCCACTCTCACTCTGTCGGTCTGTCTGTCTCTCTCTCTCTCAAATAAATACACATTAAAAAAAATTTTAAAAACCCTGTAACTTAAGAGAGCACACATAGCATTGAAATTATAATTGTGGAATGTTTGAGATGTGCCTGGTTTCTGCCGCAGGATGAACTAAATGACTCCCTTAGGGCCTGGGGTGGAGAAGCACATTCTCCTGGGGATGAGAGAGCGGCTTTGCCTGGGGGTGCAGGGCCCAGGGCTGGGCCGAGGAGCCCAGGAGAGTTGTGGGGGTTCCATGCCACCCTGGGAGTGGCTTCTAAGCTTCCCTTGGGCTCTGCGGGGGCAGATGGGATGGCCCAGAGCACCTGTTCTCCTGCGCTGCTCAGAGGAGACTTCCTGGTGAAGGGGGACACCTAAGTTCAGGCCTGAAGGGTTGGTCAGGTTAGCTTGGCGAGGGATGAGAGGAAAAATATTCTAGCCTAAGGGCACAACGTCTGCATCAGCCTGGTGGCAAGGTGGCTGGGCACGTAGGAGGATGAGAGAAGTTCAGGGGGGTGGGTGGGCAGAGAAACAGGGGTGGGTGGGGCCTGTGACGAAGCTGGAGGAGGGCAGCAGGGGCCAGGGCAGCTCAGGGGATGCTGTGTGCACGTGTGTGCACGTGTGTGCACGTGTGTGTGCATGTATGCGCACGTGTATACGTGTGTGTGAGGGGGCAGCACCCTCGGCTTCCAGCCAGGAGCCATGCACACAGATGCCCGGCCGGCACCCGCACACATGCAGACACCCCGGCACTGGAGTGTCAGAAACCCGCCAGGGCCAGAGCAGCTGCTTCTAAATCAAGGCCAGTGGCAGCCGAGGGGCCCGCTTGGGTTTGGTGGCTTTGCCGTATGGGCTGACGGGGGCTGGGGCTGAAGGGGGGCTCTCCATTAGGGATTCTGGGCCAGAATGAGCCTGGCTCGTTTGGGGAAGTTTATTTTGGAAGCTGGGATGATGCAAAATTAAGCGGGGAGGAAAAAATAGATGAGGCGGCGGTGAGGGTCTGTCTGTGGCTGGCGGGGCTGAAAGTGTCCCACTAGAGGAGCGTTGTTGGGTAAACAGATGGGGGTGGCAGCTTTTCTGTATGTCCGCTATAAATATCCCACAGTTTGGCCGCCCCTGCTGGGGTTTCCTGGCATCGCGGGTGTGGAGATCAAGGTGCAGACACAGGGCACTTCCGGGAGCAGCAGAGGGCGGCCAGGGCACTGCTCAGATCTCAGTCCCCCGGGAGGCGGTGTGGGCACCGAGGTCTGAGGCTGAGGCCCTGGGCGGGGGCGGGAGGTGCTCCCTCACTGCTAGCAGGCCGTGGATGTCTGGTGAGCCCCATTAGTCTAGGAGCCTCGGTTTCCTCACCTGTGAGGTGTGGATGAGGATATGAGGCAAGGGGAGCGTCACTCCTGGTCCCGCGATGGGCTCCAGATACTCAGGAAGTGCTCTGTCCATGGTCCAACCTCTTAGTTTCTGGGTGACCTGGGTGAGTTCTATCATCTCCCGGAGTCTCCATCCCATCAAAAATAGAGGGGAGGGGGCGTCTGGGAAGCTGAAAAGGAATTGTGGGAATGGACTGCAGCGCGAGAGTATTTCAGAGCTAACTGCGGGCCAGGCTGGAGCCCTCCCACCGTCCCCTGCAGCCCCCGGGGACCTCTGTCATCTTTACAACACTGTAGCACTTCGTAATAATGGTGAGGGTGATGGTACCAGCCATGCCCACTGCTGGCCTGTGATGATCCAGGGACTTGGCAAACTAGGTTATCTAAGCTCGTTGTGGCAGGTTATCTTCCCAGCCACCCCATCCTACAGGTGAAGAACCCAAGGCCCAGAGGGAAGGGGTTGCCCATGAGCTCCTTCATCCAGCCAATATGTATTCAGTGAAGATCAGCCCCGTGCCAGGGCCCAGTCTAGTTACTGGGGATTTAGTGGGTCCCTGTGTCCATGGATCTCACGGCCCAGTGAGGAGAACGGACTAACCATCAGTTAAGGAGGGATACGCAGGCAAGCATCTAGCATCTAGGATGGCCTGGGACCTCCCTTTCTCCTGAATCTTTAGTGGCTGTGTTCGGGCTCCTCCTAGGACCGAGAGATTGCTGTCACCCAGTCATCTGCAGCGCTGGCCGGAAGGGGGCAGCTGCCTGCTGAAATGAATCAGGAACAAATCAATCGGTTCTCCAAAATATCGCCTGAACACTACTCCGTGAAGACGTGTGCTAGCTTCGGTGGGCCTCGGGCTGATCGGGTGGCTGGGGAGAAGTGCATGAAAGCCTCGTTGGTACGCATCCGGAAGACGTGCCATGATGGAGAAAACATTCCCATGCCTTCCCAGAGCCCAGTGAACTAGGCAGGGCAATGGTCACCCCCATTTTACAGATTAGGGAGCTGAAGTTCAGTGAGGTTAGGTGACTTTCCCAAGGACACTCAGCCAGGATGCGGTAGGGCAGGGCCTAGAACACAGGACTGCCCTACTTCGAAGCCTGTGCTTCCTCTGTAGATAAGGAGGGGCCCTGGGCCGTGGGAGAGAGGTCTCAAGGGCCCTGAACTGCCCTACAGACCCACGTCGGCATGTCAAGCTCAGCAGTGGTGCTTCGGCCAAGAGAGGGGCAGGCATTTTACCCTTGCCTCTCATGTTCCACTATGAAGTCACCTGCCTGTAGTCTGCAGGTGGAGGGGACAGAGTTTCTGGACACCCAGCTCTGTCCTTTACAAGCTGGGCCCTGGGAAACCACTCATTATCCCTGAGCCTCAGTTTCTCTCTGTGAATGCAAGGGTTGGACTTGGTAATCTCTAGAGAACATTTCAGCTCAGACACCCCATACTTCTCCAGGGTGCCCCATGGCCTGTCCTTGGGCCCAAGAGGGCGTAGTTGGGAGCAAGGGTTTGACTGAGACAGGACCAGGCAAGACTTACGCTACAGCCCCCAGGGGGACTTGGGCTCATGCTGATTCCAAAGTGTCCACTCAGAGTGAGCAGGGCCGGGGAGCTGAGGAGTGAACGTGTCCCCTTGGGCTCTGGGCACCCTGGATTGAGGAGGTGAAGCCAGGGCCTTTACTGTTTCCCCTCCCCACCCAGTCCCCATCCCACTGACTCTGGGACAGTGCTCCCAGGCTGCCAGAGGGAAGCACGGCACATGTGGCAGCATTAGGGTCGCAAATATCCAGGTTCTCCTCTTGCCAGATCCGTGGTGGGAATGCACTGCCCTCTCCCTTGAAGCTGGGGACGGCCATGTGACTGGCTTGGGCCAATGAAATGTGATGGCAATCAGCAACTGGCAGGGTGGTGGTGGCTTGGACCCTGAGTGAGGATGTAGAGCAGAGTCCCCACCACCAGCATGCAGTGTGAACCAGAACTAAACCTTTGCTGCTCGAAGCCACTGAGGTTTGGGGGTTGTTTGTTACTGTGCCATAACCCAGTACATCCTGACTAGAGTGCAGGGCAGGTGGATGGGACAGCAAGAGAGACGGCAGCCTTGGGGTTAACTAATTGGTCTTTCCTTCTTCCTTTTATTTTACATATGTTTATTCATCCATCCATCTGTCTGACCATCTGCCCATCCATCAGCCATCCTTCTGTCTGTTCATCCATCCATCCATCCAGCCATCCAACCATCCAACCATCCATCCATCCATCCATCCATCCATCCATCCATCCATCCAACAATCCATCCAAGCATCCATCCATCCATCCATCCATCCATCCATCCAACAATCCATCCAACCATCCAGCCATCCAACCATCCATCCATCCATCCATCCATCCATCCATCCATCCATCCAACAATCCATCCAACCATCCATCCATCCATCCATCCATCCAACCATCTATCCACCCATCTGTCCAACTACCATACATTCATCTATTCATCCATCTGTCCACCCATCTGTCCACCCAAAGATTCAAACATAGGTCGGTTTGACCATGAAGACCAACCTTCTCTGTTGTGCCAAGATGCTTCTTTGGAGAAGACACACCCTTCTATCTGCCCGAATTGTCTCTGTCCACAGAATCTGCTCAACTCTTCCTCTTCCAAGAAGCTTTCCCTGACCTGCTTCCAGCCATAGTCAGGATGTCCAGGGGGCTACAAAGGCCCACGGAGCCCCGATCACCAGGGCTGGCCTATAGATGTATTGACCGAGTCACATTCTGGAGGCATAACTGCACTTCTCCCAGAGAGAACTGAGGCATCATGGGATTTGCTAGTGGTAGTGGTCTTGGGACCTTGATTGCCCCAAATGGCCCCAAGTTCACATATCCAGGGACCTTCATCCTTGGTAGGCCTCGTGTGCCCATTTTGGGCTTGGCACATGTGATGACCCTAGAAACGTGCTCCTCAAATCTCAGGCCCACTCTGGGCTCCTCCAGAGTTCAGAGCAGCCTTGGGATCAACCTTGAAACCCAGGTCTTATTTTGCAAAAAAGGAGGAGGAGCCATCAATGTAGGGGAAATTGGATTTTGGTGAAATTGTCAAGAGCCGGTTGGTTAGGGGAGCCAGTTAGGCCTCTGCTATTTCTTCTCAGGTCTCTCTGGCTGGTCTCGATGAAGTACCAAGGGAGCAGAGACTGCCTTCGATGGCACTGCCTTAGATGGCCTGGTAGCAAATGCCCGGACTTTGCAGGTAGGCAATGGGGTTCTGCGTGGTCCCTGACTGAGCAGAAACATCACATCACTGAGCCTCAGTTTTCACATCTGTAAAATGGGGATTTCCTCAGCTTAAAGGGTTGGTGCAGAACACGATGGGGTAGTGAAAATGTGTGCGGTACTGGGCGTAAAGTAGGTGTGCAGTAAATTGTAGTTACCACCAACAGTGCTATGCTGGGGCCGGACTGAACCTCGCTTACTAATGTACAGGGATTTGACGTCAGGCATGAGGGTGGTGGTGATTATATTAAGTCCAGTCCCTCTTGTGGAGGAAGCTTAGCCTCTGGGTTAAACGTTGGGATCAGGATCAAGGGCACAATTCAATTTACATTTGTTAGGGAAAGGGAATTATTCTTTTCTAAAACTCCTACTGTGTGCCAGGTGCTGAGATGAGCAGAGTATGTGCATGATTCCTTGGGAGCCTTGCATAGGCTCTAAGAGGGATCATTAGCTCCATTCTACAGATGGTACAACTGAGGCTCAGAGAGGCCAAGGGATTGGTCAAGGTCATACAGCAAATAAAAGGTGGAGCGCAGATTCTCCCCCAAGGGCCGATGGAAGGAGGCAGGAAGTGGGCCGGGGGGCAGCAGGTGGTAATGGCACTGGGGAGCTGGCAGCCTGCTCCCAGCACCTCACCTGTCCCCACAGGGCTCTTTTCTCTCTCTCAGCCCCTCACCAGGGCCACCGCCACCTTCATTCTGGAGCGCACATCTCTCGGTCTTGTCAGGGCACAGAGTCAGCCTGAGGACCCTGCACTTGATTTAGGCTACAGTCCCCAGGCCCGGGAAGGGAGACCCACCAACTGGCAGAGCCAGACCCAAGAACATGGGCTCCGATCCCCTGCCCAGGGTCCCTCCCTCTGCAGAACTACCAGGAGGATCCCATTGCCCCACTAGTTGGTTTCCATGGGAAATGGGAACCGATGATCTGAAATCAGAACCGTCCAGAACAATTTCGGACACACAGCACAACTCAACCGCACAGAGACTTCCTTCCTTCACTCTCTGTGTCAGGGACCACGTGTTGCTTCTTCCAGGAGCGGGGACGCTGGACCATGCTTAACCCAAATGCCCAGCGCTCGTATCAGGTACGGCGGCACCTGGGCAGGGTAGCGGCTTTGGAGCGCGAGGACATTCTGGCTTCCCTCCTTCCTCCTCCATCATGGCCTTCAGGAAGCTGACCAGAGCCCATGCACCAGGCCGGGCCTCCTCAGAAGACCGTTTCTGTGCCTTCCTGTTGCGGTTTGGACTTTGGAGAAATGCTCCGGCCTTGAACTCATCGAGGGCCAGCCCCATGTGAAGCTTGAAGTTTGTTCAGCCGTTTTGGGCTCCTGGTGGCGGGGAGCTCGGCCTTAAGCAAAGTCCAAGCTGACCGCAGGTTTCCAGGGCGACTCTGGAGTGGACAGGCCTATTTATATGTGGTGGGCATTATATCACCACTTCCCCCTACACTTCGTTTGTGAAGGTTTTTCTCCAGGGGGAAGAAGCCTGGCCTTCTCTCCACCATCACCCTTGCTCTTTCTGGCCCCTCAAAGTAGGGAGGCCGACGGGACCAGGTAAGGGAGTGCCGTGGGGGTTAGGGTGCTGGGCGCACACACACCTGGCTTTGAATCCTTTTGGTCTCAGCTCACATGTCACCTCCTCCCAGAGCCCTTCCCTGACCACTCTGCCCCTCACAGTATTTACCACTATCTCATCATCTGTTCACTTGTCTCACTCTCTGTCCCCATAAGATGTGGCCTTCATCACAGATTCGTCCTCAGTACCTAGAGCAGTGCCAGGGACACAGTAGGTACTCAAGAAAAGTTGGCTGAGTAAATATAGGAAGGAGGTAGCTCCCTCCGACAGTGTTCTCAACTTCAAGGGGCATCAGAGCCCCAGGGCGCCTGCTGACTGATGCTGACTTGGGGCCCTGCCGCAGAGAACCTGATTCGGTGGGTTCGGGGAAGGCAGGATTCTGCAGCTGGTCCGGGGGCCACCCCTTGGGCGATACGGGCTCCGGAAGCCTGGGCCTCAATGGGGCCCAGAGCATGGCAGGGCTGGTGCTGAGCTGTGGGTCCGGCTCTCTGAACACCTGCCCCGGGGGTCTCGGGAGGGGGCCGGACAGCAGGAGGGGCCTTGGGGCCTCAGGTGCGGGTATCAGAAGGTGGACGCCGAGGGGAAGCCAGCCTCTCTCCCCACAGGCATTTGTATCATGGATCTCACCTTCTTATAATTCTTTGTTTGGTATCTCTTCCCTCTGCTAGACTGTAAGGGTCCGGAGGGAGGGGATCCAGTCGGTACCTAACTGCCCTGAGACTGAGGCAGGTGAGGCCCTGACCTTGACCCCGGGCCCTGTTCTGGTCCTCTTTGGCCTGCACTCCACCCCAGCGGCCACGGGGACGAGCGCACCCGGAGCTCAGACCACACCCCCTCACAGTCCATCTTCCTTCCACAAGCCGCTCGCCCTGCCCTGTCCCGGAGGCCTGAGCCCGCTCCCAGGTCTATGCGGGGCCCCTTCCCTGGGCCGATGCTCCCGAGGTGGACGTCACCACAGGTGTGAGCACTGCCAGGCCCAGGCGGCCACGGAGCAGATGCTCGGGGAGCAAGGACAGAGGTTGCACGTGTGGGCTGGGGCTCCACGCGCGAAGCCCGGCGCGGGAGGAAACGGGGACAGGCCTGAGGGCTGCAGCCCTCGGTCTTGTCCTGGTCCCATTGCCAGGGCCCACGCGGGGCCTGGCGCCTGGCTCAGCCTTTCCTTCCTTCTCCCCCGGCCTCCCTGCTTCAGGGCTGCAGCCTCCTTAGAAAGCAAGCGGGGAACTGGGGGTGGAGGATGCAAATGCGTCATTTCCTCCCCATGTGTGCTCATCATTAGGGCCTGCCGCCGTGCCCAGGGCTGCCTCAAGTTTCCATGCCTAACCCTCAAGGTGTCCAGGGGGTTAGGTAATGTTTTCCCCAGCCTGTGACGCTCAGAGAGGTGAGGCGACTCATCCGAGGCCACACAGCTGGTAGAACACCCTCCGTCGGTGACTCCAAAGCCAGTGCTCCTAGGCTGGGGGAGCCTGTGTTTTAGGAAACGGCAAAACTCTGGGGAGTCGGGTGGGTGCATGTGCTGACGCCGCAGGCCTGTTTCTAGAATGGCGAAGGGGTGGGGGGCGGAGAAGTGTGGGCATAGCTCCAGAGGGCAGTGCACAGGTCAGGGACAGGCCCAGTCACACAGGAAGATGTCAGCAGGGTCGAAGGACACTTGGGGGCCCTTCAGGCCCTAAAGCCACCATCAGACCTCCCAGAGCCTCTGCAAATAAACACCAAATTAGTAAAAGGGGCTGGCTGGACTAGTTCAGCTCAACCTCCCGGGGCTCCCTCCCAGCCAGGTGACTAAAAGCAGGTGGTCCCTAGAGGCAGGACTCACCACTGGGTGAGACAGGGCTCTTGTAGCTTAGAGTCCCCTCAGGAAAGGGCTGAGCCCTCGGTGTCCCCTCGGGAAAGGGCCACGTCCCCGGCCTGGGCTCCTCAAGTCAGCGTTTAATCACGTGCCAGGCACCACGCTAACTTTGTTGTCACAACAGCACAAAGAGGTGGCGACAGTTATTATCCTCATGCTGCATAAGGAGAAACCGAGGCTCAGAGGGATGAAGCGTTTTGCTTGAGGTCACAGAGCTGCAAGTGGTGGGGGTGGGGTTGGCCTCTTGTCTCTCTGACTCCGGAGCCTGAGGGCTTGTCCTCTCCCATCCATCCGGGGTTGGCCAGAAACCTTGGGCAGTGTGGCCGGAGGGACAGGAAGAGGTGAGATCTGACTCCCGCTCCCCCGTGGCTCCCAGACAGAGCAGAAGGGGAGTGTGTGGCCCGCCCGGGCTGCGGGGAGCTGGGGTTGGCGGGGAGCGGCGAGGGTAGGGAACTCAGCCTGGCAATGCCAGCTCTTTGCAGGAAGCACCTTCGCTTGCCTGGCTAGGCTGTGGGCAGAGGGCAGCTGTGTGGGATGCCCGCTGCCACAAGCCGGACATGGTTTCTAAGGGCAGAGGGTAAACAGTCGCTTTGGCTTCTTGGGTGTGCACCTGGGGTGACGGGTCAGCCCTGGAATATTCCGGGAAGTGGAGGAGAGCAACCAGAGGCCTTGGGTTCTCAGAGTGAGGAGGAAGGCGTGAGCTGGAGGCCCCCAGAGGAGTCACAGCAGCGGGCCAGAGTCTCCTCTTCAGGGAGGAGGGTCCTGGAGTCAGGACGTCAGGGAGGCTCGTGCTTGGCCAAGCTGGCCGTGTCTGCGCGACGGGAGACAAAGAGGGCACCACGTGTCTCAGTAATCATTCCTCCTTTCTGGTCCCGTACTGTGTGCTGTCCACCTTCCAGTTCATTCACCACCCAACAAAGAGTAAGCGAGCAGGCTCTGGGCGAGGCCTTGGGGTGCAGCGCTGAGTGCGACAAGCTCATAGCCCTCACCTCCACGGAACTTCAGTCTAGAAATGTTGTCCTGGCCTGCTCTCATCTGTCGTTTGTGAGGTGAAGGCAGTTCGGCAAAACACAACAGAGCACGGGAGTGGGGTGGGAGGACCACACGATAGGGAGGACTCTCAGGCACTGCAGGCTCCGGGGCAAAAGAACATCGTCAGGACCAGCTGCTGGCTCTCTCTCCTGGTTCTACTCTGGCTGGGGCTTCATTCACGTCTGGGCGTTCTCCACGGGGGACTGAAGATGCCTGCCCCAACCAGCGTCCCCGTACTCCCCCTCTTCTATCGACACCCATATACCCAATCTTAATCTGGATTCACCTCTGGGATCATTAGATGGGGGAGAGGGATTGTTCTCCTGAGGAAGAGGCAAAAACAGTGTGCCCGTGACTCAGGAGACAGGTATTCAAAGGCCAATCCAGCCAATACTAATGTAATTATAATTGTGACCTGGTGCCACAAAGAAGTACAGGGTGAGATCAGTAAATGGGAGAGTCTGATCTGGTTGGAGAAATCAAGGAAGGCTTCCCTGAGGAAGTGGCCTTTGAATAGGGATTGGGTGCATAAGCAGGAGTTAACTGGCTAAGGATGGGGAAGAGAGTGCTGAGCAGAGGGAACAGTGCAGGTGTGAGGTTGGGCGGCCCCAGGGAGAGGGCAAAAGATGATGGACAGGGTGGTGGGTTCTGCCCACATGGGTCTCTTTGTGCAGGTGATAGTAGCAATTTTGGAGTTTCCTTGAGAGCAACAGGAAGCCGCTGGAGAGTTGTAACTGGGGCCGGCATCATTGATTCTGTAACAGCGTCTCTGGCTGCACCATGGAGAACGGGTTGAAGGGGCCAGGGGACCAGTTGGTTGGCTACCCTAGTTGTCCGGGCAGGAGACGATGGTGGCTTGAATGAGGAAAGCGACACAGGAAACAGAGTCAGGTGCATGGGTTTGAAATACATTTTGGAAGTAAAATGAATAGAACTGGGTACCGGAGTGGATGGGGGTGGGGGGTGATGGGGAGAGAGAAACACCTGAAGGATGGTTTCCAGCTTTCTGGCTCGCACAGCAACCCACAGAGTGGGGAGTGAGGATTTCTGGCTCTCATTTAACAGCTCTGGAAGCCGAGGCTCTGAGGCAGGAGATGACTTACCCAAGGTCGTACAGCAGGTGGGTGGCCGAGCCCAGATTCCAACCCGGGTCTGTCTGTCATCAAAACCCATGTTCTTGAAGTAGACATGAACAGACACTTCTCAAAGAAGACATCCAGATGGCCAACAGACACATGAGAAGATGCTCAACGTCACTCATCATCAGGGAAAAACAAATCACAACCACAGGGAGATACCACCTTGCACCTGTCAGAATGGCCAAGATCAAAACCTTAAGAAACAACAAGAGTTGGCGAGGATGTGGAGAAAAAGGAACACTCATGCACTGTTGGTGGGAACGCAAACTGGTGCAGCCTCTCTGGAAAACGGTATGGAGTTTCCTTGAAAAATTAAAAATAGAACTACCCTATGTTCCAATAATCACATTACTGGGTATTACCCAAAGAATATGAAAACACTAATTCAAATGGGTACATGCACCCCCCCCATGTTTATTGCCACATTATTTACAATAGCTAAATTATGGAAGCAGCCCAGTGATAGATGAATGAAGAAAAAAAGATGAGGCATATATACACAATGGGATAGTATTCAGCCATTATAAAGAATGAAATCTTGCTCTTTGCAATGGTGTGGATGGAGCGAGAAAGTAATATGCTAAGCAAAATAAGTCAGGCAGAGAAAGACAAATATCACAGTGATCTCAGTCGTATGTGGAATTTAAGAAGCAAAACAAACGAATCAAGAGGGGAAAAAAGAGACCAAAAAGCAGACTCTTAACAGGAGAGAACAAACTGGTGGTTACCAGCAGGGAGGTGGGTGGGGAGGTGGGGGAAACAGGTGAAGGGGATTAACAGTACACTTCTCGTGATGAGCACCGAGTACTGTGTGGGCGTGTTGAATCACTATGTTGTACACCTGAAGCAGATATAACACTGTGTTAACTATAATGGAATCTAAAAAAAATAATAACCCCATGTTCTTCTCCATGATTCTCTCTCTGCCATTAAGGTCTCTTCTATTAAGGCTTTGGGAAACGAGTGGCAGATTTAGAGAAGCTTGGGGAACCCAAGCTCCCCTGCTAAGGGAACACCCACAATGAGTTGCTTGAGGGTTCTAGAAAGTCCACAGCCAAGAGCCCAAGTCAGAGGGCCGGTCAGAGAACAGCCTAGGGGAGGGTGACTCAGGAAGGACACTAGCCTCTTTGACCTATAAAGAAAGGGGTGTGTGTGTGTGTGTGTGTGTGTGTGTGTGTGTGTGTGTGTTTAGCCTGGGGAATCTCAGTGTCTCAGGACAAGCAAAGAATCTGGAGTCAGGCCTGGAGGTTCAATCTTGGCCCCGTGACTTCTGAGCTCTCTCTCAAACACTCAGTTTCCTTGCTTGTAAACTGATGTCTACAATCCCTAACTTGTAGGGTGATTGCAAGACTGAGACGAAGCCATGGAACTGAGAAGGGGTCCGTAAATCGGAGCTGTTAAAATTCTTCTATGCTAACCTTGGGGTTTGAGTGGTACTGAGAGAGTCAAGCAGGTTTCCCTGTCTGGGATTCTAGGCTGGGAAGTCCCAGAGGTGGGGATACTGCCGACAAATGCCCAGAGCACATGGAAGAAGTGGTGGGGACCAGTGCTAGCCTGGGGACCTTGAGCTGGTACCCTTATTCTCCACGGCTCAGGAAACTTGTTCTTCTCCAGGAAGCCTCCCCAGCATACCCCAACCCACGCGCTCCTGCGTTCCTGCAGACTTGATTGCTCGGTGGACCTCAGTGGACAAGGCTGTCTTCTTGCTGAGCTGACCTTCACGAATGACCACTCGGCCCCCAGAAAGTGAGACTCAGTAGAGTTGCCCGACCAGCTGAGTGACCTGGAGTAACTTAACCTCACTGTCCCTCTGTTAACTCAGGGATCCAGAGGAGATAAGACCATCTTTCCCGGAGTGTGTTTAAGGATTCAACGAGGTAATGCATGTGAAATGCCTGACACAGCCATAAAGAGCGCTTCCTGATGGGTTATCATCATAGATTTGTGCTTGTCTCCCTTTCTAGGCCAGGAGCCTCACGGAAGGTAGGGATTATACCTCCGTGACTTCTGGTGCTCAGAGCCTGGAAGGATGCCTGACACACAGTCGGTGCCCAGTGAAGGCCTGTTGAAGAAACGTACTTCCCTTCTTGGTGTCCCCAGCAGCACCTTGCAGGCGACGGAGATTCAGGATGGGGTAAAGCTTAGGAAGATGGTTCTGGGGATCAGATAGATTTTGGGTCCATACCCTTCCTCTGACTCATAACAGGCATGATACTTTAAGTCGCTCCACTTAATCTGCTTTCTTCTCTGCAAAATTGGATTAAAAGGCCACCTCCCAGGGTTCTGTGATGATTCACTAAATCATGTAACTCATGCGTGTGCAGTGTTTAATGCAGTTCACGATGGGAGCTGTAATTATGATGATCAATGATTAACTCCCATGTATGCGGCTGCCCAGTGCAGTGGGCCTGTGTGGGTGGCTTTCCCGGGATCTTTCTCCTCCCTGCCCCCTGCCCTTCTGGATAGCCTTGATTTTGATTTGGGGAGCCATGCATCTCCAGCGACTGACCCTGCTTCTGTACCAGGCAGAACTGGGGCTAAGTCAGTAAGCGCATTTCAACCCCCTGGCTCAGTGACTGGTTTACAGTTGGGCGTGTAACCCATACATGTCACATTAGAGTGAACCTCAGGACTTTTGCTGGGGATTCTGGGACAAAGATGGTTCTCTGATACTCTGCTGAGCACAAATGAGTTGATCTTTGTCTTGGTAACCGCTGGCACACGTCTTGAGACTATAGATAGGGAAGCCAGTGTTGAAAGAGACAAGTTGAGTGAGAGAAAGAAACTGGGCCCTTACTGGCACTGTTAAGCTGCTGGATCAAGCTTTTCCTGAAGGACTTTTTTAAAAAAGTGAGCCAATAAATTGCCTTTATTATGTATGGCTATTTGAATTGGGTTTTCTGTTCCTAGTAACCAAAATCATCCTTACGGATACAACCCATACATTTCTCCACCTTGTGTAGCTGTCACTTCCTTTCTGTGGGTGGGGTGACATCGGCTCAGGCCACATTTCCTCCATGAGCACATGGACTCTGTGAGAACCAGCTGACGCTGCTGCCTGTCGGAAACCAGACCACCCAGGAGCCTAAAGATTATGGAAACATAAAGAAAACCAGAGCAGGGAAAAATCCAAGTGAATGCTTCCAGAATAACCAAAAAGTTAAAAAAAAAAAAAAAGTGGTGGCAACTCTCTAATAGCAAAATAATTGACCACTACCCTCCTGATGGAAGAGGGCGTATCCCCATCTAAGCCACCTGAAGGGTGTGTCGTCTTCGTAGGGCATATTCGTTGCTTCCGGCTGCCAGCATCAGTTCCCCTGTAGGCTAGCACTCTGGTTCTTTCCTGGGGTGCAGGAGTCTCACCTTCCCTAGCTAAAGATAAGCTAACAGAAGCTCCTTTACCAGAATGGAATCTTGAACTGAAGAGCCTGATCCATCCATCCCTGAGTCCAGATCCCGACCATATTATTCTGGTCACCAACCCAATGTTGTACCTTTTGCTGTTTAACCTCTGCAACATCCTTGGTCCCCAAGACTGGGGTACCAGCCCCCTACAGATTCTGGGAGCTCTCAGTAGCTTTCCAATATATTTCCTTTTGCCGAAGCAAGCAAGGTTCATTTCTGTTGCTTGCAACCAAAGAGTCCTCACCGATACGCCTGCAGAAGGGGCTGTGACAAGGTTGCAGAGGGGTCTGTGACTGAGAAGCCTTGTCAAACACAGGCTGGGTGATTTCGAATCAGGTTCTGGTTATCACGCGATGGGTGGTTTTTGGGGAAGGCCGACTGGCATAATTGTGAAGGGTCCTCAAGGTCATAGTGCATCGTCAGGCATCAGGCATTGTCTGCAGACTGGATGCATGCAAATATATTGATGTGGAAGTGGTGAATGAGACACAAATCAGTTTCAAGGAATTCCTGAAATCACATTAAAAAAAATTATCAGGTATTTTATCATCTAACCGACACTAAATGTAAAATCTGGGAAAATATTCACACGGAAAAGGGTGGCTCTGCGTGAAAAACGTTAGAATCACAGCTGGAAGGGTATGACGCGCAAAGGCTGGGTCCTGCAGGATCACAGCGGCCAGCCACCGTTCCTGCCACGCAGGATCCACTTTCCCTCCCTCCACCGCGGCACCCTGATGGGGCTCTGGGGGCCTGGCTCCTCCTACTGGCTCCAGAGGTGGCACGTGACGCAGGTCTGGCCAATCAGAGCGTTGGATTTTCCTGGCCACAGTGATTGGCTCAGGGAGGGGGACATAACCCAATCAGAGCCAATAAGAAGCAGCGAGCGTTTAGCGGGGGCTGCTGGGAAGGAGCATTTAAACCTGAAGGGGGGCGAAGGTCTGCAATGGCCCAAGGTGAGGGTGATGCTCTGCGACGGGCCTTGCGTGTGACTGGAGCCAGCGCAGAGGAGAGGGAGTGAGCTGGAGAGAGAGGAGCTGGGTCGTGGTAACACGGATTGGACGCCTGGGTTGCAGGAGCCAGAGAATCCCATCTTCTTAAGCCACCCCCGGGCCCTAAGGGACACGTGGGAGGGGTGGTGCTGGAATTCTGAGACTCATTTAGCAAAGCATCCGGTTGTCATCACCCCCGATAGACTGGCTTCTTGGAAAAGACACATTCGGTGTAATTCAACCAAGATGGAACAGGGACCTGCTTTCCTTGTAGGGTGTGGGTTCCACTGGCCCCCGCCCCCCTGAGGGGACTCATTTTAGAGTTGCCAGATTTAGCAAACAAAATACAGGACTTCTCCTTAAATTTGAAGTTCAGGTAAACAATAAGCTGGTTTTTGTTGTTGGTGGTGGTTTTCTTTTCTTTTCTTTCTTTTTTTTTAAATTTTTTTTTTTTTTTTTTAGTCTAAGTATGTCTCAGGTAATATTTGGTACATACTTATACTAACTAATTATTCATTGTGTATCTGAACTTCCTGAGTTCAGATACTGAAGTTCAGGAACTGAGCATCCCATGTCTTTTGGGGCAGACCTCCCCAGACTTCCTAAGAAGTCGCCTTGGACAGGTTTGTTCGCACGAGGTGAAAGAGGAGAAGGCAGGCACGGTGCACGTGAGCTGTCTCTGGATGGAGTGGAAGCCTGCAGATGTGGGAGGCCACTGGGGAGGAGCTGAAGAAGGGGCGAGGGAAGAGAACGGAGAAGAGTGGGGTCGCTGAGGATGTCAGCGGTGAGGGCCCTGAGGCCCAGCAGGGGAGGCGTACCTGGCATGGCAGTCAGTGAGCCTGCAGTGACCACGACCCCCTTGAAGAAGAAGCTCTCCTGTCCTCATCCCTGCTCAAGGAATTCGTGTTTGCACCTTATGACCCTCCAGCCACAGCTGGACAAGCATGGGCCCTTGACCCAAAGGCAGTCAATCCAGGACCAGACCTGACTCAGTGACAAGAGCTGACGTGGCCTGAGTACACACCGTCCTGAGCTTAGAGATGAGGAGAGGCCGCAGTCGGCGGTGGGAATGGAAGCTCGATGGAGACATGGAGGGTTTGGGGAGGCCAGGAGAGGTCTGCGCACAGGGATGTGGTGAGGGAGGGAAGCTGGGAATGCAGAGGCTGTGAGGTCGGGGAGCTAGGTCCTCAACTAGGTCTTGGGGCTCCAGAGATGACCTCACTCTTGAGAAGCTCCCGGTTTAGCGGGAGACGTAAAGGAAGGAGACTTCAGCTTTTCCTGGCAAGCTGAGGGGGGCCTCCTGGAGAAGGTGGCCCTTAAGCAGGGCCATGCAAGACGAGCAGAAGTTTGCCGGGGAAGAAGGCAGGAAAGACATTGGAGAGGAAGGCACGGAGAAACAAGGGTTCCTGCTGTGTTCGGGGAGAGAAGCGGTTGGATTAAAGGTGAGGGCTTGGAAGTTGCTGGTCTGGACGTGACACGTGGGCAAGGGTGGCCAAAGAGAGGGCAGAGACCAGGGCCACCGGCTGCTGCTCTGGGGGGGCCAGGTGGGTCCGTGAATGAGCTCAGGTGTGAGCAAGATCCTGTGTCCTTCTGGGGCTCCTATTTCCCAGTTTTCAAAGGGCAGGGATCCAGTGAACTGTTCTCTTAAATAAACCGCTGGGAAATAATGAAGAGAAAATGTCACCATGGCCAACTGGCAAGTCCAGAGTCTGCCCAAAGCAGGGGCCGTGGACCCCGGCTACCCGCTGGACCCACCAGGGGGGCTTTTGTGACCTAGGATTGCTGGAGCCCGTCCCTGGGGAATCTCAGTCGGTCCAGGGTGGAGCCCAGGCAGCAAAATAGTTCGGTAGCTGCCCAGGTGCGGCTACTAAATTGAATCTAACTCGATTCTGAGGGACGGCCAGGGCGGAGAACCACTGGCCCCCACGGAATGCCAGCTGATGGCTTGTGGGAATGTATCTTCCCAAATCTTTGGGTTTTTCAGGAAAAGCCAGAAAGCTGAGTTTTTCTGTGAAATCTCCTCATTTAAAATGTCGGCTCAACTTAAACGGGGAAAAACTGGGGAGTATTTACTGTGGACTGTTCAAAGCTACTTGTCCTCACACCAGCTCCATGAGGTGTCGACGTCAGCTTTGCAGACGGGGAAGTGGAGGCACGGAGATGCTATGTAACCCACCCGAGGACACAGAGCCGGAAAGTACCAGGCTGGCTCCAGAGGCCATGCTTTTAGCCACAGAACCTGTCTGCGGCCTGGATCTGGCCCCCGGCCCAACAGTTTGCGGGCCTCCCGTGGGTGAGTAAGAGGAGAGGAGCCTGGGGCAGAGTCCTGGCCGAGGTGACAAAGGCGGCAGCGGCGGCCAGAGGGTGGAGACCTCCCCGACTGCTGCCATCAGACGCTCGTGCGATGAATGAAGATGGAGCCCTCTGCCTTCTGTAATGGCCTCAGGCATCTCCGCAGCCCCACGTAGCCCTGCCCAGGGAGGGGAGCCCGGCCGCTCTGCTTCGTGCAAGGCCTGGCAGGTTCAGACTTGGGTCTTCATCAAATGCCCTGGTGGCGCTGGCTGGGCCCAGATGCTGCTGATAAATGGGATCACCTGGCGGTGGGGCCGTTGCCGGGAAGCTGCAGGCTTTGTTGTGGCGACTCAGGGCGGGTCACCACCTGACAGCAGCTATCACACCTTGTGGGCTCCAGGCTGGGCCCCGGGGGTGTCTCTGTATGAGGCTGGTGGGACCCACCCCGGTGAGCCCTGATCTTGGAATCACCTTATAAGGAGACGTTACCTTCCCGCAGGCTTTGAGGATGGGGCCGGTGGGCATTCCGGGTGAGGCGAGAGAACGGATTCGGTCAGCCAGGGTTGTTCTGTCCATTTTACAGGTGAGGAGATCGAGGCTCAGAGGTGAAATGGTTGGCCAAGGTCTTGTGGCGTGTAAGCGGAACTGGGGTTTGAGTCCAAGTTGTTCCCTGGCTGTTTACCTTCTCTAGATATGTTCTGGATCCCAGATCCCACTCACTCGGGACCCCAAGGCCTCGTGGGTCAGGGCTGTGCACACCCCAGTGGCACGTTTACAGGTCACAGGCAGCTCGGACAACCCCACGGAGAGATGACGAGGCTATGGCGACGTGGGTGTTTGTACAGATCAGTCGCGGAGAGACTCGGGCTGGCCATTGTTAACACACCCTCGAATCATAGAATGGATCTGTGGCCGCTAGAGTGAATCATTTCGGTTGAGTTAAAAATAAGAACAAAGTTCTATTTATTTATTTATTTTTATCTAGCTGAAGAGCAGCGGCTTCTTTTGTTTTCCAGCTTATTTTTAGCTTCATAAAACTAGTTCAGACACCAACATTGTCGTCTTTTCATCTCTGCTAAGAACTCCCCTTCCTGGCCCTCTGCAGACAGGCTCCCCAGGTGGCATCGGGGCCGGTGTTTTTGTTGCTTGACTCTCTTTGCTCGTGTGTGGGGGCCCTGCTGGGGATGGGCATAGGCCGTGTCCAGAGGAAGGTCCCACCAAGGGGAGGGTCTGAACCTGGGTGCCGGGGAGTTTCCTGGGAGAGCCCCCAGGCCCCAGGCAGGGCCATTTCCCAGGAGGGTCCTCTTCCGTGGAGTAGGCTGGGTAGCAGGTGGCTGGGAGTCGGCTGCGTGGTCGTAGGGAGGGAGGAGGTGGCTGCCCCGTGTTTAGCGAGAGGCTAGTCTTGCACCTTTGGACACTTTCCAGTCGGGCCCTGCCTTGTCCGCCGCCCCCCCCCCCCGCCCCCCACCCCCCACCTCCCAGTCTCTCCGCCCCCTGCCCTGTGCCCCGCTTGCCTTGCCACTCAGCAGTCCCTCCCGGCCATTTGCTCTCCCAGGATCCCTGTTCCTTACTTGCAGGGATAACCTGTGTGAAAGAGCCCAGCACCAGGTTCAACACATAACTGGTGCTTGAAAGCACACTTTCCTCGCTCTGTACGTGGAAGCATGGCCCTCTTAGCTCTAGCAGAATCCTAGTATGACGTAAGAGGCACAGCGCCAAGACAGAGAAGCCTCTAGTCTGCGTGCATGGAAGAAGCAAGGTTTGGGGCCTAGTGCAGAGGTAGTCAGTTGGGTTTTGACTGTCCCAGGATCCCTGGTGGAACGTGTGACCTGTGAGAAGCCAGGTGGGACTCTGAGTGAGATGTCTCTGGGGCTGCCGGGACGGACGCAAGCCCTCCTTCTCCTGGACTTCAGTCTCCACCTGCTTCTCCTACCAGCCTTCTACTCTGTGAGCTCTCCGCAGCCTCCCGGTGAATGCCCCTCCAGCAGAAGGAAGCTAAGTTGGATTCTGTTGCTGGCAATCGAGGGTCCCTAGGGGAGACGTCCCTCAGATCTGCAGCTGTCCCCTCCCCCATCCTGGGATAGGAGAGCCCAGTGCCTCTTCTGTGGCAGCTGGACGGAGGGGAGGGCCGTGGTGAAGGTGCCTGGAGGAGGGGGGAGGCTCCGTCTCGGCCCAGATGGGACCCCAAGGGTCAGTTAGTTCAGTCCCTGAGTGAACTGCCAGGGAGGGACAGCCTAATCTAGGCGGCCCGGACTTTGCATAGCGGGGTCTCCTAGTCACAGGCCTAATCCTTTCTGCAGGGCTTGGGGTATGTGGGGTCGGGGGAGGGACTGCCCCTTATAGGCTGGCACAATGACCGGAACCGCATTCCAGGTGCCCGGAAGTGAAGCCGTGAGTGGGGAAAAATGAGGCCCTAAAGCTGGCAGGAGGTGGGGGAGAGAGGCAGGCCCAGGCCTTGGAGCCCATGCCTGTTCTTCCTGAGCAGAAAGGGAGAAGGGGAGCAGGAAGAAAATTGCCTTGGAGCTAGATGGTTCTAGATTTGAGTCTCCCTCTGCCACCAGTCTGCTGATAGGTGGCCTCATCTCTCTGAGCCTCAGGTTCCATGTCTGTAAAATGGGAATAATCCTAACAGCTTTCACCTGTGACACATTCATACGGGTGCCTGGCACAAGCAGGGGGTCCACTGATGTTTGCTTTTATTGTAAAGAAGAGTAAGCCCACTTCAGACCAAGCTGGGTACATTCCTTAAGGAACCGGGCTTGGCCCGTAATTCCAGTTCTGAGCGGACAGATTTGGGGCAACTGGCTGTGGGCATCTTCCTTGGGTGTCAGTTTGCTCATCTGTAAAATGGGGATACTAGCACTTCATGTTTCAAGAGTAGACGTGAGGATTAAGTGGCATCATTCACAGAAAGTGCTTAGCACCGGCTTGGCACATAGTAGGTGTTCAGTAGATGTCAGTTCCCCCTCCTTACCGCCTCCCCCTTTGTACTGGACGTGGAGGTGGTGGAGTCAGAGAACCAGGTTCTGGCCCAGGCTTGCCACTCAATTGCTGGGCTTTCTTTGTGTAGGATCCTGACCTCTGGGTCTCAGTTGGTCTCCCATCTGTTAAATGACCTTGGACTTGGTGGTCCCGCTTCTGACTGTAAAATTCCATTCTGTGAAAATGAAAACCTCGCTACTTAAAGGACCGAAGGCAGCTAGCCGCTGCTTGCTTGGGAGGGGCTGTCGCAGAAGGAGCCTGCGCTCTTGCTTTGGAAGACCCCTCGAGAAGCCCATTTGGTTGTGAAAGAGGAAGGTCCCCAGTCGCACCCTCGTCGGGCATGGTCTGGGAGAAGGTCATCACTGAGTGAAGGATGTGGCTCTGTGTAAGAGGAGCAGGAGTTGGGGAGTTACCTGGCGGCTGCCGCAGGGACACTTTGGGAGGCCCTGGACTGGGACCAGGGTCGACACGAACAGGGGCTTTCGACAGAGAGGGGCTTGGGAGCATGCGGGCAGCCAGAGTCAGGGAGCAGGCTGGCAGGGAGGGCCCCAGCATGTTCCGGACAGTAAGTGACACATTCGCTTTGCTGTGGCTGCTGGCTGGGTCCAGAGCCCTCTCCTTTCCCAGAACCTTCAGCAAGGCCTATTGTGCACATAGCCTTGAGTCTGCGAGGCTCTGGGGATGAGGTGGTCAGGGCAGAGGCTGCACTCAGGAGCAGAGCAGGCTGGCAGATGGCAGGATGCAGTGGAGACGTGCTTCAGGCCAAGAACAGAACCAGGAACTGGGAACCGTAGCCTCCTAGGGGGTCTCAGAGATACCAAGAAGGGTACAGGACTTCTCATGGTATGGGGCAGGGGCTTGGAACGTTATATTTTGAAATTAAGGCCACGGCAAATCTAGAGGACACGTAGACACTGGGGTTATGGCTGTGTGTTTGTATGGCTTGGATTGGCAGACAGGAGTGGACGTTCCCCATTGGATGGAAGTGAGGGGAGGGATGGTGCGACTCTGGCCGCGAGTGGGTGAGCAAGAGTTTGGAGACAGGGACTTGGGGCTTGGGTGTCGCTGCAGAGGGCATTGGGTTTGGGTCCCAAAGGGCCTGGCAGGCTAGGTCTTTTTCTTTAGGTGACGGGGGCCACGGAGGACTTCGGAGCAGGAGAGGGACGAGGAGCAGGCTGGCCGTGGGGAGACGGCCCCAGCGGCACGTCTTGGACAGACCGGAGTGGGCTGGAGACAGGCAGGCAGCGGGGAATGAGCACTTGGTGTTGAGAACAGTTCACCGTAGGGGTTTTGCTGTGGCCACACCAACTCAGGTGCAGGTGGTCACCAGGCTGGGATGCGATGCAGCCCCTCGAGAGCGGGCACTTGGGTCATGGTCCTGGAGGCAGCCTGACCTCACCTGTAACGGTTGCCAACTTCCTCCAGCCTCCAGCTTTTTGGTGACTCAGCCCTTCTGAGGACCCAACACAGACTCGGAATTTTTGAAGTTCTGTGATTTCAGAGGTGACTCAGTGAAAAGGGCAGAGCCAGGGAAAGGGGATCTCTCACCCCCAGAACTTTTATGCAGTTCCCAGATCTTCATGGGTCACAGCCAGCGTCCCATGACCACACCAGCCGATCTCGTTTTCTAGATGGGGAAACTGAGGTCTAGAGAAGGGAAGGGACCTGTGCAGGCTTGAGTGGCTGGAGCAAAGGCCCGGGTCTGGGTCAAGTTCAGTCACTCTTTGTGACCGTGGGTGAGTCTCTTCTCTCGGGCCTCTGTTTCTTCATCGGTAAAATGAGGTAACCAGGTCTGCCCTAAAAGCCCATCTTCTCTCATCCTCTGGCTCCTTGCCTTCCTCCCCCTCCCCGTCGACTCCGTCCTTCCCCAGGCCTTTGGTCCTGTGTGCGGGTCCTGGATGACTTTATAGCTCACAGGATCTCTGCCACCTCTTCCCCAGCCCTTCTAGGACCCTGCTTCCCTTGGGGACACTCCTTCCTAAGCCTGTCATCTTCTGTCAGGCTGGGGTCCTCCTCAGTTCTGCCCCCCACCAACCTGCCTGCCACCCTCCACGTCCCTTGAAGACTTGGCTCATGCCCTTCCCTCCACCCTGTGCCACCACCACTGTCACCCTGCCCCTGGGCCTTGCCCCTCAGCCCCGCCCCCTCTGAAGCTCTAACTCCCAGCCCTCCACCCTGATGGTGACCACATCCCACCCTGCTGGACCCAGCACGTAGACACCGAGAACCTCAGTGCAGCTCTTCTGAGCACCCCCTTTCCCTCCACAGGGGCTCCATCTGTGCCAAAGCCCCCGTCCCTGTCACCCACCTTTCTCTTTCCATGGCTCGCTCCCCTGAGAGTTGCCGAAGAAACGCACCGCCAAGCTCACTGCTGCTCCTGAGATGGTTTCCAGTCTCAGTGGGCCCTCAGCAGTCCCTTCAAGCCCTTTTTTTGTGGCAGGTGGACCCCCCTCCAGGCCCTCTTCACTACCCTCCTCAGTCCCCCTGCTCCCCAAGAGGTGACTGTGCCCCTTGCCCCCTAGGCAAGAACCCAGGCCTTGGCGGGGACATCCTTGGTTTCCCATGCCCAACCATCCACCCCCACCAGCCATACTCTGTCCTCTAGTCCCCAGGTGGAAGCCGCCTGTGTCTCTTCTGACCCTTGCTCCCCACCCCGGGGCCTCACACCTCTCTGTTCTCTCCCCTCCCCTCCCTTCTCGGCCCAGCCCTCACAGCCTGTTAGGCCTGGTCCTCACGTCTCTCGATGAAGGACCCCAAACGTCCCTCCATTTGTCATCTCTCTGGGTACCAAGCGGGTCCCAGGTATGGTCGGCCGGCACGTCTTCATCCCCCCGCCCCCATTCACGCTACAAGCCACTGTCGTCTCCCCTCTCCTGTCCTCCTGCAGACCTCATCGCCAAATCCAGTGGTTAACCTTTTACACGTTAGCTGAGGCATCTTGCTATTTTTTTTCCTTTTGGAGAGTTCTTTCTTCTGTGTTAGAGCCTGCCAGTGGCCTCCCCTACAGCCGTTCTCCCGGGGTCCTTCCTGACAGAACCCAGACCTCCAGGAAAGCAGGGTGCTGTGCCGAAAGGCCGCATTTCCTAACCTCCCTGGCACCTGGGGCTGGCCAGTGAGGTGTGAGCTGTGGGGGAGAGTGGGAGGGGCCTTCCAGGAAAGCTCCTTGAAAGAATCTGGGCAGTCTCAGCTAGGAGACTTTTGCTTCTTCCTTCTTGCTGCCAGAACGTGAACGTGATGGCTAGACCTGCAGCAGCCATCTTGTGACCACAAAGTGACCTTGAGTGTGAAATCAGGGCTAAGAGTAGTGAAGCTAGAGACAGAGAAGCCTGAGTCTCCGATGGTGATGGGCTGCCTCCCTCCACACCTCTTTCACACAGGAGAAAACGGAAACTGGGTCTTGAGTCAGCCACTGATTTGGGTTTCCTGTCGCTTACAGCAGAATCCAGTCCCGGGCTCTGCAACCTTAGGACGGTTTTCTGGCTTTCCTCCTCTCTCTCAGGCTGCTCCTCGCCTGTGTCCGTTTGTGGGTGCCTTCGTGACTCTGCTCCTAAAACGTAGGGACCCCAGGTTTCCGTTCTTGGCCCTCCCCTCTTTTCCGTATCCCACACTTCCTAAGGAATCTCGTTCTGGCTTGCGGCTTCGCATCAGATGCTGCTGGCTTCCACCCTGCAGCACAGACTCCCCCAGACCTACGGACTCCGGTCTTCAGCCAGGGTGTCCCACGGAAGCCTCAGGCTCAGGGGCCTGCACGTTCTTCCTCGTGCCCATTTCCCCTCCCGGGGCTCCCGGCTCAGCCGGCGAGCCCTCATCCGCTCAGGTGGCCGCGCTGCAAGCCCGGAGCCGTTCTCCCCCTTCCCCCGGGTTCCCACCCCCTCCGCTCCTCCCCTGCTGCCATTCACCGAGATCTAGCAATTTACTGCTTCACACCCTTTAGGACGGCTGTTATCAAAACCCAGAAATAACGAGCGCTGGCGAGGATGTGGAGGAATCGGAGCCCGTGTGCCCTGCTGGGTGGGAGTGGGGAGCAGTGCAGCCAGCGGGGAAGACGTAGCAGGGCCTCAAAAAGTGAAACTTGGAATCGCCGTAGGATCCTGCAGTTCCGATTCAGAGCATAAACCCCAAAGAACGGAAAGCAGGGCCTCGAAGAGATGTTTGCACCCCTCTGCTCAGAGCGGCGGCGGCCGTCGCAGGCGGCGGGAGGGGCAACCCAGGTGGCCACTGACAGACGAACGGGGGACCGGAATGCGGGCCGTCCGTGCAACGGACCGTTATTCAGCCTCGAGAAGGAAGGGGATTCCGACACCGGCTACAGTGTGAATGACTCTGAAGACGTTATGCCAAGTGGAATGAGCCAGTCCCCAAAAAACCCAGTGGGAAAGGGTGAGGGGCACGGCCTCCTCTGTAGTAACAGTTCACACTTTTCAGGATTTTTTTTTTTTCTTTTTGCCAAAATTGGGCGACTCCTGTCGCCTCTCCGGCTCTCGTTTTCCTCATCTAAAAACAAAAAATGGAAATTTAAATAGTTGTTTCTCCCTCAGGTTTTTGGGAGACGGGTCCTTCGCAAGGATGGCTGCGACAGTGGCTCGAAGATGAAAAGGTCCCGTGCCCTTTCGCAGGCTTTGCGGCCTCTCCGGGGGCGTCTGGTGCAGGTGCGGGAAGGATTGCTAACCCCAGCTGACGGACAAGAAAGACGTGGACAGATATGCCATCTTCCTGCAGGTGGTGAGCGGGACGTGGGACCTACGCGGAGGTTTTTGAACTAAGCCCAGCAGCCCTTCTGACTTTACCTAGTAGATGGAAGCCCGCAGATAAGGGACTAAATAATTGGAAGTTAGGACTAAGGAAGGGAGAGTTCAATGGTGAGGGAGCGAGCGCTGGAGGAAGGTCATCACGTTACCGGCTTAGAGGACCAGAGGAGGAAAGTCAGTTGCCCAGAGTCACAGAGCAGGTTGGTCACATAGCAGAGCTGAGTCCAGAACTTAGCTACAATGACAGGGGAATGACAAAACAAAACAAAAAAAGCCCCAACGAACACTATTGCATCCACTAGGTAATAGCTGTTCTTACTTAAAAAAAAAATTTTTTTTTACACTTATTTATTTTTGAGAGAGAGAGAGAGACACACACACAGAATGTGAGTAGGGAGCGGGGGAGGGGCAGAGAGAGAGGGAGACACAGAATGTGAAGCAGGCTCCAGGCTCTGAGCTGTCAGCACGGAGCCCGACGCGGGGCTCCGACCCACTAACTGCAAGATCGTGACCTGAGCTGAAGTCGGACGCTCACCCTACTGAGCCACCCAAGTGCCCGGGTAATAGGTGTTCTGTATGTAGTCAGGCAGAGTCACCCCAAGCGATTATGAAGGGTTAAGTACCTCTGTGACCGTTTGCAGGTGTCGAAGTAGCTCAGTGAGGTGGCCCCCCCTTGTCCAGAGCTCATGCTCGCTTAGTGGGAAGCCAGCTTTTGAACCCAGGGCCGACACCAGAGCTGGTGTTCTCAGTCACTCTGTCCCACCTCCGCACTTGCCCGTGTGTGTGCAAGTCTCTCAATGTAGCGTATCGACCAGGTGCTTTGAAGCCCCAGAGAGCAGGGTCAGGGCAGGCGGCCAGGCCATTGCTGGGGGCCAGCTGTCAGCCCCCCAGCCCAGGGGCAGCCAGGTACGCAAAGATTCCATCCTAAGGAGCGTGCGGCACAGGGTGGGGGGAGTGCGTTGGCCAGGGGCGGGGGTCAGGAAGTGTATCCTTGCCACCCAGATCTCCGTTTCTCCATCACAAAATATAGATGTTAACCGATCCCTAAGGTGCTTCCCAGTCCCACATTCCTGGCCTCCCCTCAAAGAGTTCTGGGTTGACGTTTGGTGGCCGGGGAGGGGGGGAAGGGGGAGCCAGCTGGCCCCTCCCCCTACCCCAAGGTGTGAGCCACTCGGGGAACAAGGAACGTGGGGCTGGCTGTCATGGCAACCCTGTGTTGCGAAATGACGTAATTGGAGTTCCAAACGTGTGAAATCAAATACAACATCCGAAAACACAGCCTGGGGGTCGGCATGGCAACCGTGGGGCACCAGGATGGGCAGGCGCTCCCGGCCCCCCCCCTGCAGCAGCCAGCCTGGCTTGGCCACCTGGGCGGCACAGAGGGCACACTGCCCCCTCTCCACACGGGCCGGGCCTCCTCTCTCTCCTGGGGCCTCTGCCAGACCCTCTGCTGCCGCCCCTTCCCCCTCTCTTCTCCCTCCTTTTGCTTCTCTGGGAGACACTGTGTACAGGTGGTTAGGGGGCTGATTAGCATCAGACAAATCCGAGTTTGCGTCCTGACACGTGGCCGCTGTGCGGTCTTGGGCAATCGGCGTTACCTCTTGAATTGTACTTGCCTTAGATGTGAGCTGTTGCCCCGTACTTTCTCCTTCTTCTTTCCCTCTGCAATTCCTGTCCCCGCCTTCCACCTTGCCCTCCTGGGCACCGTCGGGCACCAGAGTGACAGTGGTCTGGGTCCTGGACATCCCGCTAGCTTATCAGTCGGGCCTGGAATGGCTTTGCCTGTGATCTCATTCTTAGGTCTCCCCTTCTCTGGACCTTGGTTCTCTCCTCTCTAAAGTCAGGGCATGGCCATTCGTCCCTTTCAGATTGTGGCCCCCCGGGTCATCTACTCTGGCCTCACCTGGGTGCAGGTTAGAAGTGCACATCGTGGGGGGCCTGGGTGACGGAGATGGGTAAGCGTCCAACTCTTGATTTCAGCTCAGGTCATGATCTCATGGCTGTGAGATCGAGCCCCACATCAGGCCCTGCTCTGGGCATGGAGCCTGCTTAAAATTCTCTCCCTTCCTGCTTCTCTGTCTCTCAAAAAAAAAAAAAAAAAAAAGCGCACATTTGTGAACTCTTCCCCTTGATATTTGGACTTCATGGGTCTGGGGTGGGGCCCAGAAATCTGTGTTTTAACAGGCTCTCCAGGTGAACTTGAGGGACACTCCAGTGTGAGATGCCGGGAGAGGATGGTTTCTGGGGCTGAGGCCGGTTCTGATCGGCTGCCTTCTGGGGCCGCGCTTTATCTGCCCCGCAGCACCGCCGGCACCAGGCCAGGGCAGCCTTCCTCTGGTTTCTCTCTTAGTCCCTCGCATTCGTTCAGCCAATAGATATTTCTCGTGCGGGGCCCTATGCTGGGGGCCCTCCCCACGGCCATGAGGAGCCGGCCCCGCCGCGCGTTTGGGGGGACCCTGGCAGCCGGCCCACCTGCCTGTGACTCAGTTTCTTCACGTGTAAATGGGAGAGCTAGAGTGGGGTTCAGGTGACAGGATGACGAGGGTGTCTTCTCCGGGGACTGGTGGCGTGCCGGCCACCATGCTAGATGCCTCGTGTGGCTACCTCACTTCACGTTCCCCCTACCTTCCAGGGGGGGCTGTTTCCCTCATTTCACGGGTGAGGAAATTGAGGCTCAGAGAGGTGACTTGGCTCACGTGTGATCACTCAGCAAGCAGCCAGTCTGGGATTTAGACCCTCCCTGGGCTCCCCACACCCCTCCAGGTGCTGCCCCCTTCCCCTGCCCCCCACTCCCTCCTTGAGCCACACTTCCACTCCCTACCTCTCCCTCTTCCTTGTCCGTTTTCCATCAAAAGGTCTAGAGAGAGTTTTCTGCGGTCACCGTCTCCATTCTTCACTTGCCAGGCACTTTTTAACCCCCTGCAGCCAAGCCCAATGGTCTTGACCTCCCAGCGGCACGGAAGCCGCTTGCTCCCTCCTCCTGGACTTCACTTCCCCCCACCCCTCCTGCTTTCCTGAATCTAATTGAAAGGATTTTTAAAAACCCAAGCGTCTGTCGAGTACCTGCCGTATGTCTTTTCTGCACTGAGTGCAGGATACTCGGGGAACAGAGCCTCGAGGACCTTGTCCTCCTGAGCGGGGAGCACAGCGGGGAGCGCACTCCTCAGTCTGCACCTCTCTTCCCGCTCTCAGCTGGTGGCTGCTGGCATTCTCCCACCCCACCCCTGCTGGCGGCTCCTCTCTGCAGCCTTTCTTGACAGTCCTGTCTGCTCCCTTGGCCTTTGCCTCCAACTGGGGCCTGAAGAGTCTTCATCCCCCAGGCCAGAACATTCCACAGTGAATTCTAGCTGGGACGTCCGCAGGCCACCTGGATCCCACCACGTGCGCCTAACTGTTCTCTGGATTCCAGGCATCCTCTCCAGGCCCTCCCCCACAGAGTTCCTTCTCTACGTCACGTTTGTCCGACTGTGACCGCTCGGCACCACGGGGTGGAATCCGAATTCTTTCACCTGCCCAACTCCTACTCATCCCGTGAGGCTCAGTCCAGGATCACCTCCCCCGGGAAGTCCTCCAGATTGAGCAGGCGACTGCTCTGTGTGCTCCTTAGCACAGAGGCTCCCCTCCAACGTGGCAGGATCCTTGAGCCCAGGGCCTGGCACAGAGTCGGGCACCAGTAAATGTGCCCTTGAAGCCAAGTGGCTGTAGGAGCTCACAAACAATCCAAATCACCGGTTTTTACCAACAGGGATCCTCGAGACCCAGAGTCTCAAACGGATTAGCAGCAGAGCCTGGATCCCATTTCAGAGTCTGTCACGTCAGAGCCCAAGCCCAGGATGGTAAGAGGCCGCCGATGCGACAGTGCTCGGGCTTGCCGAGTTATCCTGTGGCTCCATCGCATTCCAGACTTTTTCCCTCTGGATGGGTGCAGTCGGTTCTTCGTACCTGTCCAGTGAGGTATTTTTCACAGCAAATAGGCGAGTATTCACAAAGTGCCTACTGTGCGCCGGGCGCCTGGCCTGGTGCTTTCACACACACATTATCTAGCTTCTGTTGTCTGGGAGGAGGAGCCAGGAGGGACGTGGAGGTCGTCCCGCATCCGGCCCCTTGGCCTCTGCTCAGAGTGCCGGGCGTAGAGCGGGTGCTTGTTGAGGTCGGCACTGCCCGGAGGACATGCCGGTTGCACCCTAGGGAGCGGTGCTGGCTTGGGTGGAGTCACTGGAACAATCGGAGGGAGGAATCAGAGCAGCGAAGGCGGTTGGCCCCAGACCACAGCCCCCTCCACCTCCAGTGCCGGCCGGACCAAAGCCCCCGCTTCCCCAAGGGCTCAGGGGCTTGGCTTCTCCCCTCACCTCCAGGGACCACGTGGCCGAGCACTTCTCGGAAGGGGTCTGCGGTGAGGCGCTCCGGTACTCTGCGCAGGCCCCGGCACGCGGGAAGCCCTCTTACGTGGGTACCGAGTGGCTTTACCATGCGGCCTTAGAGATGGCCACGTCACCTGGTCTGTCTCCTCGTGGTGAAACGGGGGTCGTGGCTCTTTCCAGCGGACACGGCTTAACGACCTTAACGGTGAGCACTTACTATGCGCCAGGCCCTGCTCTCACACTTCACACGTGCGAGCTCATTTTGTCCTTACAGCTATCTTTGAGGTTCGTGCTATTTCAAGCCCCATTTCACAGATGAGGAAATGGAGGCCCAGAGAGTAGCTCACCCAAGGCCCTGCATTTGGCGAGTGATCGAGGTGGGATTCAAACCCAGACCATCTGGCTCCAGAGCCCGTGCTCCTAGCCTCATGGTGAGCCTTCCCCTTCCCGCGGGATAGAAATCCAGCTTTCTTGCTGTGACCCCTGGGGGTGCTGTGTGATCTGGGCCCTGTCTGTACTGGGCCTCCAGTCTGCCCCCTGCGCTGTCTCCAGAAGCCTTGCTATGAGATGTTATTTGTTGGATGAATTAATTCATTAAGCGTACAGATAATCGAAGACGTTAGTTTTAAGAATCATTTAGGATTTATACCGCACCTACTTCTGAAAGTTTGGGGAATTGCTTGTAGAACAGAACACGATGCAAGCAGACCAAGATGGAAACGCAGCAAAACACGCTGAAGTCAGCGGAGGCCCAGTGTGTCAGGCTCGGCCATCAGGGGCCGGGCTACGGGAGGCACTGATGGGGAAGTCAGAGGGACTTGACAGCTTCCATGGGAGGGTCTCAGGTTCCTCATCTGTAAAATGGGAATAAAGTAACGTTTACCTTATAGATTGTCAAGAGGATTAACTGAATATGTTAAGGGCTCAGAAGAGTACTTGGCATGGACCTGATGCGGCATAAGAGAAAGCTGCTGTTTATTATTACTATTACTTATTACTAAAAGGCAAACCCACATGTGTGGTTGGAGCTAGAACCCCATTTCTAGGGCTGAATTCAAGGAAGAATGTGAAAAGGAGGCATGGGGAATATCTTAGCTTGACCAAGGATTTGAAAGGGCAAATACATTGAAGACATGAACCAAATTCAAACATGGTATTTATTTCTGTCTTGTTCTTAGACTGGCGTTGGGCTCAGCCATTCTTCTGCACTCTTCTGTGAGGGTGGCAGGATCCAGGCCACACTGCCGGGGGCAGCTGGGACCCCCCCCTTCCAAGAGGACTGGTCTCTGCTCAGAGTGGGGACCCTGGGAGCCCCTTGGCTGCCCACACAGGGCTTAGCGCCCCCTGCCCCCTGCCTTGGCAGCTGGCTCTGGGACAGGTGGCGGGGGGGGGTGGGGTGGGCAATAGCACAGGAGTGGGGAATGGTCAAGGCTGACCCATAGTGACTTTGCTCCTGTCAGTCTTCACCTGCTTGTTTGAGCAGGAGGCGTGCTGGGCATTGGGCAGACAGAGGGCATGCCCTTCTCATCTGGAGGAGCTTACTGTGGGGCTCTGTTGCTGTCTGGGAGGTGCTGGGTCATGGATGACAGCAGGGACTAGTGGGCTTGTGCGGGGGTTGGGATCAGGGAGGCAGGAAGAAGCTGGCCTGGCCAAAGCTGTGGACTTGGGAATCAGATTCTTATCCTACTCCCAGCACTGACCTTGGGAAAGTCACTTCCCTGACCAAAGCTTCACTTCTTTGTCTCTAAGACAGAGATCGTAATTCTGTTGGCAGGACACAGGTGAGGATGAAAACAGGACCACAGAGGTAGGACTGAATGAGAGAGGTCCGGACCATTCAAAGCCTGGAATAAATGGCGGCTGCTGTTATCACAATTCATACAAGGGGCTCTCACCAGCTAGGCCAACAAGCCGGGTCTAGCTCCCCAAGAAGTAGCCAATCGGAGCATTCCATCCCTTGGCTCACAGAGATTGGCTCCGGGATAGACATGTGACCCAAGTTTGGCCAATGAAACCAAGTTCTGGGACTTTTCTCGGAAGCATTGGGAAAGAGAGGCCCTCTTTCTGCCGGGCTTAATGACAATTGGAGCTGCTGGTGGCCATCCTGCCTCCATGAAGAGAGAGAGACTGTTCAGCTGAGGATTAGGTTGTCTGGAGGAGGAGAGAGGGAGCCTGAAGCTGGTATAATGGCTTGATGTTGCCCAGCCAGCTCGCCTGAAGCCAAAGCACACTCCTGTGTGCGAGTCAGTCATCTTTCCTTATGCCTACTTCTGCTGCTTGTCATCAAAATGATCTCGAGTAATGAAAGGCAATTCAAGGACCTCACAAGCCTGGTAGGTGTCTGGTTTGGGGGGACTGGACCAGGCACAGTCAGTAGGTAAGCCAAAATATATGCTTCCTAGAATGTAGTTTGGCAAAGGAGGAGGCTTCGTGAGGGTCATATGATAGGGGAGATGGTGGTAGCTGTGGACATAGTCATGTAGTTCATTCGTTCATTCTGACCTTTCTAAAGTCCTTATTGAGCACCTATGTGTGCCAGCCCTGGGGGACACTGGGGGAGGAGGGCGGTAGCTGTGGGGGCGGGGGTGGAGTAGGGGATGAGAAAGGCTTTTCTGGTGAGATGATATTTAAGCTGAGTCTGAAGGGGGGGGGGCAGAGTTGTCTGGTGGTGCAGCAGGAGGAACAGGGCCAAGCAGATGGGAAGGACCAGGAGAAAAGAAGCATGTCTCCTCATCTGCAGTGGGGAGAGTGGGTGGGAGGGAGGGAGTGGGCCAGGAGGCCTATGGGAGGACCAGAGGAGGATGGTGGCAGAGATGGAGAGCAGTGGGGCCCTGTGGATCTGGGAAGTTCAGGGAACAGGGAGGAGGAGGAGGAGGGCCCAGGAAGAAGGACAGGTGAGGGCACTGCTGAAGATCACAGGAGTATTTGAGGTGGGTCCTCAGCTGGAGAAAGTTGTCTGAGAATGTTGATATGGAGTCTGCAGGCTGAGGTTGGAATGTTCTAGAAAGAGAGGCTGTCCACGGAGAGGGCTGTGGCTTGGGAGAGGGGAGCCACCCAGGGGAGGAAGACCAGATGAGAGTGAGCATTGTTGCTTGAACACCCACCACCCAGGTCAAGGGCATCCCCCACACCCCCAGGAGTGCTCTGTACCCCATTCCTCTCTCCAGCCATCCCTCAAAAGGAATCCCCATCCTGACTTCTATCAACATAGATTAGTTTTGTCTATTTTTGTACTTTATATAAATGCCATCGCAAGGCATGCATTCTTGCGTCTGGCTTCTTTCTCTCAGCCTCGTATTTGTGAGCCATCTGTAATATGTGCCTTTGTAGATTGCTTACTCTGCTTGCTGAGTGGTCTCCCTCGTATGACTATATCACGGGTTATTGATCTATTCTACCTTTAATGGGCGTGTGAGTTCTTTCTAGTCTTTGGCTGTTAATGCTGCTAAGAAAATTCTTGCATATGCCTTTCGGGACACAGGGCCACTCATTTCTGTTGGGCTTCTCCCACGGATGGGACCCGTGGGTCATGGAGTAGGTACGTGCTCGCTTTAGTAGACTTTGCCAAACTGCAACACTCCACCGACAGCGAGGGAGAGGGCCCGTTGCTCTACATCCTTGCTCACACTTTATTGCCGGTGTTTTTATTCCAGCTATTCTTACGGGCTTGAAACAATATCCTCCTGTGGTTTTAACGTGACCACGGACAGCCTCTGTGGTGAAGGGTTTGTCCATTTCTTCTGCCCATCCCCTCGATAACGTGTCTTTACACTCTCTTAGTGGCAGCTTTCAGGGAACAGAAGTTCTTTCTTCATCTCAGTGTGCCCAGATTTATCAATCGTTTTCCTTCACGGCTAGTGCTGTCTGTGTCCTGTTTAAGAAATTTTTGCCAGCTTGAAAGTCACGAAGATATTCTCTTATATTTAAAAGCATTGTTTTATCTTTTACATTTAGGTCAATACTTTATCTGCAATAATTTTTTCATGTCGCTTCAGTAGGGGTCGAGACTTTTTCCTCATATGGATACTCACTTGATCCATTTATTGAAAAGACCTTCCTCCCTGAACTTCACCTATGCTGTACATCGAGTCCCACACGTGTGGTCTGTTTCTGGACTCTCTTTTCTATCGGTCTGTCTATCCTGGCACCAATATCACCCCATCTTAGTTCCTAAAGCTTTATAACAGTCTATACCGCAGATGCAGTGGCTTATCAACAACAGAAATGTGTTTCTCTCACTTCTGGGGGCTGGGAAATCCAAGATCAAGGTGCTGGCAGATTTGGTGTCTGGTGAGAACCCGCTTCCTGGTTCATAGGCAGCTCCGTTCTCACTGTGTCCTTGCCTGCAGGAGATGAGGAAGCGCTCTGGGCTGTTCTGTAAGGGCACCAACCTTAATCAAGAGGGCTCTGTGCTGGTGACCTAAGTACCTCCCAAAGGCCCCACCTCCTAATACCGTCCTCGCGCTAAAAATTAAGATTTCAACATGAATTTTGGGGGACACAGTCATTCAGTTATAGCAAGTAGTGTAAGTTCTCTAGTTTCTTCTTCTTCACATTTGACTTGGTTATTCTCAGTTCTTCACATTTCCAGACAAATGTTAGAATCAGCTTGTCCCCTTTCACATATGCGTATGTATATACACACCCACATATATATACATATATTTACATATGTATATATAACCTGGTGAGATTTTTATTGTGATTTCATTGAATTTCCATATCAATTTGAGGAGAGTTGACGTCCTTATGATATTGAATCTTCTGACCCATCATGTTTTGTTTTATTTTTTATTATTTAAAAAAATTTTTTAATACTTATTTTTGAGAGAAAGAGACAGAGCATGAGTTGGGAAGGGGCAGAGAGAGGGAGAGACACAGAATCCGAAGCCGGCTCCAGGCTCCAAGCCGTCAGCACAGAGCCTGATGCGGGGCTTGAACTCACAGGCTGTGAGATCATGACCTGAGCTGAATTCAGATGCTTAACCAACTGAGCCACCCAGGTGCCCGTTTTGTTTGAAAAATAAAGTTGATGTTCTATTTTCCTTTGCAGAAGTGATGGGGCAGAAAAGTTGTAAATGCAGACCTGTAGACTCTGTCACTTTCTTTTAGATTTACTTACGGCCCATACCTTTCAGTGCTGCCATCATGGTATGTCTCTTTCTGGTTTTCTTTTCTACACATTTGATTTGACATAGTTGGAGTTATAGTCAGTAGACAGTTATGTACCCCACTTTATACTTAACATTACAATATTAAGTTCTTGTATTACTTCAAAATCTTTATAGACATAAATTTCAGTTACTAGAAAGTCATTTATGAGTTGAGGTTTTGTACCTTATCTAATCCATAAATGAGGAATGGAATTATTGGGTGAAAGCTCTGAACAATTTAAGGCTCTAGATCCTTATTATGGAGCCAACCAGTGACAGGGCCGGGACGATACGCCATAGCCCTGGCCCTGACCAGTTCTCTCCTTCAAAGGCCCAGTCCACTGGCCTTTGGGCCTCCAGGCAGTGGAGGACACCTGGCCTCCTTCTCTCTGGCCTGGGATCATTCTCTGTGGCTCCACCCCTGGTTTGCCTGAGGGCAACCGTGACCCAGGGTGGCGGATGGAGCTGCCCTCCTTTGCCAGTTGGGGTCAGGGTGGGAAAAGATAGCCCCTGCTGGGCCGCTGTGGCTGTGGGGCCGAAGCTCGGTAAGATGCTTCCGGGCTTTCCTGTACACCTTCCGTGTGCTGGGCAGCATCGGGAGGGGTGGGGTAGTGGAAGAGGGAGGGTGTGGGGTCAGGAGGCCTGAGAGGTTCTGGTCATTATCTCCTGCGTGACTGTGAGCACGAGGTGATGATTTCAGTTCTTTGGGCCTTGGTTGCCTAATCTGTGAAATGGGAACAAATACATCCTTCACCATCCCCCACACCCCTAGGGCTGTTGAGTCTTTAAACAAGATTGTGTGGAAGAAAGGCCTTTGTAAGTGGCTTGGGCCTGGAGCGCAAACATAGGTTGGTATTCAGGGCGAAAAACTTTCTTACGGCCAGAGGAGTCTCTTATCACGTCCTCAGATTCTTTGCTGTTTCTTCCCTGATCCAGATTTCTTCCCCAAATCTTAAGGCCTGTCTTAGTTCAGGCTTCTCTAATAAAAATACCATAGACTGGGTGGCTTAAGCAACAGAAGTGTATTTCTTGCAGTTCTGGAGGCTGGGAAGTCTGAGATCAGGGTGCCAGCGTGTTCAGGTTCTGGTGAGGGCCCGGTTCGTGACGGCCATCTTCTCGCTGTGTCCTCTCGAGGAAGAGAGATCATCTCTTCGTGTGTCTTCTTACAAGGACAGTAATTCCTTTTGTGAGGGTTCCGCTCTCACGACCTAATTCTCTCCCAAAGGCGCCACCTCCAAATACCGTCACACTGGGATCAGGGCTTCAACATAGATATTCTGGGGGGACCCATTTGATCCCTACCAGGGTTCAAGGTCAGCAGCTTGATGGGGCTTGCCAGCTGTGCTAGGTAGGCATTTCCCACTCGTCTGAGATTAGCTTCACAGTCAGCACTCAGGATGACTGCCCTCCACTCCACTCCTGATTCCCATCCAAGGGCCGTCTTGGTGGTTCCCATGGCAGATGTCACCTCTCCCTGAATTGGGGTCCCTTCAGTCCTGATCATAATGGGAGGTGATGCTTGGACCTGATGCCACTGGATGTCCCCTTCAGTGATGGGCTTCCGGGGCTGGAAGGAGTGGTGGTGGCAGTCCCAACTTATAACCACACCCTGGATTTCTAGTTTGTGCGGTGCCATGGCAACTGGAGCAAAGCTCAGATCTTCACCCGAAGCTGTCTTTGTGTGCTGCACTTCAACTCACCTCTTGGTTCTGAACCAAGCCGGCAGGGATAGGCTCCTCAAATACCTGCTGGGTTCCTGCATGTAGATGGTGAAGAATGGTGAGTAGGAATTCCGGAGCAGGAAGAGCCCAGCGATGACTCTGCACACACAGCAGGCTCAGTATGTGGGCTGTAGGTCCCTGCTCTGGTCCCCCAAGAGAGCTGATGGGGGGACATGGGTGGGAAGTAGCTGAGCAGGGACTCAAATGTCTGTGTGTCTCTTCCAAGTGCTGGTAGGTTCTGGGCACCACACCCTGAGGGTTTTCGGGCCACCTGTCCACTTAATCAAAGCCTGACCTTGCCCCTTGCCATCTGTGTGAACTTGAACGACACATGCAACTTCCTTAAGCTGTAATGTTCTCTTTTGTAAAAAGGCGTGAATAAAATATTCCTCCCTAAAATGAGAGTGATAATCATCTCTATAAAATAGGAGTAATAGTAATCTGCCCATATAGGGCTTTTCTTTTAACTTAATAGACTATTTCTTTTTTTTAATGTTTGTTTGTTTGTTTACTTATTTATTTATTTTGAGAGGGAGAGAAAAAGAGAGTGGGGAAGGGGCAGAGAGAGGGAGAGAGAGAATCCCAAGCAGGCACCACCCTGTCAGTGCAGAGACCGATGTGGGGCTCAACATGGGGCTCGATTTCACGAACTGCAAGATTATGACCTGAGCCAAAATCCGGTCGGACGCTTAACTGACTGAGCCACCCAGGCCCCATTAGACTATCTCTTAAAATGGTTTTAGATTTACAGAAAAATTGAGCAGTAGTGTAAAAGCACTTCCTGTTTTATTAACGTTTTGTTATAGTACGGTACCCTTGTTATAATTGATACATTATTTTTAACTCACATGTACAGTTTATATTAGGGCTCATTCTTTGTGTTGACAGTTCTATGGGTTTTGATAAATGGATAATGTCATGTAGCAACCATTACAGTGTCGCACAGAATAGTTTCACTGCCCTAAAAATCTCGTGCTCCATTTTTTCATCCTCCCCCTTCCTCCCCCGCCATAATAACCCCTGGCAACCACTCATCTTTTTACTGTCTCCAAAATTGTGCCCTTTTCCAAAATGTCATGTAGTTGGAGCCATATGACTGGCTTCCCATGTCTCTTCATGACTTAATGCTCATTTCTTTTTACAGTTGAACAACATTCCATCAAACGGAGGCACCACAGTGGTTTGCTCATCCATTCACCTTTTTTTAAAAAAAATATAATTTATTCTCAAGTTGGCTTCCATACAACACCCAGCGCTCATCCCAACAGGTGCCCTCCTACATGCCCATCCCCCTCCCCCTTTCCCCTCTCCCCCACCCCCCCATCCACCCTCAGTTTGTTCTCTGTATTTAAGAGTCTCTTACGGTTTGCCTCCCTCCCTCTCTGTTTGTAACTTTTTCCCCCCTTCCCTTCCCCCATGGTCTTCTGTTTAGTTTCTCAAGATCCACATATAAGGAAATTGAAGAAGACACAAAGAAATGGAAAAACACTCCATGCTCATGGATTGGAAGAATAAATGTTGTTAAAATGTCAATACCACCCAAAGCAATATACACATTCAGCGCAATCCCCGTCAAAATTGCACCGGCATTCTTCTCAAAGCTAGAAATCGTCCATTCACCTTTTGAGGGACTTCTTGGTTGCTCCCACTTTTTGACAATTATGAGTAAAGGTGCTATAAACATCTATGTGCAAGTTTTTATGTAGACAAAAGCTTTCATCTCATTTGGGTAAAAATACCTAGGTGGCTCAATCGGTTAAGCATCCGACTCTTGATTTTAGGTCAAGTCATGATCTCACAGTTCATGAGATCAAGCCCTGCGCTGGGCTCTGTGCTGACAGTGTGGGACCTGCTTGGGATTCTCTCTCTCTCCCTCTCTCTCTCTGCCTCTGCCCTGCTTGCACGCTCTCTCTCTGTCTCTCGAAATAAATAAACTTAAAAAAATACCCGGGAGTGTGATTGCTGGATTGTATGATAAACTGTGGTTATCTTTGTTAAGAAACCGCCAGACTGGGGGCTTCTGGGTGGCTCAGTCGGTTAAGCGGTCGACTTCGGCTCAGGTCATGATCTCGCGGTCTGTGAGTTCGAGCCCCGCATCGGGCTCTGTGCTGATGCCTCAGAGCCTGGAGCCTGCTTCGGATTCTGTGTCTCCCTCTCTCAATAGCCCTCCCCCATTTGCGCTCTCTCTTTGTCTTTCAAAAGTGAATAAATGTTAAAAAAAAAAAAAAGAAACTGCCCGACTGTCTTCCAAAGTAGCTGTACAATTTTCCGCTGCCACCAGCAGTGAATGGTGCTCCGCATCTTTAACAGAACTTAGCCGTTCTAATAGATGCATAGTGGTGTCTCTTTAACTTTGCAATTCCCTCATAACTTAATGATGTTGAACATCTCTTCCACGTATGTTTGCCAGTTGTATATCTTCTTTTTGGTGAGGTATCTGTTCAAATCCTGTGCCCGTTTTTTAACTGGATTTTTTGTTTTCTTATTATTGAATTTTAGAAGTTCTTTGTATGTTTTGGGTACAAGTCCTTTATCAGATATTTACAAATATTTTCTCCTAGTCCATGGCTCATCTTTATTCTCTTAACAGTGTCTTTCACAGAGCAGAAGTTTTAATTTTAATGGAATCCCACATATCAAGTTTCTCATTCAGGGATCATGCTTTTGCTGTTGCATTAAAACTCATGGCCAAACCCAAGGTCACCTAGATTTTCTCCTGTGTTGTCTCCCAGAAGTATTTTAGTTTTGCATTTTACATTTAGGTCTATAATCTGTTGTGAGTTAATTTTTTTGAGAAGTATAAGGTCTATGTCTAGATTTTATTTATTTATTTGTTAACTTATTTATTTTGCATGCAGATGTCCAGTAGTTCTAACGCCATTTGTTGGAAAGACGATCTTTTCTCTCCATCGAATTGCCTTTGCTTCTTTGTCGAAGATCAGTTGATTATATTTATGTGGGTCCACGTTTTTGGTTCTCCATTCTGCTCCAGTGATCTGTTTGCCTATTGTTTTGCCAATATTACTGTCTTGAATACTTTATAGGAAGTCTTGAGGTCAGGTGGTGTCAGGCTTAAGACTTTGTTCTTATTCAGTACAGTGTTAGCTATTCTGGATCTTTTGCCTCTCCACATAAATTTCAGAATCAGTTTGTTGCTATCCACAAGTAACTTGCTTGACTTTTAATTGAAATTGCATTGAATCAATAGATGATCTTGGAAAAAGCTGACATTTTCACAATAGTGAGTGTGAGTATTATTCATGAACGTGGATTATCTCTCTGAGATTTATTTAGGTCTTCTTTGACTTCTTTCATCAGAGTTTTGCAGTTTTCCTCATACAGGGCTTATATATTTTTTTGTTAGGTTTATACCCAAGTATTCATTTTTTGGTGCAAATGTAAATGGTATTGCATTCCTAATTTCAAATACCAATTGTTCATTGACGGTGTATAGGAGAGCAATCGACGTTTGTCTTGACCTTGAATCCTGAAACCTTGCTATAGCCATTGACATAATAGTTCCAGGAGTTTGTTGTTGTTGATTGTTTGAGATTTTCAACATTGACAATCATGTCATCTGCAAACAAAGATAGTTTTATTTCTTATTTCCCAATTTGCATCCCTTCATTTCCTTTTCTTATTACATTGGCTGGAACTTCCAGTAAGATGTTGAAAAGGAGTTGTGAGAGGGAATGTCCTTGCCTTGTTCACCATCTCAGGGAGAAAACAACTAGTTTCCCACCATTAAGTACGGTGTTAGCTGTGGGTATATTGTAGCTCTTCATGAAGTTGAGGAAGTTTCCCTCGATTCCTAGTTTGCTGAGTTTTTTTTTTTTTTTTTTTTTTTTTTTTAATCATGAATGGATGTTGGATTCTGTCACATGCTTTTCCTGCCCGTGTAGGGTTTTGAGAAGGTTAAGTGAACTAATGCATCTGGAGCACCCAGCATAGGAGTCAGCATGTAGGAGGTGCTCAGTACATGTTGTAATTGAAGGGTAATCTTGCACATGAAACAGACAGACTCCAGACCCAAATTGCCTTGGTTCAAATCCTGACTCCACCACTTATCAGCTGTTTGACCTTGAACAAGTTACTTAATCTCTCTGTGCCTCAATTTCTTCATCTGTAAGAGGGGGTGATAACAGTGTCTCCTTCACAGAAATGCCTAAGGATGAAATCAGTGAGTATTTGTAAAATGCTTACGATAAAAGCACCTAGCACTTGTATAGTAAGCACTATACAAGTATGGTCCTTTCCTTTTATTTTTAAGAACGGATGGTCAGATGGTCTGGATTTGAGTCCCAGCTTCATCAGTTATTAGATGTAAGACAAACTCTTTATGCCTTGATTTTTTTCATTTGCAATAGTGGCTACTTCCTGGAAGTTACTGGATGGATTAAATGTGTTATATATGTAAAGTGCTTAGGAAAATGGCCAAAACCTGTTAGCTATTACTATTATTTCAGAGGCCATCTTTCCAAGACCCAGTCTCTAGCTAGGTTGCTCAAAGCCTCTGGTGGCTGAACCACATTGACCCAGGAACGCATGGTCTAGGGACGCAGACTGCAGCTGATGGATAATCTAACCATTAGGGTTGCCTTAGGGGCTGCCCAGGAGGTAGTGAGCTCGCTATCACTAGAGGTGTTCAAATAGGAGCTGAGAGTTTTGCTAGATTATCTGGAAGCTTCTCTCTAGGCTGAGAATCTGGTAAGTCTTAGTCTAACTGAGAGAGGATGGACCTCAAGGTTCTGAGAAGATGCCTCAGGATATTGGTTGGAGTTGGCTCTGACACCTTTCCCCATCTTTAATTAGAGCCATCCCACTTATATCTGTTCTATATTTTGAGACTCCAGAGACATTTTTTTTTTTTTCCTGTGGGTTGATATGGGAGTTCTACCACCTGGAACCATTTGAGAGTCTTCTAGTCAAGCCTGTTTCTTTTCCAGCAGGATGCAACTGGGGCTCCAAGAGAGGAAGTTATTTACCAATGTCATGCAGTGAGTCAGGGGGAAGGACTAGCCCCAGAATCTGGGATTCCTGACTCCTAGTCCAGTGCTCACTTTATCCCAATCTCCCGACTCTTCCTATTACTGCCATTGTCAGCATCTGATGGGTGCTCTGCCCTTAGCTCTCTTGTTGGTTGATGACATTGGCCTTGGCTTTGCTTGAGTTCAGCTCCCTGGAGTGGAATCAGCACAGACTCTCTCTAAAGCTTTAGGACAGGCTTTAAACTAAAACATCCCACCCTGGACCTGGCTTGCCAAGATATCCCATGGTGATAACAGTAGCCTACTCCATCCACTAAGGTTGTATTCATTCATTTATTCATCCAACCAACAAATAGTTACTGAAGTCCTACTAAATGTAGGTCATAGTGCTAAGTTACAGGAATATGGTGTTGTGTAAAATAGACAAGTCTCTGCCCTCATGCATCTCTACAGCCTAGTGGGGAAGGCAGACAAATAATTTAGTTCCATTTGAATATTGGTCTAGTCAACTAGTCCAACTGTTGTAACAAAAAACCATAAAATGTCAATGGCTTAATACAACATGGAATTCCTGCCCAGACGACTTCTCTTCAGCTGCTCTCATTCAGGCAGTGACTCAGGGACCCAGGTTCCTTCCATATTGTGGCTCTGCCCTCTTACAGCTCCTCAGCATCCTTTCCATTCATCTGAAGATGGAGAAATAGAGCAGGCATGCAGGATCATGTGGGAGGTGAAGGCCAAGCCTTCTGCCCTCTTCTCATTGGCCAGAACCCAATCACATGGCCCATCTAATTTTAAAGGAGGCTGGGGAATGTGGTCTAGCTGTGTGCCCAGGAAGAAAGGGAAACATGGTTTGTTTGAACACATGGAATTTTGTGCTGTAAGTGTGGTCACTTTTGTGTTGGGGGTAAGCTGGAGCACCTCAGGAAGGCTTCTCAGGGTAGGTGACATCTGACCTGAGGCCTGGAGGATGAGTAGGAGTTGACCAGGGGAAGAGGAGGGAGAAAAGTTTTCCTTGTACAGGTAATGACTGAGCAGGGTGTGTGGGGGGGAGGAACTAAAAGAGAGTCAGTCTGGCTAGAGCTGAGAGTGGGAGTTGAGGGGGGCAGTGAGTGATGAGGCTTGATGGTGAGACCCAGAGCATGGATGACTGTGGGGTCAGGACAGCGGGAGCCAGGAAAGGGGACTGGTACAGTCAGACTGGCGATTTAGATAGATCTCTTTTGCTTTTGAGTAGCAGATTCACCAGAGGGGCAAGAGGCTGAACGTGGGCAGCTGTAGGAGTGTCTAGGTGGTGGGTGATGGGGCTGGACCAGGGCAGTGGCTGTGGTGTGGGAAGGAAGGGTTGGTTTAGAAGCAAGAATCAACAGGACCTGGTGACCCATCGGAGAAAGGGGTGATGTGGAAGAATCGGGGATGCTGCTGAGGTTACACAGTACTTATTTGGCTGGTTCAGCCAGAGGGGTTGCCGAATCTGGTGTGTTATCTGTTTTGTAAGCGAAAGGTTTTATTGGAATACAGCTCTGTCCATTTATGTATGTATTGTCTGTGGCTGGGTTGACACTCTGATGGCTGTTGAGTAGTCGTGACAGAAACCGAATGACCCTCAAAGCCTAAAATATTTATTGTCCAGCCCTTTAGCGTTAGCTTTGCTGACCCCTGAGCCAAATGGTTGTTCAATTCAGTAAGGTTTTTAGAGAGCCGGTTAAAATGGTGTGATGACGTAGGGCGTCGTTGTTTTCACCTATTCATTCATTCATTCCACTTCTATTTCCTGGGCCCTCTTGATGGTGTCCCGCCGCCTGTGTCCAAATAGCTGGCTCGTGAGGGTGGTCTGGCTGCTGCAGGCAGCTATCTCAGGACACGAAGACTGCCGTGGAATCTGTAGCACATCTGGATGCTGCTGCTGCTGCCATGCTGGCCCAGGTGTGGGGCTGGCCTGAGCCAAGCTGCCTCCCAGGGCTCAGCTGTTCAGGCGGGTAGGTCTTCTGGGGTAATCCCATTTACGCAAAGCTTTTCTCAGACGTGGTATCATTTACTCCAAATGACAGTCCCTCGAGCTCAGCGTTACCACACCTCCATTGTGCAGATCAAGAACCCGAGACATGGAGGTGGGAGGAGCTCGAGGCAAGGGAAGAAGCAGGCAGACCTCTTCTTGGTGTGAGCTGAAGATCTAGTAAGGGTGACTTGGGGGCCGTATTTCTGCTCCCCCAAAGACTGAGGGGGCAGGGCAGGAGTGGCCGCAGGGTCGGAGGCCCCAGACCTACCAGCCCCTTGGCACCTCTCTGCCTTGGTCTCCACCAGGGGTTACAGATGTGAGCCGGACAGTGTGGGAATGCAGCTTTGCAGCAGTAATTAGTTTATTCCTGAGGTCAGCAGTATAAATAGTAGAAAAATGTATTTCCTGTTCCAAGCCAAATAAGCAAGTGGCAGCCAGTTGGCTGGGTGCCATTGATGGGATTTCAGCCGTGCGTGTGCCTTGCCTTTGGCCATGAGTTTGGGTGGGAGAGCGGAGGAGGAATGTTCCTTCACAGGCCTGATCCTGCCCTTGACCGGTGACTTACTGGGAAGGCTCTGATGGCCCCACATCCACCCCGGTGGTGCCAGGTTCCCGCTGTGATCGTGGGGACCAGCGCAGGTGGAGGGCATACCAAGGGGCAGCACCAAGTCTGGCTTCTAGCATTGGTGACCACTCCACGTGCCTGGTACATGGCTGATGATGAAGAGGTGTGGCTGAATGAACCAATGATGAGCACATGCCCAGTCTTTGAAGGAAGGGAACTGAATGTGGGAGCCGAGGTCACACTGGTGGCCGAGGGGACAGAACCATTGTCTCCTTCCCAGGGTTTGCTGAAGATCGGAAGTCAAAGTCCTGGGCCATTCCGTTTGGTGCTGAGATAACCAGACGGTTGACTCCATGTTTTGGAAATTGCTCACCGTCTACACGGATTTCATTTTAGGTATTTGGATGCTTTTACGGTAATACATATATCTGTGTCCCCTCTGCTTTTCGTTCGTTTGTTCGTTCGTTCGTTCATTCAATTATTCATTCATTCATTCATCTTTGCAGAGGTGCAGAGGTATTGCATGGTGTTTAAGAAGTGAGGGAGACAAGGAGGAAGATGCCTCATGTCTTTGCAGATGTCAGGCCCACCCCGATCTCTCTGAGCACCCCTACTTTGCTTGGCTGCCTCTTGCTCATCGTTCAAGCTGTGGCACAGAGGTCACTTCTGCTAAAGGGCTCCCTGACTGCCCAGATTGGCCCCCTCCTCTGGGCCTCTCAGCTCCCTGGGTGGCCTCTGGCAGAGGCTGCATCACCCTGATAGGTTCCTGTTTACTCGTCTGGATCCTTGAGGGAAGGGTCTGTCTTTGATTCTCCACTGGGTCCTGGAGTGGAGTCTGACTTAAGGTAGAAACTGAATAAAAAGCTGTTATAGTGGGGAAGGAAGGACAGATCTCACACTCTGAATTCACAACTTTCATCCCTTCTTAGAATCCTCTCTAATGAAATAAATGCCACCACTTCTCCATTACAGTGATAGACTGCTCTCGACATCCTGAATATGGCTCCCCAAGCTTTTTTTCTAAAGGCCATTCACCTCTGTAGGCGAATCTTTCTTAGTTCTCCTCCTCCTTCACGTTTTTCACCCAGTGAACTACAAGCACAGAGAGAGCGAGCAACTCACCTAGGCTCACCCAGCCCAAATGGAGTGCAGTTGGAAGCTGGGCGGATCCCCGGGGGCCACTCTTGATGTGACAGCTGGCAATTCTGGGAGCCCCTGCAGAGGAGTGAGGAGTGGGCAGGGACTGTGAGCGCTGCCCGGATGGGAGTGGGGGCTCCGGTGACATTGTCCCTCTGTTACCTGGGCATGTGCTGCCGCCGACTCCCTGGGGCCCCACACCCCGCTTGTGAGCAGAGTTGGACACTCGGAGCTCAAGCCGAGGACGTGATCCAGGCCCAAGCAAAGATTGAAGAGTTTGTGGGGCCACCTGGGGCCAGGGGGGAGGGTGCTTCCCTTGCTCATCTGCTGCATGGGCAGCGCCTGAAGCCCCTGTACAGGTAGGCTGCCGCCCGATCTTGGGCCCTTCCAGAATTCCACCTGGGACCCGCGATGACTTTCTACTTTCTTCCCACCATGGCGCTTGGACAGCGTTCCCTTCTAGATTCCTCTCCCTGGCATCCGCCCGGCGTTGGGTCCTGGGTCTGAGAACCTGTAAGCTGTCAATTCTTGCTGGTTTGGTGAGGGTTCACTACTGGTCCCATGTGTGGGGTCCCCGCCAGGCCTCCTCCTGTGACCATTAAAAGGAGGGCAAACATCAGTTTGCTGCTTCTGTTTCTCTTTATTCACAAGATCTATGGTTCTCTTTGCACCTGAGTAGTTCTGTAGCGACTGAAACATAGAGTGATCGAAACCGCCCTCAGTTTTGTCTCCCTGCTGTCTCCTTCCCACCGCTGTCTGGTTTGGGACCACGTGATGCTGAGGGATGGCGATGCTGTAAATTACGGTTGGGGCCGGATTGGAGGCGGAGGCAAACCGGGACCGTGGGCCGGGCCGGCTGCAGCGGCCGCGGCCCCAGGCCTGGCCGGTCTGGTAATGAGGGCTTTGCTGACGGAGCAGCTGCCCAGAGCGGGGCTGGGGAGGGGGTTGGGCTCCCGAGTCCTCCTTCCCCTCCTCTCTCTCCTTGGTGGCCGCGGCGGCAGCCAACCCAGGGTGCGTGGCTCTGAGCCAGGCGTGGGGCCCGGCCAGGTGCGCTTGTCCGCTGGCTTTGGGCGCCCCGGAGGCAGTGCTTTCACGGCGTCCACCTCCGTCTCTCGTCAGCTGCGGTGACAGACGTGTCCCCCCACCCCCACCCCGCGGAAGCCCCCAGCCCCAGCCCCCTCCCCACGCGAGGGTGCCCCTGGCTTTCCGACCGCGGGAAGTGCCTCGCTGAGCTCGTGGCCGGTGGGGGGGGTGGGGGGGTGGGCGGCACAGACGCGGTCCCCGCTGTCTGGCATCTCCCGACCCGGGAGGAATTCGCCCGGAGAGCAGGGTGCGGGCAGCTGGTGTGCCGTGTTCTTAGCTGTAACCGAGATGCAGCTGGTTGGCACGGGCTGGGGCCTTCCGATTGGGCCGCTGTGTTTGGAAGCTCCAAATCCTCGGCTCTCCTCGAACAACGAGGAATTCAGGACGCTGATCCCACCGAGGATGAAAAGGCCACGGGCTCCCAGACACCACCGTCCCGGCCCGCGCGGCCCCAGGGGAGACTGGGGGGAGGGCAGCAGCTCCAGAGCGCCCACCACCGGCCGGGCAGCATTTGCTGGTGGTATTCCTTCCTAATCTCACTTAATCCTCGCAGCTTCCCGCCGAAGTAGGTCTTGCTCTCCGCTGAGGAAACTGAGGCCGGGAGGGGCAGTGGCTCGCCTGCAGGCCCTGGGGTGGTAGGGAACTGTCTAGGGGCCAGGCCAGCCTCGCTGCAAAGATGTCCTGTAACACAGACTTGATAGGAGTCTCCCCCCACACGCCTCCCCGGGATCTCCAAGGATTGTGACAAATTGAAAATCCTATTAGTGTTAAATTAATGGGCTTTTCTTGTGGGGCAGCGGGCCGGAACGGAGGCAGAGGGCTGAGGGCGTTCACCGCCGAGGGTGTGGGCAGAGGGCGGTGGTGGGTCCCCCTGCCCAGAGCCCCCCTCCCGCCCTCCGTTAACCAGTTCTTCTCTCCGGCTCAGCAGCCTTTTATCTGAGAAGGGGCAAAGGCGCTTTGAACCTTGGAATTAAATTCTGCCGGGGCCCGGGACAAAGGACGGGGCCCAGAGACTGCCACCCCCTCCTCCACTGCCTGACCTGGAAACATCTGAGGGCTTTGGAGCAGGGTGGGGGTGGTCGTCTCAGGTCCATGACCCCAAGGGCAGAGGGCATGTGCCCGGCAGGGGTGGGGAGACCTTTGTGCTTTTTCAGGCTGTGAGAAGGCTCAGCAGGTGAGTCCCCGTGTGTTGGGGCTGCCGGGAGCTGGCATCCAGGGGGTTCTGGAGAATTCTCCGCCCCCCATACCCCCACCTCACCCGCACGGCTTCTCCAGTGCTCGGGGAGCACCCTAGTCCTTATTCGTGTGTCGAGTGCCAGCTGTGGCCAGACACCTGCCCGGGGGGTACAGCTGTGGACCAGGCAGACACCGTCCTGTCTCCTGGAGCTGGCATTCTAGTGAGGGGGGTGGAAAGTCAACAAATCACACACGGCAGGTCTGGATATGTGCCGTGAAGGAAGATGGAGCGTGTTAAGGAGAAAGTGATGAGGGCGGTCAGGAGGGGCCCCTCTGAGGAGGTGGGGTTTGCAGAGATAGGGAGCCGTGCACACAGGGCAGGCAGGCGGGAGGCCACTTGGGGCTGAGGGGGCAGCGAGTGTAAACGCTTCGAGGTCACAGCGTGGCTGGGGAGTTCGGGGAAGAGCAAGGAGGCCGGAGTGGCCAGAGTGAAGAGACTGCGGTGGCAGGAGAGAGGAGATGGGGAGGCCGCTCCTTCCCATCAGATCTGAGGGGTCAGGGCAGGCGGGAAGCTTCATCTGAATTTCCCTTTCCGAGGAAACAGTGGTGGGAGAGGAAGGGCCTCGCTCAGGGTTAAACAGCCAGATGATGGCAAGACCGGGGCCGGCAATGGGTCTTGGCGTCCGGCCGAGCGCCCTTACTACTCCTCCGCAGCCCAAGTGGGATAATGACAATGAAAAGTGCAAGTGTGATTTATTGAACGTGTGCTCACACCTGGCTCTTCACTAAGCCCCGTTTGTATACTTTGGCCCATATTCACGAATCAACCTCGGGGAACTATTGATACACCCATTGTACAGATGCTGAAGCTAAGGATGAGAGAAGCGGGGTGGCTTGCCAAGGCCAGCTGGGGCGATTGCGCCCAGCCTGCCTGATTCCAGACCACCTCCCGTGTCCCCCAGGCTCCCGCGGTCCCCCACGCGAGATGGCACCACAGAGCCCGTGGGGAGCCTTAGTTTGGCCACACAGTTTTCACTTCCCGCGAACTTGGCCCTGAGCTCCCGGAGGACAGAGAGCGAGTTGCCCTCCTCTCTGACCGTGGTCCCCAGTGCCACCCAACACTTGCTGGATGTTGGCATGAAGCGTTGGGGCTCAGATGTGATTGCTGTCTCGCAGCACCCGGTGCATACCTTTCCTACCTCTCTGATCTCCCTTCCAGCCTTGCTTCTGGCTTGGCGCTGCCCTGTCTGGTCTGCTGGAGTGGGGGCGGCAGAGGACAGCGAGGGCCAGGGCTGCAGTCTCGTGTCCATCTCTGCGACCCCCAGCGCCAAGCCCGGGGCCTGGCTCAGACTCTGCCCAGCCCTGGTCCACACGAAGGGGTCGTGAGCTATGTGAGTTCCGCGGAGGCGATTAGGTGCAGAGTGAGAAACGAAGGCTGGAGAGGGACAGAGAAACCGGCAGAGAGGACCAGAGAGAGGGGCCCCAAGCTGAAGCTGGAACTCACACCAAGATGGAGGGAATGCATAGGACGACCTCGATGGTTGTCTAGGATCTTCCTAGATGGTGGTGGAGGCAGGAAAGGACAGTGGGACGCGGCGACCCATGGAGAGGCAGGGAGACCGGGAGGCAGACAGCAGCCATTGCTGGTTGGGGGTCGGGACTTCCTGGCTTGGGGGGGGGAGGGTGCCGCACACCAGGCTATTCAGTAAGACCTGGGCACGGACGGGATATGGGCCAGGATGGGCTGGTTGGGAGGAACATGGAACAAGCAGGGAACAGGCCTTGTCTGTAGGAGAGGGTGGGTGGGTGGAGGCAAGGTAGGGCAGGTAGGGTGAGAAGGCCAGAGAGCCGAGAGTTTGGGCTTCATGGCCTTTAGTCCCTGTGCCCCATCTCCCCAGGTTGTGAGGGCCTCTGGGTGGGGAGTGTGGCCCCCGCACCTCTGGTTCCCCCACAGATCGAGTGCCAGGCTGAACATAGGGTGATGGTGACAGGGGTTGAGGGCACAAATGGCCTGGGGACCATCCTGATCTCTTGTCTGACCACGAGCCCAGACAACATGGCCCTTAGAGTCAGAGGGATCATGTCCCCATCACCCGATGCCCCCATTCCGCCTCCTTTCTCTACCTCTGTTGTACTTCTCAGGTTCCAAACTCGGCATTTCTCACCTGGGCCCTTGCGAGCATCCCCAACGATGCCCTGCAGTCAGCAGCATCCCGCAGTCCTGTCTCTACTCTGCAGCCAGAAAGATCTTCCTAAAGCAGACTCTGACCGTGTCGCCTCTCTGCCTAAACCCTTTGATGACTCCCTAGTACCCACACGTCCTATGCGGCCCAGCCTTGCCCCACCTCCAGCCCTAATCGGACCCCTCTCCCTTTCAAACTTTTGCTTCGGCCACATCAAATCACAGTTCAACTTTGTCTTAGCTTGTCTTTCCTTCTACAGGGTGGCCTTTGCCCCAGTGTGCCCACTGGGGGAACTTCTAGCTGTACTTAAAAATGGGGTTTCGGTGTCTCTCTCTCCAGGCAGGCTCTTTCCACCCCCGTTCCTGAGGCTGACCTCAGGACCGGCCCTGGTTCTGGAGCCACCTCTTCCCCCCAGCGTGGCACTCAGCAGCCTGCACGGTGATCACTGCGGTACGTGTCCCCTTCCCTCATAGCCACTGAGCCTGAAGGGCAGGGCCGCATGTTATTTATGGTATATCTGCAAAGCCCAGTACAAGGCCTGTGTAAACTGCGCTCGCAGGGCGTGTGTGTGCGAAGGAAGACCGGTGGGCTGTGGAGCCAGGCGGGGACTTCTGGGCCCACCCCGGGGGACGTGGGGGCCTGGAGCTCCCACGCTGGGCACCAGGATGGGGCGAGACAGGAACTCGGCCGTTCCCCGGTGAGGTTATTTTGGTCGTGACAAACAAACCCCTTTGGAAAATGTGACCGGCTTTTGATCCCCGTGTCTTCACTCCTGACGCCCTCCTTTCAGCGCGTAACGAAGGCAGCGGCCTCTGTTAATAAAGAATAATTATGGGCTGGATTAGAGAGATTATCGGGAACAGGTGGAGCCCCTCGCCCCACCCGTTCTGCCCTGCGGCGGCAGCAAGGATGAGCTCACACTTTCCCCCTCTCCTGGGAGGTTGTGCCACCAGGGGCCTCCCCGCCCCCCCCCCCCCATGGCTGCTAATCCTTCGGTGGGGGGTAAGAATTCTCCTGCCAGCCACTTCCCACAAGTCCCAGGTGAGATTCCAGGGGACTAACGGAAATGGGGGTCTCTCTGACATGGCAGGGGCCTCCGACCTACCTTTCCATCCCCTATTCAAGAAAGCCAGAGCACAGAGGGTGAGAGAGGCTGGAGGGGAAGGCCCCTTGTCCTGGCCCAGGCCCCGGCACAGGCCTGGTGGCTTGGGCCATTGCTGCTCCTGCTGGGTCTCAGCTTCCCCATCTGTATGATCAGGCAGTCGGACCACACAGCCCTTCACCTGCTGGGCTCTACAGAAATCAATCCCGGTTTTTTACTATGTGAGAGCTCAGGGATAAACATTCAGGATGCCCTCTTAGAGATGAACTTGGAAAGGAAACACTACGGCAAAAGGGCTACAGACTGAAAGGGAATAGAATTCATCCGTCTCCAAGTCTAAGACTAAAACTAAGGGGAAAGTCATGATTATGGAACAGAATGCAACATGGAGAAATGAATGAAATTGCGTAGAAATTGTAACTGACAAATACCGGGAGGGAAAGGGGGGGAAAGGAGGGACGAAGTAACGTAAACGTCCAGATTTCCTCATCTTTCATCGCCGGAGGGCAAAAGACATAATTTAAATATGAACAATAAAATGATAGTTATAATTATATTACAGATATGAAGATAAACATTAAGAAATGTAAGATAATAGATTTAGGTCAGGGAGGGGGAGCAGAAAGAATAAAAATAAACTAATTCCATCATTATTCCTAATAATGGTCACCATTCACAATGTAATACAAGAAATTGTATTAAGCAAGCCATGTTTTCCCTCCTCTCCCTGAAACATCTCTTGCATCAAAAAGGAAATCAGAACAGGTTGCAGGAGTCCAGAAAACGGAGAGAATGACAGCAGCCCATATCAGAACTGTGACTGCTAAAGCAGAGCTAAAAGTTCCTAACTCTAAATACTTTTATTAAGAAATAATCCAGGGGGCACCTGGATAGCTCAGTCGGTTGAGTGTCCAACTTCGGCTCTGGTCATGATCTCCCGGATCATGGGCTTGAGCCCCGCATCAGGCTCTGTGCTGACAGCTCAGAGCCTGGAGCCTGCTTCAGATTCTGTGTCTCTCTTTCTATGTTTCTCCCCACTTGTGCTCTCTGTCTCTCCCTCAAAAATGAATGAATAAACATTAAAAAGAAAAAAAAATAACAAAGATCGAAATTTCATAAATTAAGTACCCAACCCACAAAATTTGGAACATTGCCATGTTCCATAGGTCCATAAGATGAACCTAAAGAAATAACAAGGAGAAATTTATAAAGATAAAAGTGGATGTTAATGAATTGTAAGTCGGGAAAATACTACAACTAATAATGCTTATTGTTTCAAAAAACCAAGTGAAGTAGATAAAATGTTAGGTAATCTAATCTAGAGGGAAAAAATGGAAAAAGCATTAAATTCATAAAATAAGAAATGGTTACAGGGCACTAGCCCTAATTTCAGAGGATATCAACAGAATATACAAAAATACTTAAGAACTTGGATGAATGGATAGTTCTTAAAGAAAATACAGGCTGTAAAAGTGTGCCTAGAAGTACATCTAGGTACAAAATCTAAACAGACCAGTAATCATAGGAGAGAGAGAGATACCGACTCCTAAAAAAATCACGAGGCCCAGATGGTTTCAGAAGGGCCAACATTTCAGGAACTATTTAAGTGATGTAAATCGTTTAAATTGCTCCGGGGCTAATTTCCTTTATATACAAAGAGCTCTTGGAAATCAATAATAAAGGACGGACAGCTCAATGGAAAAATAGATGAAGTATATGAACAGACCGTTCACAGAGAAGGAAAACAATGGTTTTTAGGAAAGACTATGAAAAGATGGTCAACCCCACTCAAAATAAGAAAACTGCACGTTTATTAAAACTACAGTGTAATGCTAGTGCTCACTCACCAGATGAAAATTACAGAATTGGATAAATCACTGGCTTAGTGAGTGTATAGAGGAACAGGAGAGCTCATAAAATGCTGGTAGAAATGCAAAGTTTTGCAACCCCCATGGAAAGCAACTTGGCAAAGCAAGAAGGAAAGCGAGGTGGAAAGCATCCTTGCCTCTGATCCAAAATCCTCTAGGAGCTTTTCTTAGAAATAAACTCAACACGTGTGCGTGAGATGACATTTCAGTGACATATTATTTCCGGTGGCAGGAGGTGGGAAACAGCCTAAGAGCCTACCAGGAGGAGAGGGGTTATATAGTTCTGTTCCAGGGGAACCTTACGCAGCCATTAACAAGAAAGGAGGCAACTCTATGCTCGAAGGGGGCACCTGTAAGCACATATTGTCAGCTGGAATCAGGTACGATATGCTCTCAGCTTCCTAAGAAAGAACGTGTGTGTTTATTTGCTGGTATATGTCTATAGTAAATCTGGGTGCACACACGGAAAGCTAGTAAGCGCAACTTTCTTTGGAGCCGTGGACTGATGGCTGGGGACAGTGGATGGAGGGAAACTGACCTCCCAGTGCATTCGGTCCCGTGCACACGTGGTACCTTTTAAAAACTGGAATACTTCGGATACTGAAAAGTGAGTAGGAACTAGCTGGCTAAGAAGGGAAGAGGGGAATAAACGGAGGCAAAGCTGCTTGAAGTTACTAGAATCAGAGAAATAAAAAAGTATTTTCTCTTGTTTTGGCAAAAGTGAAAATGATTCTTCATCTTCAGAGGGGAGTTTAGGCTCTGCCTCAAGAACACTAGGAGCCCTGCGTGGGCTGGGAGCAGGGCCGTGGCGGCGGAGTTAGAGGGGCTGAGGCTGGAGGCAGGGACCCTGGGAGGAGGCCGTGCGGTCGGTCGTCCAGGCAAGACTCAGGCACGGGGCCACAGGCAGGGGTGGTGAGGAGGAGGTGACTTGGAAAGGTTTGGGGAAGTGAAGCTGACGGTCATGGAGCTGAGTGGGCAAGAGGCACGGGGGTGGGGAAGCTGGCCAGGGTAAGGCTCGGGCTTCTCCCACGGGGGCCCTGGTGTGGGTTGAGGTTGGCCAGCCGGCCTGAGCCTGACAGTTTACTCAGGGGAGTGCTTTCGCACCATCCGTTTGTGAGGAGAGTGGTGCTGGGGCTGGTGTCCTGTTGTTCAGACGAGCAAACCGAGGCCAGAGGGGGTAAGTGACTTGTAAAAGTCTCCCCGCAGAGCTCAGCCACACTCTCCCAGGGTACCTCTCAGCCTGCTCCAGACCCCACTTTTTGTCCCCTCTGTCCCTGACAGCTTTGGGCTGGAGACTAGCGCAGGTGTCCCCCAGAGCCCAGAGCAGTCATGTGTGTGTCACTGTGAGTTACCAGGGCCCCCGGGAATCTCCCAGGATGCTCCCAGAGCTGACAAGATCCTATTGTGGCACCTTGACCTGAGCCCTCAGGGCGGCATGGGCTCGGCTGGCTTCTCCGCTCTAGTCTCACGAGGCTGAAGTCACCGCGTCAGCTGGGTTGGGCTTCTATCTAGAGGCTCTTGAGAAAATCTGCTTTCCTGCTTGTTCAGATTTTTGGCTGAACTCAGTACCTTGCAGCTGTAGGACAGAGACCCTCATGTTTTGGCCAGCTATCGATGGGGGTCACTCTTAGCTCCTAGGGGTCACTCATGGGTGGCCCCCTCCAACTTAGCAACAGAGAAGTTTGCTCTGTGTCCGTCGCTCTCATGATTCAAACTGCTGTGATCCCTGCCTAGCAGCTGAGCCACACTCTGCTTTCAAGGGCTCGTGTGATTAGATTTGGCTACTTGGCTAATCTCCCTTTTGCCATATGATGGAACATAATCACGGGCCTGACATTTCATCATATTCACAGACCCTATCCACACTCAGAGGGGGTGGATTCCACAAGGGTTATTGGGGATCATTCTTAGAATTCTGCCAACCACTCAGATGTTTACACCCATCCATGTGTAATAGGGAGAAGAATGCATGGTTATTAAACAGGTACTAAGTTCCGGACAGTTCTATATGGATAGTATTACTTGATCCCCACCAGCATGTGTGGTAGTCATTACTACTATCATTATCCTCAGCTTACAGAGGAAGAAATGGAGCCTCATAAAGGATGAGGAACTTGCTCAGGGTGACCCAGTTAGAAAGCAGGGGGCCCTGAACTTGAAGCCAGATCTGTGTGATTCCAAAGCCAATGCTCTGGTCTGTCTTACACATGTGGACAGGGAACCATGCCCACACGTGCAGCCACACACACACACACGCACACACACACACACAGCTGTGCATGCCTACACGTGTGCACCAGTATACCTGTACACATGCATTCATGCACACTCAAAAGGGTCCGTGGACGCCCCCTCCCCCCCACGCCTGCCTGGTTCCCTCGGGCTCAGAGTTAATGAACATGCACAAGAGCCCACGCAGAGTGGCCATGGGCAGAGATGAAAGGCAGGGTGTGCCTAACAGCTCTCTGGGGATCCAGTTACCCATGGCTGTGGCTTCTCAACCGGGTGATTAATTGCCCGGCACTGCCTCGGCCCGGTCAGCTCCCAAGGCCTCTTGCCCTCTTATTAAAAACATCCCTTGATGTCATCCCGCCAGGGAGATCAATGGTGGCTGAGGGGAGTGGGCCTGCCAGCGAATGGGGGTTTCAGTGTCCTCTCCCCTGGGCCACCGGGCTCCCCTGGTACTCGGCTCCCTGGGAGCCGGCTGGGGCTGATGTTCCCAAAGAGGCCTCCTGAGCTCAGGTCCTGCCTGGCTGCGGGTCATGGTCAGTGTGGCTGGGCAGCTGGGCAGCTGGGCGGGTAACCAAGGTGCAGGGACACCAGAGAACTTGGTTTTGTGGTTCGGGGCTTTGGGAAGCTAAGAAGAAGCGTCCGGAGTCCCCCTTCTTGCCCCAGCCCTCTTCTGGGTGTCCTGGCCTGAGACCTTCTTGGGTTTGAACCTGTGACACTGACTTCGCAGAGTCTCTGCGCCCTCCTGTGTAAAATGGGGGAAAAGGCCTTCTCTTGCAGATCTTAAAGGTCATTTCCTTCTCAAAACTGCCCCTCTTGGCTTGGGTGACCCAGCACACTCCCGTTTCCTTCCTGCCTTTCCGGCCATGCCTTCTGTCTTCTTTACCCACTTGTAGCCAGTAGAGCAACGAGCGTGGGCTCTGGAGCCAGACCGCTGGGACTCAGGAGTCATCACCGACAGCCAAGTGGCCCTGTCAGTTTGGCTTGACAGTGCCCAGTGTCGAGAGAGGATCATGGCAGGTTTCATGTTGATAAATTCAAGGTTTTTGCCCCTTGGCGGTGGCTTTTATTTCTGGAGTTTCACAAATCGCCCATGGGATAGAAAGGGATCCGTCCACTGGATGTTGCAGACTGGCGTTCTTCACGCGCCCCGGACCCTCCTCCTCCTCCCTCTTCTCCGAATATTTGCTAATTTCGTGTGTTGGGCCCACTCGGCTTCGGAGCTACTTGGGGCAGGTACCCCCAAGTGCCTACGCACACACGCAGACGTGCTCCTTTGTGTACAAGAACATCAGCACGCGTGGAATCCCGTTAGCTTGGGGATGTGCGGCGTCTTACTCGGTGGTGTGCTGGAAAGGCTTAGCCACAGGCTCTCCGGGTAAAGGAAGGCCTGAGTTAGCATTTGCCCATCTCCAGGGCGTGAATTCTTCCCCCGCCATCAATTTCAAGCCACCAGTGCCATGTTGCTGAATGTGGAGTCGGGAAGAGGGGTGCAGTCAGCTCTGGGGAGTGACACACACCCTCGCTCAGCACCGTCTCCCCACCGCCTGACACGGTGGCCGGTGTGACGTCAGTGAGGGGCTCCGAGTCCTACCGACTCCCCCCAGACCTGACCGCTGTTCTCCCACACTGGCGCCCGCTCACAGAGTCAGACGTACCCTGGCCAGCGCACATTCACCCCTGCGCTCCGCAAACGCACCCTCGCCCGCGTCGACGTGTTCATACAGAACTCACACGTCCACCTGAAGCGTGAGACACACGGCTCTACTCGTGTGCATAGTTGTGTTTTTCCTGCACGCACCCGTGCTCGCCCTTGGCTGGTGCTCCTGCACACACACGCACACACCCAGGTGTCTCCGTCGCTGCTGTGCCTGTCCTGCCACACACAGACGCTGGTCACTTCTCCGAGCCAGCAGGTGCGGGGGCGTGAACGCAGACGCCCTGCTCACGGAACCAGCCTGTCTCACCTTCACGCGTAAGCACCACGGCGCACCCACGGCTCGCTCGCCACCCTGCCCTCCCTCTGTCCCCCCACGTCCCCTGCAGGCATCTCACCCACCCCATCATAACCAGGGAAGCTGGCCAGGCTGGGTCGGTGGGTGTGGTGTTTGGGAGTTAGAGAAGAATTCCAGGCGGGCCCCTCCCGCTCCCCTGGCCAACGTTAAGTGCCTTCAGACTGAAAAGAACCGTCCAGAGAGGCTTTTCCGGCTAGAGATTAATGTCACTGAAAAATGTGGGTCCCGAGCGATTAATGCAGCCTTCTTTGCCACACATTATGTGAGTGCACTAAAGCGAGAGGGGGCTCATTTTTGGCATGTTTTTAACTTGCTTGGCTCAGAGTGAAAGAAGAAAAGAAGAAGAGCCTGGGGCCCGGGGACCTGAGGGTGGGGGCCTCATGGGCAGCGAGAGCCCTGGAGGCCAGGTAGGGTAAGGCTGGGTCAACCAAGCCCGGGGCGTTGGGGGTCCCAGCCAAGTCACCGCAAGACTTGGAGGGGAGGTATTGATGGACCCCACGGGTGGCGTAGCTGTGGAGGGGTGCAAAGGCTCCTGGCAGTGCGGCATCGGCTGAGGGAGCCCATCTCCGTAAGCAGTCTCCCAGGGCAGTCAGAAGGACCGGAGTCAGAAGTGACCTCGGGCACGTGACTCCACCTCTCGGCGCCTTCCTTGCTCCGTCTGCAAAATGGCAGCATGGCAGTGCCTTCCTTAGAGGGTTATGGTGGGGCTTACCTGAAAGCAGGCACATAAAGGGCACCCGGGTGGCTCCGTCGCTGAGCGTCTGACTTCAGCTCAGGTCATGATCTCACGGTTTGCGAGTTCGAGCCCCACATTGGGCTTGCTGCTGTCGGTGCAGAGCCGGCTTTGGATCTTCTATCCCCTTCTGTCTCTGCCCCTTCCCTGCTTGTGCTCTCTCTCTCAAACATAAATAAAATATTTAAAAAAAAAAAGTAAAGAAATCAGGCAAGTAGTAAGGGCTTGATAAAATAGTGGCCTACTGAAGCGATGGTGACCGCAACATACGTGGCTGCACGAATAAGTCCGTGTGTGCCTTTGTGTGTGTGCATGTGCGTATGGGATAGATCGATGCTTTGAAGCAGACAAACCCGGGCTGGAGTCTCATTATGTGACCCTGAGCAAATGATTTGTCTCCCTGAGCCTCGGTTTCTTCACCTGAGAGATGGAGTCAAATTATACCCCGGTCTCCAGGTTATTGTGGCGGTAAAAGTAATCATATATATAGACAGAGAGTGTGTGCACCGTGCCCGGCACCAACTAGGGGTCCTAAAGCACGATAGCAATAGTAAGTAGCCAGAGTGTGGCCAGAGCGAGGGAGGCCAGGGTAACGACCTCCCTCCACCACTTGGCAAAAGTGGAGGCAACTTGTTGAAGTTCACATTGTGTTCTCTTATTGTCAGTCTCGGAGAGCTGGGTGGCGAGGAAGACCGATAGGGTGAGGGGTGCAGGAAGGGCGCAGGACCCTCCTTGCCAAGGCACTGGCAAGATGGGGGAAGAGTAGCCCATTTCGATGCCCGGGGCCTCTGGGGATGGGCCAAGGGAGACAGGTGGGGGTGAGAGTGTTGCCAAGACATCACCCATGATGTCCTTCCGTCATCTGTCACCCTGAAACCTTGAAGGGTTGATCTTACCCGCTGGGCAAACTGAGGCACAGAGCAGGCAAGCAAACTGCCTCAGGTCCCACAGTCAGGAAATGGTCAAGAAACAGGTTCTTTTTTTGTGTGTGTGTATTGTTTTGTTTTTTATTTTTCTTAATGTTTATTCATTTTAAGAGAGAGAGAGAGAGAGAGAGAGAGAGATGGAGTGTGAGCGGGGGAGGAGCAGAGAAAGAGGGAGACACAGAATCCGAAGCAGGCTCCAGGCTCTGAGCTGTCAGCACAGAGCCTGACGCAGGGCTCGAGCCCGTGAACTGTGAGATCATGACCTGAGCCGAAGTCAGATGCTTAACTGACTGAGCCACCCAGGCGCCCTGAGAAACAGGTTCTCTTGGAGCCCACGGCTCCCTGACTGGGCAGGAATATGACCAAGATTCTGCATACACCCAGGAACACACTGAAGAATGTGTTCCTCACATATTTAAAAACACAAAATGGATCGTGTTATTTCCTGGCTTGAAACCCAGCAGCCGACGCTGCTGCTCTCAGGACAGAGCCCAAACACCTGACCCGACACCCTTGGAGTCTGGGCCCTGCCGCCCTTCCAGCCCCAGGTGGCACTCCAATGATCCTCGCTATCTGAATTCCAGCCACGATGGTTCCTCTCGGTGCCAGGCTCCCCTCCCTGGGCTTCACCCCTCAGAGCCTGGCCTCAGGTGTCCCCCCAACCTTGGCAAGACCAGGTGCCCTGGGTTCAGCTCTCACGGCCACCGAAGGGGTTCTCACAACCCTCAATGACAACTGAGTTGTTTGCATTTGTCTTCTCTGTCAACAGGTAAGCACTGGGAGGTTGCTTCTGCTGCGCGTCGGTGGAATCTGCCTGGGGCCGGGCATGGCGTCGAGAGGAGGAACCGAGCGGTGGATGGCCGGGCTGGCATCTGGGCCCAAGCAGAGTCCCAAGGGGAGTATGGGTCCCAGGTACCTGGGGTCTCAGGTCCACAGCAGGTGAGTTGACAGGAAGTGCGATAAGGGGCAGGGGCAGTGAGCATCTCAGTATGCACCCCTGCCCCTGGATGGGGGGAAGGAGGGAAGACAACAAGGTTTCTGTAGGATTTGCCTGGCTTATCTGGGGCCTTCTAAAAGCCTTTGGCTCGATTTCACACCAAGAATTGGAAAACAAGTGCCACGAGGGAATGAAATCCAAGGATAAGGGACTTCTCCGGATGGATTTCAATCCTCGGACGGCCCCAAAGTGGGCACTATTGTTATCTCTGTGTTTCCCAGGAGGAATGTCCAGCTCAGAGAGGCTCTTGACCAAGCCAAGACCAGAACCTGGCTCTGACTGTGTCTCCTGGGTGCTGACTGAGCAGGGGAGGTGGGCAGGGAATAAGGAGGGGGAGTGTTGGCCTCCTTCCCTAGGAATGAGGAGACGGAACTTAGTGCAGAAAGGAATTGTTGTATGATATGATGGTTTTAAGATATGCTCATAAGTTCTTTGATATTTCTCCCTTCAAGAGGTGTTTAATTCTGCTCTCCTTGAGTGTGGGCACAGAGACAACCTCTAGCGGATAGAATGTGGGAGAAGTGTGTGACTTCTGAGGAGGTCATGAAAGGCACTGCAGCCTCCTCCTTGCTCTCTTCCACAGCACTCGCTCTGGAGGAAGCCAGTTGCCATGTCGTGAGGATACTCAAGCCACCCTGTGGGGACTGAGTCCTCCCGCCAACAGCCATGTGATGTGAGTGTGCCATTTTGGAAGCGGATCTCTTGGCCCTAGTCAAGCCTTCAGGTGAGGGCAGCCCTGCCTGACATCTAGACTGGTACGGAGTGAGAGATCTTCAGCTAGAGTCACTCAGCTAAGCTGCTTTTGAATTCCTGGCCCACAGAAACCGTGAGGTAACAGATGTTTATTGTTACTTTGAGCTGCTACATTGATGGACGATTTGTTACGCAGCAGTAGATAACCAATACACTTATCTTGGTGGAAGCTACTCCAGCACCCATCAGGAGTAGATGACGGTATATTTGCACCATAGAATACTATATAGTCATGCAAAGGAGTGAACCCTCATCGTGGGCAATAATGTGGATGGATCTCACAGACATGTTGAGTGAAAGAAGCCAGACCAAAGAGAGCAGGTACCGTGTGGCCCCATTCATACAAAGTACAAAAACAGGCAAAACTAATCTACAGTGAAAGAAGTCAAGATAATGGTTACTGTTGGGCAGGGGGGAGGGCGTGACCTGGGGGAGGTTTGAAGATTGGATTTCTTTTTTTTCTTTTAATTTTTTTTAATGTTTATTTATTTTTGAGAGAGAGAAAGGTGGAGTGTGAGCGGGGGAGGGACAGAGAGAGAGGGAGACACAGAATCCGAAGCAGGCTCCAGGCTCCCAGCTGTCGGCACAGAGCTCGACGCGGGACTTGAACTCACAAACAGTGAGATCATGACCTGAGCCGAAGCTGGATGCTCAACCGACTGAGCCACCCAGGCGCCCTGAAGATTGGATTTCTTGGGGGGCTGCTTAGATCTCTCCATATGGGTGCTGCTTACATGGATGTATTCAGTTTTTGAAATCTGGCTCAGCTGTACCTTTATGACTTAAATGCGTTTTTGTATATTAGACCACAGTCAAAAGTAAAAAGAAAAAAAAAAATCTACCAGTTTGGAGTGGGGCATGGGAACTGGGCATATCAAGCATCACATCTGGCTGTAGGGTGTGCACTGCTTAGGAGTCTACAGGCCTGGAAACCTCCCAGCAGGCCAGAGCAGGGAAGGCCAGCATTTGGGGGGTGGGGGGAGAGAAAGGGTTGGGGGGGAAAGGGAACAGGATGGCTCTGTGGGGACCTTCCACCCCCAGGGTTTTGGCCTAGGGTCTTACCTCCACAGTTCCCTGTGCTGATGGACAGGAAGGGACAAAGGCTCAGCCCCCAACTGAGGTTGGGGTCAGCCGAGGGGGCTTTCCAGGGCAGCAGTGAGGGCAGGGGGAGCCCTGCTTGGCTTTGTGCCTGAGGGATTTGCCATAATCCCAGCCCTTCCTTGTAGCCTGTCTAATCCCCACCCGTGGGGCTGAGCCTTTTCAAGATCTGACTTTGGCCTGAAAGGCTCCCAGAGGGGCCCACATTCCTGCCCACAGCATCCCTGTTCCTAGGAGGGAACTCATCAGGACCTCACCCCTCCCCAGATAGAGCTCCTCACTCTTGGAGAAAAAAGACTTGACAGTTTCCCAAGTTCAGGAGAAGCTAAAATGGCCATGTGAGACTCCATAGTGGTTGGTCTGCTCCCTCAAAGGAAGCATAGTCTCCACCCACTTGGGCCTGAGCCTTGTTGTGCTGTCACACACAGAAATGGGTGAAGGTGTGCTGGAAAGAGTGGAGACCTGCCTGGGGGCCGTGGCCTCCAAGGTCCCATGTGGGTTTCCTCTTTAACCTGATCGCGCACTTGATAAGCTCCAGCTACCAGATCCCTGCCTCAGGACCTTTGCACATGCTTTCCCTCTGCTTGGAATGTTTCTCTTCTGATCCTTGCATGGCTGTTCTTGCTTGTTACTCCGGTCTCAGCTCAAATGTCACCTCCCCCAAGAGATCTTCCCAGAGGTCCCAGAGTCACACTGTCGTATCACTCTGTGCCTTGGTCTCCTTTGTTGCCTTTCCTTGGTCTGTCTCCTTCCACTAGGGTGTGAGACCCTTGAGAGCAGGGCTCTCGTCTGCTGCACTCGTGGCCATTGCTACTTCCAGAATAAAGCTCAGTGCACCATGGGCTCTCAGTGCATATGTGCTGAGTGAGTGAATGAGTACATGTGAAAAGGGCCCTTAATTGGGGAGGAGTGAGGGGAAGAGCCTGGCAGAGAAGTGATTCTGCTCAATCTGAGTATTAGGAAATCTCCCTTAATGCTTAAAGCTACCCCACTTTTACAGATGAGGAGACCAGGGTTATAGAGGTTTGATAAATTGACCAAGGCCCTGTAGCCTTTAATTGTATCCCAGCCGGTGATGACGGCTTTCAGGACAGAGGACAGGTTTGCAGGGTAAGAATCCTGCTGGCCTCGGATTTCACTGTTAGTCATACACTGACATTCTTAGTGCCCGAAATCTCACTCTTAGACATGCATTCCTTTTGCTTAAAATTGCCCTCTCAACACCTCCTTTCTCTTCACCTTTTCTCTTAGTAGCAAGAGAATCTTGTGTGAATGGTAGTCACAGACGCCAAAGATGGGGTCTATAGAAGGAAGGTCAGAGGCTGCGCTCTAACCTGCCTATTTTATAAATGGAGATACTGAGGTTCAAAGAGTCACCCAACAGGCACTCACCAGGTGCTTGCTGATTGAATCAACCCAAACACATTGCTCTGGACGGAGGGAGCACGATTTTTTTGCCGAACCTCGGGTAACACTGCCTTGACTGCCAGCACGCACATGCCATTCCGCGGTGTCCAAAAGCACGTTCATTTACACGACTGCAGGCAGGCACGTTTATTCTTTCGGTTATTTCCTTTACAAGGAAAGAAAGTGAGGTCCCGAGAGGTGAAGTATCATGTCCAAGGCCACACAGTAAGTTCAGAGTCGGCGTCGGGATTTGAACATAGCCCTGATCTGGCCGAGAGTTTGGCTTTTCCTGTGCTCCTCCCGGGGAGCCCCTGGGAGGTCCGTGGGGACATTGGTCCCAGGGCTGGCCCTGAGCTGGTTCAGCCAGGCCGTGTGTGCACAAACATGAAGGAAAAGGTGCCGGCCTCTCCCTGCTGCTCCGGAGAAGGTTTCTGGCGGCTGCGGCTCCTGATTTGTGCAGGGCGCAGGCTGCCCAAGGTGCATCTGGGTCCCCGCCCGTCTAGCTGAGCCGGCCTGCCCTCCCTGTCCCGGGCAGGCGGGGACCGTGTGCTGGGGCTTGCAGGGGCATCCGCATCAGGCAAGGCTGCAGGGACGCTCCTCCTCCCTGGAATCTTCCTGTGGTGGTGGTGGTGGTGGGCAGGCACCGGCTCATTCTACACAAATTGGCCAATATTCCAAAGAATGTCATTCTGAAAGAAAGCAAATATTTAAATACTCAAGGCAGGCCCTCTCTGCCCCCGCACCCTGGACGTGCCACCTGCCAAACGCTGGCAGGGCCTCCGGGAGGCATCTCGGGGCTGCGTACCTGGCGGCCCCTCCCAGAGCTCCGCGTCACCCTAGACGAGGGCGGGGGGCCGGCAGAGGCGCCCGGAGGGGCTGTGCTGATGCCCCACTAGGCAGGGGTAGTCCAGAAGGGGAGGGGGAGCTTGGTGAACGAGAGCGGGGGATTAGGAGGCCTGGTCTGGGCACTCTGCTGGGTTACCTCGAAGCCCACGTGTCCGCTCTCTGGGCCTCAGTGTTCCCATATGTAACAGAGGGTGTGCCGTGGACCAAATGAGCGGGTCCCCAATCTCGCTGGGCCCCGTCGCAAACCTACGGAAGCAGCATCTGAGGGGCATTTTTGCCAAGCCTTGTGGGGAACCTGATGCGGCTGGCTCAGCACCTGGTCACTAGGGGCGGGGCTCAGGAGCGTCTTTCCCCTCCAGGTGGGGGGAACGGCACCCGAGCAGAGGGAGGGAAGGCGGAGGAAGCCCCGCGGGGTGGGGGTGGGGGGCTGCCGGAAGGAGGGCGGGACGGTGCATGTGGGCAAGTGGTGAGGGGCCTCACCCTGTCTTCCTCCGGGCTCATGATGCCCTCTTGGAGGTCCAGCTCAAGGCCTGAGGGGCTTTCTCTATCTCCGCCTCGCTCTTGGGCCACCTGATTCCTTTCCCCTGTGACGTCTCGGGCACCAGGCGTCTCCGTCTGTTTGAGCAATACGTTTTGTGCTGCTTTACACATTTCGTGGAGGGTAACAGCCCGCCTTCCCCGTGTTGGGCCCTGCGTGTCAGGCCCTGCACCGCCTGCTTCGCTTGCAACGTCTTCCTTTCTTTCCACGAGAGCCCCACAAGATGGGTTCTGTTACTGGCACCTGACAGAAAGGTAAACTGAGGCACGGAGGGGCTACGTAGCCTGACCAGGAGCACTCGGTAAGGGTATGCAGCGCCAGGATTCGATTCTGGGTCTTTCACCCCCACGGCCTGGACTCAGACCCACCATCTCCATGGTCTCGGAGGGGTCCTTCCAGGCAGGGGCTGTGGCAGCTCTTCCCTCTGGGTCCTGAGCATCTGGTACATGGTGCATGGTGGACCCTGCCCAGTGCCAACCACACGGGTCTGCTGTGAATGTTAAATAACCATCACCATTTACAGATGAGGAAACCGAGGCACAGAACGCCGAATGGCTCGTCCAAAGTCCTAGAACAGGCAGGCGGCAGAAATGGTTGCTATGCTGGGTCTCCCAAAAGCAGACGCCGAGTCAAGGATTTGTGTGAAAAGAGTTTACCTGGGAGGTGACTTCCAGAAGCACAGGTAGACAAATCGGGAAGTGAGAGGAGAAGGGAAGGAAGCCAACAGAGGGCATGTCAGAAGGCAGGTGGGCACCGTGGGCAGTTGGGGCTCAGTCCCACTGGGGACACCTGGAGGAGTGTAGACCGCGTGTCTCAGAGCTGTCCCTGCAAGGAGCGAGGGGGGAGGGGCGGGGTATCTGGCCTTCTCCCATCTGTCTGTCTGGCTGAAGGCGCTTCCGGCCCAGCGTGCTCCTGTGGCTGGGGAGGTGGTGTCACAGGTGATGAGAAGCTCACCAGATGGTAAACTCCTGAAGCGGCCCGGGTGCACCCCAGGCAGCCTGTGCTGCACAAGTGATCATAACTCGGCTTTTCAGAATCAGCACCCATCTGTTTAACTGTCTGTCCATGCATCCGTCCATCCGTCCATCCGTCCATCTGTCCATCCGTCCATCCGTCCATCCATCAGCCCCTGAGCCCTCTTGGGTGCTATGCACAGTCCTAGGCTCTGGGGGTTCAGAGACAACTGCATCCCAGAGTCACTCCCTCTCTCCAAAGGGGCTGCCTTTCTGGTGGTTGCTCTGATGGTAACAGACACAGTGGGAGCAGGCTGGCTCCCGTGGCCGCCGGCACCCCGCTTTCTCATTCCAGGATGGCTGGACTCATGGCCCCCCAGCACAAGGAGGCTCCCAGAGATAGCTTGTGCCTCTGTCGTTCCCGGAAGCCCCTTGGAGGAAACACAGCCCCCTTTCACAGATTGGCTGCTGGTAACCCCAGAGCCCTTCTCTCCTGTCCCAGGCAGGGGAGGGAGGGGGACTCTGTGCCTGGCTCTCCCGCCGGGCTAGCTGGTGGGGACGTGCGCCTGGTCCAGGCTAAGGACGTCCAGTGGGTCTTTGCTAGACAGCCTTGAGAAGCTGAGTAGTGCTGAGTAGTGGACCACCGGCACCGGGTTCCTTCTCTGCTGTCTTTGTGCCCAGAGAAGCCACTGGCACAGACAGAGTTTGTCCTGGGTTCACATCCTGCTGAGGGAGGAGGGGCAGAAACCCATCACTGAGCACCTACTTGGGTGCCAGGCTGTCTGCACGGTGGGTTTTCCTGAACCCTTGTGTCACGCCAAGATTCCTATACATGCAAGGAAACTGAGGCTCAGAGAGGGGCAGCATCCTGCCCGAGGCCACACAGCTGCCGAGTGTCAGTGCGGGAATGAGTCCAGGTGCCCCGGACCTGAGTCCCAGCGTCTTTCTAGTTACTCCATACCTGGCGCAGCTGTCCCAGGCCCTGGCTTCACTGAGAGTTGCCCCCATCCTTCGTTACCATAGTCACCATCACCCAGACCGAGACGGGCTGAATGGCTCCTCCTGAGGAAGCGTATGTAAACTCCAAAGGCCACAGACTGGCAGCTGGCAGAGGGAACACAAGTTTGGAGTAGGACAGACCTGGGTTCTGGTCTCAGCTTTGCTCTTTTCCTTGCTGTGTGACGCTGGGTAAGTTACCTCACCTTTCTGACAAAATGTGCAGCGGGCCGCGTACCCCGTGCTTGGCTCAGAGATGCTCCCTGAGTAAGTGGAGAGGAATAGAGAGACTCAAACTGCGGGTGTGCATCTGGAGATGTGGCAGCACTAAGTACGAAGCCAGTGTTGTCTGATCATCACGTGGCCTCTTCCCTTCCCAGAGGGACTCCTCTGAGCCTCGCCTGGTAGCTTTCAGAGTGTGGGGCGCAGATTTCTTTCTCGAAGCAAAACCACATGTCAGATTTCCACAAGGGAAGCAGCTAACAGCGGACTTGGTCCCCTAAGAGCTGGGTGTCTGTTTCATTTCTCGGACCCCCACTTACCCCTCATCGGCAGCCCCTAAGGAATTTGTGAGGACTCCCAAGGTCCCAAGACGCACAACGGAAGAACTCCTGGGGTCCCAGTCATCGGAAGGAAGTGTGGAAAGGAGAGATGGTTTGGTGGGCATTAGAAGGTTCCCCAGGCCTGAGTCTGAGTGCGTGAGTGAGCGAGTGTTCTCTGCGTGTGGAAGATGTATCCCTGTTGCTCCTCACTCATTCCTGTTCCCTGCAGTCCTTTCCTCCCCCTTTCCCGGGCTGTCTTTCCTCAGCCGGCTTTCTGCTGTCCCCCAGGGGCTCGGGGCACGCTTGGGTCATCTCTGGGTTTTGTCACGATGACATAGAAACTGCCAGGTGGTTTCGGGTAGTGATGGATTTCTCAGGTCAGAGTCCCTGGCAGGCAGAAAGTCCCTTTGCCTGCCTCTGGCTCTCTCTCCAACTACAGCCCCCTGGAGCTCCCACCTTGTCTAAATCTTCCCCCGCGACACCCACAGGCAAGGCCCAGAGAAGGATGAGAGGTGGCCCGAGGTTGCACAGCACCTCCGCGTCGTGGCTGGGCTTTGGGGGCAAAAGGCTAGGTCTGTGTTGGCAAAGGGAGGCCTGGCTGCTGGGTGGGAGTCCCAAACAAATTTGGCCCCAAGTCTTGGCGATCACTGGGGCAGAGGTCTAATAATGTGGGCACCAGGGATAATATTTGGGAGGGGGGTACATCTGTTCATTCCACAGCCGCTGAGCCCTGCTCTCTGCCAGCTCCTGGGCTCAGGGCTGAGGACTCAGAAATGGGACATTTCTCTCCTCGGGGAGATTGCTGTGTGTGGGGTCAGGGCCGTGGGACTCTGGACCCCACGTGACCTCCGTGCCTCGCTGTTCTCTCCTACCCAGTGCAGTTGTCGGGATAGGGCCTCCTAGGGTCCCCGTGAGGCTGTGGGCCTGTGTGAAGCGCCCAGCACGGTGCCGTGCCCAGGTAGGCTCTCCAGAGAGGCTGCTATGACTCTTCATGTGCTTGTGATTCTCATCTGCCAGGGAGAGGCCACTTTGGACGTCACCTGTGTGTTCCGCCGTGACTCTGGGAGGTGAGTTACCGAGGGGGAAGCTGAGGCTGGGGGGTACCACGTTCAAGGTCACGCATCCCGGAGGTGACTGGGCTGGGTTCAAACCCAGTGGTGTGTGCCACAGCCTGCTGTCCTCCCGGGGCCACCTCCCACCTCAGCAGAGACCAAGGAGGGCAGATCCACCCTTGCTGGGCGTCCCTGGGCCGGCTGAATGCACGTCTCCCCTCAGGGCCTGCCAGGGTCCCCAGCCCCCATGATGGATGGGTCTGGGGATGTTTTCTTCCAGGTTGGCTGCCAAGGCCAAGGCCCTGCCAGGGTCTTCTCTGGCTTTTGTCCCCCTCCCCCATCACCTTCCCCAGGGGGGTCATGCTGCACGACTGACTGCCTGGGCCTGCCTGCCCCTCCTTCCTCATAGCTTGCATTCCTCCAGAAGCTTCTCCCCCAGGCTGGCGGGCGGGTCAGCACCTCCCTGTGCACAGCCCTCCCCTCCCGCTCTGCTGTCAGCTCTTGGCAGTGGGTCCCAGGGCTCCACTGGCTTCTCAGTCCCATCGAGAGTCTGCAGGACTCCCCTGGTCCCTTCCAGGGGCCTCCCCCAGCTTCTTGTACCCAGTGCTTAACCCAGAGGAATGGATGCCCAATGCTGGAGTCAAAGGCATAAGAGGGGAAAATGCAAATGGGCAAGGGGGACGTCCTTCAAACCATGGCAGGAAGGCATCTGCCAGCCTGGTCTCTGTGCAAGGCAGTTCCTGGGCACAGTCCATCCCTACCCAGGAAGGACACCATTCAACAGACAGACCTTGCCAAGCCTCAGTTTCCTCATCTGCCAAATGGGTCTACAAACATCTACCTCGCAGAGTCATGAGCTTCTATGAACCTTACACGGTGTCTTCACAGAGGATTCTATTATTGAGGAAACGGTGGGAGTTTGCCAAGAGAACAGGGATGCTGGAAAGGCGTTCCGGGCAGAGGGAAGGGCTCAGGTAGAGGCAGAGAGGGGCGACACGATACAAGTAGTAAAATCGGTGATGGGCTGTAGGCGGCTTGCATCGGCTCGCAGGAACTGATTGTTAAATGCTCAGGAATTTGCAAACTGGTTGTTAGGCGTAGCCATAACAAAATTGAATCATGTAAACTTACAATTAAGGAAATCGCAGTACCGACGAAAGTAAACTTCCAAGCTCATTACTTCCTGGTTATTTAGCGGCCATCTATCCCCCGAAGGCGATTTGCTCTACGTCCACATAGATAAGTGCCACGTAATGGTGTGCTCCTTGCCTTCTCCGCCCAGCCTCGTGTGCAGGGAGCCATGTTGGTAGCTTGGAGGATATTTATACCGTGGAAATGCGCCCATGCCGCAAAGCCCAGCCTCCTGCCAGAGGGTGTTGTTGGTCGCTCACCAGACGTTACGGGCTAACATTCAGCAAGAACTTCCTGTGGGCTCAGGATACCTGCATCAGGCTCCGCACGCTCGTGTCATCTCAGCCTCATCCTGTGAGCTCGTCCCTGTTAGCATCCAGGGAGTCAGGTCATCTGCTCAGTCATATAACAAGCAGCAGAACAGAGGGGTCCTGGCGTAAGGGGTGTCTAGTGAGGGTGGTCGGGGATGTTCCAGGTCCCGACCCTTCCCTTGTCCCCTTCTCCCCACAAAGGAGGCTTCCCTCTGACCCAGCTCTGCCTCTGGCCTCACAGCTGGGAGATGAGGGGCCCGGGAGCCCGAGGGCATGGGGACGGCCATGCCTGGCCCTCCCTGTGGCACTGCCCTCTGAGTGTCACCTGCCCGCCTGCCGTGACCCTGGTCGGCTCTCCGGCCTCCCTCGCTTAGACGGTGCGGGTCTGGACTCCAGCGCTGGCCCAGGGGGGAACCACCTCTGAGGACTGCCTGCCAGGCTGTGTTTTGCAACCACCCTGGGCTGCAGCTTGGCTGGTTTGTAAATACATGTGTTTTTGGCACTTTCTCCCCATTAGGCTGTATAATTGCTTCGCACATTCTAAGGGTGACAGGTCCCTAATGGGGCTCAGCCGATATGGTGCCCAGCCCAGGGGCTCCCCCAGTGGGGCCAGTGGCCCCCTTCCTGAGATTCTGGGGTGGGGGGGACCCAGACATCTCTGACCCTTAGGGAGCACCTACCGCGTGTGCACTCTGACAGGTGGTATAGGAGAGTGGGCTGTGGGTTCACCCAGAGCCGTGTGGCCTGGGCTGGTTGGTGACTTTACCTCTTTGAGCTTCCCAGGTTCCTCATCGGGGCACAGTAGCAGCTCTTTCTGCTGTTTGGGGGAGGACGGAATGAGGGCCATCTGCGCAAAGTTCGGGAAGGAGTGTGCGTGTGCACATAGAGAGGGTTGCCCTTTCCCACTTGGCGGATGGGGAAACTGAGGCGCAGAGAATGGAAGCCATGGCCCCAGGTCATGTGGCGCGCTGGCCACGGCTCTTTCTATGCTAGATTTCAGACACCTTCCTCACAACTGTGGGGCTCAGAACAGTTTCGGAGGAGCAACGGAGGGGATCTTCATTTCTCATAGTCCACCAGCATTTGACGAGCCTCCTCTCCAAGCTCTTTAAATGGCTTCCAGTCCATGAGGAAGCCTGTGCAGAGCAGAGGCTCAGAGAGGTTAAGAGACGTGCCCCTGGTTACACAGCGGGAAGCGCTCGTCCTGTAGGTGGAGGGTGGTACAGCCCCAAACCAGGGCTCCACAGACCCACACTCTGGCTTTGCTGAGGGATTTGGGGCAAGTGACATCCCCTCATTGGGCTTCAGTTTCCCTCGTGTGCCAGGCAGATATTAGAAAGAGGGCTCCTGGAGGGAATGGTGGGGTAGGGCATGAGGGATTTGGGGGCCTGGGTGGGTGTGTGTCCCTCGACCCCGCCAGGCCCACAGACACCGTCACACGCACACTCAGCTTCATCTAGCTCTGGACAGGCCCTCCTGCACACGGGTGTACCTGTCTGCGGTCACGTGGCTGCCCCAGTGCACGCGCACAGCCACTGAGCAGACGCGTGCATCGGTTCCCCATGCAGTTCCCCTGCACGCACGTGATCGGATGAGTGATCATACATGTACCTGGGCGTGTGCACCTCCTTCCCTGACCCCAGCGAAATGTACTGCCGGCTGACAGTTTTCTTGCCTCCTCCTTCACCCCCCTTGGTCCGCAAAAGATTTCCAGGGAAACAAAGTAAAAGAGAAAGGAGACATCAGAGAGGGTGTAGAAAGAGAAGAGGCTTCTGGGATGTTTTTGTATTGCAAGTACATGCTCAATTTAGTCTTTGAGCTCCCTCACGGCCAAGGTAAGAAGGGGCAAGTGGGCTTTTTATCTTATTTCCATCATAGGATCCCTAGCAAGACCAAGCAAGATCTTGCCTATGGAAGCACTTTGCAGGTCGCGAGACCTCTGTTAAGAGAGGGCACGAGGGACACTTATTAACAGTGTCTGACCTCATGGTTGGGACCCAACCTGGGGCCTTAGCCCCATGCACCAGACCTGAAAGGCCTCCTCGGTTCCCCTGCCGTCCCTCACTCCGGGATAGAGGCTCAGGTGGTGGCAGGCCCTTGTTGGAGCTCTTCAGCCGGAACTCCTGGCTCCCTACTATTCAGGAGTGTCGTCTCCTTCCGGAACCCTTCCCCGGACCACACCAGGCTGGGGCCGGGCCCTCCTCTAGGCTCCTGTGATCCCATCACATACCCCAGTGGATTCACACCTCCATTTGCATGCATCCTCCCTTGCCAGACCCCTTGAGGGTAGGGGTGGGAGCTCTGTTTTGGGCATCCCCAGTGCCTGGCACAGAGTTGCCGCCTGGGAGGGGTTTGCTGAATGAATGAATGAATGCCTGTTGGGAATGAGCTCCTACCCTGTCCTCTGGCCCCTACCTGTCCCTCCAGAACCCTGGCTCTGCAGGATCCGTCCTTGCCCCCTCCAGGAGGGCAGGTCCTGACTCCAGATGTCTCCTCCTTCCCCGAGCTGTCTAGGCAGGGAGAGAGCTGGAGCCCCGAATGTTCTGGAGCCTCGGCTGCAGGTGGGTGACTAGGGCCAGATCAGGGCAGGAATTGGCTGCTGACGGGCCCCTCTGTTCTTCTGTTTGCTCATTCGGTTGCTGGATTCTTTACGTGCATTTTGCTGTTAATTCTTGTCGATGTCTCAAGCACCCTCCTGGGGAAGGAGCTGTCTTATCTCCATTGTACAGATGTGTAAACCAAGCCCTAAAGGGCAAGTGCTCTCCCAGTTTGTAAGAGGGGGTTGGTGGGCCTGGAGGGACGTGTCTGTCCTCTGAATGCTTACAGCCTGAGGGGCAGTCAGGAGGGAGAGGAAAACAGCTGGGGGAGGCGGCTGGGCAGGCCCTGGAGGGTGACAGCAGTTTGAGGAGGAGGGGACTCTAGTGAATATGGGGGTCCCAAGGCATCTTTGAGGGTGCGCCTCACTCCACGCTCACTGGTCCCTGGTCCACTGGCGCCCCTAGCACACCTGCAGCCTCAGACCTTCACGCATTCTCACACTTGGTAGCCCGCACTCACACCTCACCCACCCGTGGGTGCACACTTCCGTCCCCTCCCCTCCTCTCCTCAAGGCCCTGCCACACCAGCTGCACCCCTGCCCTCAGCCGGCACACCCGTCCTCGCCCACATGTTCACACACACCCCTGTGTCCACACCCCGAGACACACGCACACAGCCCGCGGCCCTTCCCGAGGCACACACCCGGGAACCCAGGACCCCTCTCGGTGACGGCCACCGCCCACACGGCCCCGAGCGGCTCAGGCCCCAGGCTGCTTCCCGTCGGGCGGGCGGGGCAGGTGTCTCCAGCTGCTTGGGCTTGGCTGAGGGTGGGGACGCGGCCCTGCCCAGGGTGCGGGGCTGGGCAGCAGCTGTGTGGGCTGAGCCATGAAGCTCGCACCTGGGCTGATCTGCCCGGGGCTGGCGCCAGCCCCACGGCCGCTCCCTGTGCCCCCCGGCCTGCGGGAGGGCGGCCCTTGTCGCGCTGGGGACACCAGCCTCGCGTTCCTGGAGTGGTTGGGGAAGCCCGAGGAGGGGCGAGCGGGCAGGCCCGGGCCAGGCCGGTCTCTCCCATTTCGAGCCCCGGTTTCCTGTGCCGTCTCGCGTGGCATGTTCTGAACTTGAGCTTACCTCTTTGTGAAATGGGCGTGATGACAACCTTCCCTGCGTGGTCGGAGGGAGAACAAAAGGAGACATTGCGAAGTCCAGGGCTTGGCTTTCCTGCTGAGCCTCACCACGTCCTTCCCTCCCGCAGCGGGAGGCTGACTCCCTCACCTGCCCTCACCTGTTCTTTTTAAAAACAACCTTTTGGGGGGCGCCTGGGTGAGTCAGTCGGTTAAGCATCGACTCTTGGTGTCGTCTCAGGTCGTGATCTCACAGTTCGTTGAGTTCAAGCCCCGTGTCGGAATCCGTGCTGACAGCATGGACCTGCTTGGGATTCTCTCTCTCCCTCTCTCCGCCCCTCCTCTGCTCACGCACACACACACACTCCCTCTCTCTCTCAAAATAAATAAATAAAAAAATAGAGAAACGAAAACAGCTTTATTGAGCTATCATTCACATACACGCAATTCACGTACAAATCGCTTGCTTAGAGGGCACCATTTAATAGCTTTCAGTACACTCACGGCCACCACCACAGTTTTAGGACATTCTCCTCACCGTAAAGAGAAACCCAGTCTCCTTCCACTCGCTATCCCCCCAAGCCCTGGCCCCAGCCCCAGCCCCGGCCCTGAGCAACTACTGATCTGCTTCCTGTCGATGCAGATGCGCCTATGCTGGACATGTTGTGTAAGCGGACTGACATGATATGTGCTCTTACGTGACTGGCATCTTGCACAGAGATTCATCCACGGTGTAGCTCCTGTCAGAGCTTCCTTCTCACGGGGACTATGTGAGGGAAGGCACCGTGTTTTACTTGTCTGTTCGCCTGTTGATGGACATTTGGGTTGTTTCCATGTTCTGGCCGTTGTGAATAGTGCAGTTCTGAATATTCAGGCCCTACTTGCCGTTGATTCTGCCTGACTTGATCAGTTTAGTCTCTGGCCTCTGCACCAAGTCAGGAGGCAGGAAGGCCAATGTTGGAGGACAGTTGGTCAAGCAGGGACTCCGCATCTCAACGGGATTCTGGCAGCTGGTAGGAGGAGGTAGCTGGCCTAGGGGGTGGGGACCAGCCTGTCTTCCTCACCTGTTGCCGTCTGCCTACATACCTCCTTTCCCTCCTGTCCTGTCTCCCCCCATCCACTCGAGAGTGACAGTCAAAGGCAACATTATGCCGAGGACTTTGCACACTGAGTAGCAATGGATCTTAAAACAAGCAAGCGAACAAACAAAACCAGACAGTGAAGTGGGTACTATATGCACACCCAGTTTACAGATGAGGAAGCTGAGGCTCAGGGGGTTAAAAAATGACTTCTCTGAGTCATGCAGCTACTGGGGCAGAAGTTGAACCCAGGCCTGTCTGGTCCTTGGAGAATGGGCCATGATTCCCTCCTTCCTGCCCTTCTTACCACCTTAGGTCTCAGTTCTGCCCCAAGGCCACATCGCTGATTCGATTCGATTCGATTCGATTCCTCTGTGCCCAGGGGCGTGCCAGGCCAGAAGAGCTAAGGAGGGTAAGGGGAGAGACGGTGGCAGGACATTAGTGAGATTTATTACGTGCCAACCCTGGCTCGGGCCCCAGGATCCAGATCTGAACAAGGCATCGACCCTAGAAGCTGGAAGTCAAGTTGGGGGAGGGGTTCAGACCAAGGCAGGTTGGCACAGAAGGCCTGGTGAGGGGGGTGGGGATGGGAGGGAGTAAAGGCACGTCTTCTGGGATGGCAGGACTTCACTGGGTCTGGACGGCTCCTCTAGGAGGTGTTCCTGGCAGAGGGAACAGCATGGCAGAGACATGGAAAAGAGAAAGAGGAAGAAAGAACAGAGTAGCTTGGCCTCCTGGAGTGGTTCTGTGGGCGGGGCTCAGGTGCTGTTGGGTGACATTTAGAGACTGAGGGGCAGAACCCCGAAGGCCTGGGATGCCCGGCAAAGAAGCACTGACCTTTTATGGGCCACGGGGAGACACCGAGGAGTCTAGAAGGGAGAGTGGCAGGCATCGGAGAAGCTATCCTGGGGTGGAAGTGAAGAGAGCCGAGGCAGGGGTGGGGTGAGTGGTGGGGGTTCCTCATCGGGGTAGGGTGGGTCAGGGGTGGCTGTGGCAGGAGGAGGGGTTGACATGTGCCTGGAGTGGGGGAAGAAGTGGGTGGAAGATTTGGAAAAATCCAGGAAGTGATTCCACAGGATTGGACACGTTAAGAGCCCAGAATCCTTGGGCCTGGGAAGATCCCAGGGTTTGCAGACCGATTTTATCCAGGGGACCCTCTGTTCACGTGAGCTCTGCCACAGAAACCCAACATCTCCGGCAACCACGTGGGTGAATCCACAGACGGGCTGAGTGCAAACAGCGGAGCACAGGCTGTGGAGACAGGAGGCGGATCTGTGGGTGCCGGCGGGGAGCATCGACGGGAACCTTCCACGGGGACGAAAATGGTCCCTCCCTGTCTTCATCATGGTGGTTGCCCGGCTAGAGAGACTTGTCAAAACTCATCCAACTGTCCATTTAAGACCCAGGTCTGTTTTCCCAGGTGTCAATTCTAGCTTGTAAAGAGAGGAGAGCAGACTCAGTAGCTGGGAAAGAGAAAGCTCTGGGGTGGCCAGGGGTAGAGTGGACTCTGCTCTCTTGGGCCGCCTGAGGCACCTCTCTCACCCCACAACCCAGGAGGGCCCAGCTCTGTCAGAGGGCCTGAAGCTCCAGGCCTGGCGCCCTTCCCCATGGCTCCCAGGGTGTCCCTCCCCCCGCTCAGCAGCACCCACCTGCCCGGCTCAGGCTGGTGCCTGCAGGAGGAACCCCGGCCGTCCCTCTCGCAAATCCCGAATTAATGAATCCCAGGAATCTGCTGCCTGTGAACAGCCACTTCTTTGGGGTTTCGGTGAGAACGACAGGGATTAGGGCCTGGCAGGCGGGACGCCTCCTCCCGGGGGGCTCGGTTTTCACCCCAGGAGAAATCTGAACTGTCCCCCCCCCCCCCCCCCCCCCCCGGTCCCCACTCTTGCTTCCCCTTTGCATCAATCCCTTGTTCGTACAAGAGGCATTATCTATCTAATCCCTACCCGCCCTGGCTGGCTCCCTGGGGGTGGGGGCAGGAGTGGGTGGGGCCCACGCTGCCCCCCTCCTGGCTGCTCCCGGCCCTGGGTGCCCAGGGGTGTCCCCTCCTCACTCCTTCTGGCCCAGGGGGCTGGACCATGGGACAAGATGGGAATCGCAGAGGGTGGATGGGCTCCCGAGTACCAGGCCTGGCCAGCCCCTCCCTGAGCACACACGTGCACACACTTCTTGGGGCTCATGGAGTTGGCTGACACGAATGGAACGGGTGGATGGCTAGTATCTCTGTCCCCGCCCCCCCCCCCCCCCCCCAGCTGCCCACACTTCGTCCTGAAGGCGTCAGCGGCACAAAGGGCCGGACTGATGACCTCTGCTCGGATCAGGTGTGGTGCCTGTCAAACATGTGTAATAACCCTTGCAGGGGTGGGGGTCCGACAGACCTGACTCCGAATCCAAACTCCCCCACCCACCGGTCTGTGACCTTGAGCAGTTTTCTTTCCTGTAAAATGGGAACAATGAGGGTGTTTTCCCCGAAAGGAAGGCACCTGAGGCAGACACCTATCTGGACGTCTTCATATGTGCACCGGCCCCCAGAGACCCCTAACGTTGCACCACGGGGGAGGGAGCTCGTTCCCTGGTCACTTGAAGGCTATGGTGCCCCTTGGCTGGCTGTGATCACCTGTGTGTGGGGACCCTGACAGCCCAGGGAGTATGTGAGTGTGGATGTTAGGTGCGTCGGGATGGTGAGGCAGGAGGGGGTGAGGACCCCAGACAGCCTTAGCCAGTGGCACCGTTTTGCCACAGGCTGTTCCCAGCCGTGGCCCCAGGGATGATGGGAGAGCACCCCTTGAGACGAGGCCAAAGGGCCAGGTGGCTCTGACCTCCATATGTAAGGTCACTCAGGTGGCCAGGGTGGCTGGGGTTGGCACATTTGGGGGAAGGTGCTGAGCTGGGCCCTGCAAGGACTCCTTAGCTTCTGGGAGTTCAGACGGGACGACACAGGACTGTCTTCACTGAAAGCTCATGGTCAACCGCCCCCACGGCTGCTGCTGTGGGGAGGCCTGTCCCGCAGCTCCGGAGGCCCTGGAAATTCCGTATCCTTCTGCAGGAGTCCGGACTCCAGCCACGGGAAGAGGGCCGGAAGCTCTCCTCTCTTACCCTCCTCTTCAGCCAGAGCCCTGATGCTGATGCCTGGAGCCCGGCTCCCCTGCTTCTGTGCCGAGGACGAGCCAGCCACTGGGGGTTTGGTCCCAGGTGTTCCTCTTCCCCGCTGGGCGGCCTCAGCATCCTGTCCCTCGAGGGGTGGGTGGCGCTTACTTGCCGAGGTCCACCTTCAGCTTGGCTGTGTGAGAAGGGCTCCACGATTTGGGCCCCTTCTTATCCATCTGGGTCCCCTGCTCTGGGGTGTGGGGCCCAGGAGGGAGGACACTTGCCGGGTAGATGCTGAGTGGAGAGTCAGGCCTCTCTGGGCCTCGGTTTCCTACCTGTGAAAAAGAGGAGGCTGTGCTCTCTCAGCCGGGAAGCTAGGCCCATCCGTGGTCGAGGTGTGGGAAGGGAGGGGAGGGAGGGGAGTGGCTGGGCGGGGCAGGGCAGGAGTGGCCCTCACCCCCGGGGGCTCACAAAAGAGCCATGTGTCCTCCATGGGCAGCGCAGGGCTGGCCCAGGCGTCTGCTCTAGGGATGGGGATTTGGCTTCAGAACGAGGCTTTATTATGTTTCCTTTTTAATTACGATGATCTTGGCTCCTACAAGAGCAGCTTTTGTTGGGGCAGCTTAGGAGAGGGAGGGAGGCAGGACTGGCCAGTCCGGGGCTGGAGGGGCTCCACGGGGGAGGCGCAGCGCTCAGAAGCCCCTCTTGGTTCCCTGGGAAGGGAGGTGCGGGCCACGAGAGAGAGGACGGCTCGGGGTTGGGGGGTTGGAGGTGGGCGAAGGAAGCACAGTTTGAGCCAGATACTTCTCCCTGCTCCATTTCTTCGCCAAGCTCCAGACTTCGACACGCAACACCGCAGATACCCGACCGCCCCATCCCCTAGATGGCCCTTGGGAATCTCAAGTTCGATATCAAGCCCCCTAAGCTGGCTCATAGCTCAGCGAATTCATTCATTCAACCAATATTTACTGACCACCTACTGTGTGCCAGACCCTACTCTGGGTGCCTGGGGCACATCAGTCAACAGATAGACCTAGATCTCCGGTCCTTGTGGAGTTGACTGACTAATGCTCCTTCTACTCATGCCTTTATCCTCGCAGCCTCCAGGAAGGTGGGGTTTCGCTGCGAGCCCGCACGACAAAGCTTGGCACCCAGTTGGCTCTTAGGCAATGTTTCCTTACCGAGGAAGGAAAGAACCATCTGGAAGGCAGGTGGAACGGAGGGTGTTTGCATCTAGACCAGGGTGGGGAAGGAGACTCACAGGCTGCTAACACCAGGGGTGGGGAAGAGATAGCTAATTTGCCTTCATGCATCTGAGGTGACACTGGGTCACTTGTCCCCAAATGCACCTGTTATTTTGTATTAAAAATATATATTTTTTACATTTATTTTTATTTTTGGGAGACAGAGACAGAGCACGAGTCGGGGAGGGGCACAGAGAGAGGGAGACACAGAATCCGCAGCAGGCTCCAGGCTCCGAGCTGTCAGCACAGAGCCCGACGTGGGGCTCGAACTCACAAACCGTGAGATCATGACCCGAGCCAAAGTCGGACGCCCAACCGACTGAGCCACCCGGGTGCCCCTGTTATTTTGTGTTTTGAAAAAGCAAATAAGAAAATCTTCAAATAAGAAAGAGGTTAGATAAGCAAATATGTTAACAACCAAAACCTCCAGTATGAGATTTCTAAAAGTTGCATTCATCTGTTTTCCCCTAGAAAATAAAGCATGTACATTTTGGACAGCCAGCCCTACTGTCTGCAAGATGTATGACCTTGGGCAAGTCACTTTGCTTCCCACAGTGTGAATCTCCCCATCTGTAACCTTGCTGCGAGGGTTGAATGGGGCGATGACTGCAAACTTGGGAGTATTATTTCCGCACTCGAGCCCCTGGGACAGTGCGGGTGAGGCCTGTGGCAGGAAGAGGCTCTTCCCCATGGGACCTTCACAGCCCCCATCCTCCATGGACACCTGCGCCCCTGAAGCTCTGGGCTCCTGGCCCTGTAATGCAGGGGTGTCCTCAACATTAGTGGTCTTCACCTGTGGCCTCCTGCTCACTTCCCAGGCCTTCTCACCTGGGACTCCAACCACTTTCTGGTGTCTTAGGGACAGTCAGGACTCTCGGCCTCTCTAGTCTGTCGGACCCGGACCTCTCCAGCCCCCTTCTAGCTGGGTTCCCCTGAATAGCAGGGGCCAGGGACACTGCTGAATGTCAGGAAGATGGGAAGCCAGCCCAGGCTTGCAACAGAAAAAGTTCCACTCCCGAAGCGTTCGTTTGGGGGAGGGGGTGTGGTTCCAAGGGTCCCACCCATAATCCCCACCTTCCTGGTCCAGGGTGGGGATCTCTGTTCAGATCCTCAGGAAATCTTTCCTGGACCACTCTAAATAAAACAGCACACCCCTTCTCCTCCTGGCTCCCCAGTTCCCACCGGCACATTGTTGCATGGGCTACAAACACGGGTTCTGGAATCTGACTGCCTGGGCCAGAGTTTGCCGATCATGGACTGGGGACTTCTCGAAGATGGGGCCTTCTGTCTGTTCAGTGCTATATCACAGCCCCAGGCACTTTCCCCATTTTATAGATGGCGAAACTATGGTTCAGAGAGGGCGACTGACTTTCCCAAGACCACACAGCAGATCCACGGCAGCAAAAGGACTTTTAAATCCCTTTTCTCTCTGGAACATCCCCGGCCTCCATTTCTCCTGTTGCTAGTAGTCAAACACCCGCTCCTCACCTTTCCCCTCGCCGCGGACACCACTCCCACTGCTCAGGTCCCCACAGCCTCCAGAAAAGGCTGGTCCTATGGAGGGAAGCTGTGATTTAAGGCTGGGCCCAAGCGCTGATGCGCGAGAGGGGAGCAGGTGGGGGCAGTGCGAGGGGGAGCCCTTCCCGCCCTGCCAGGCGCCCCATCTGGACAGGGAGGCTGCAACCTGATCTGTGGGCCGGAGAGCTGGGCTATTTTGGGGGTGGCACCGGAGGCCCAGGCATCATGACAAGGGGAAGGGGTGTCTCCTGCCCCTGCTGCAGGCTTAGGATGTAGGCCCTGGCCCATGCGCCATTCCAGAGGGTTGGGACAAGGGCGGGGAGTGGGAGCCTCCTCCCGGGGCTCAGTGGGAGCTCCTTGCTCAAGGCGCTGGTGGTTCCGGGGCCCCGTATGCATCGAGAGAGAAACAACACAGCTGGGTCTTGGTCCCAACCCTGCTACCGTCTCGCTGTGTGACCTTGGGCAGGTCCCTCTCCCTCTCTGGGCCTCAGTTTGCTCATCTGTATTATTTGGAGACCTCAGGTCCCATCCAGCTGTGAGCTTCCATCGTCTTTGGCAGCAAAGGAGGAAAGCCTCATGCTCTAAGATTCTAGAGACAAAGGGGGTGGTTCAAATATTTTAAGATTAAAGGAAGAATTCTAGCTTTCTAAGACTCCAAGAATAAGAATGATTCAAGCATTTTGGGTTTTAGGGAGGGATGCTCAGGTAGATAAGACTCAAGAAAGGGAGCTCCTTGGGTCCCTGGAAGTACTGGCATTGGCCTTATTACTGTCACTAGGTGGTCTAGGAGGGTCTCTGCACCCTAGGGTGGTCTAACAGGCCTCCTAGACCCTAGAGGGTTAATGTGTACATGGGGGGCCCTAAGGATGACTGGCCTCCCTGGCAGTCTTCCAGGTGGGTGCCGGCCGGCTTTCTGGTGTGGCTTAGACCCTAGGAAAAGCTTCCTTGGGCACACGATCTCCCGGAGCCTTGTTGAGACAGGGCTTCTGGGGAGAAGGCGAGAGTGGGTCTGGCCTGGGCAAGGTCTAGGGCGGCGGCACGTGGGAGAAGCTCCCAGGCTGCCCCCCTCCCCCCATGTCCCATGCCCCGGGCACATGGCACGACCCTTCTGGAACCCCCGCTTCTTCAGCTGTAGGACGGGGACGACATTCCTGCATTAAGTGAGCCGAACAGCGGACAGTGCCTTGCAGACCCAATGTTCACGAGAGTCTGAGGGTAGACATGGGGATCTGGCCGGAGGGAAGAAGGGACTTGCCAGCTGAGGTGCCTTAGAACCGAGGCCCCCAGCGCCTCCCCCAGTGGCAGGGCCGGGCCTCTCCTGCCTTCTGGCTTGGGAGTCAGTCCAGAGGCCCCACAGCTGCCTTTTTCCTTTGCTCCAGAAATTGTAAAAATGAAAACCCCCCACTTACCAGTCAATGAGAAGCTGGCTGTGGGGCTGGGTGTAAGAAGCCGACTGAAGATATGATTCTAGGTCCTGAGGCTTGGGGCAGACCCACCAGGGGAAACACTTGCGTTTCTTCAAGTGATATTAAGACCCCTGGGAAGTGGGGGGTGATATGGGAGCTGGTGAGCCCCAGGATGGCCTGAGGCCACATTATTGCAGATGCACACGTGTGTGTGTGTGTGTGTGTGTGTGTGTGTGCACACAGGAGTGCTATCTTAACTGACTGCATATCATTCTTATCCTATCACTTATCTACAGTTCCTTTCAATCTAATCTGTTGGGCTTTACAAAGGGTTGGATGCAGCTGTAAGGAATATTTATAATTCAAATGAATAATATAACATCTATCAGAAGTTTCTATAGTGTGGGGGCGCCTGGGTGGCTCAGTCGGTTAAGCGTCTGACTTCTGCTCAGGTTATGATCTCATGGTTCGTGGGTTCGAGCCCCACGTCGGGCTCTGGGCTGACAGCTCGGAGCCTGGAGCCTGCGTCGGATTCTGTGTCTCCTTCTCTCTCTCTGCCCCTCCCCAACTCATGTTCTGTCTGCCTCTCAAAAATAAATACAACGTTGAAAAAAAAAAGTTTCTATAGTGCCTGGGGACTTTGGAAACACCTGGATCGGGCCTCCTGGCACTGTGGGAGATGGAAGAACTGTGAGCAGGTCACTCCACCTTTCTAAGCCTCAGTTTCCACATCTGGAAGTTGGGGAGAGTAGTTCCTGCCTCTCCTGTGGAGATTCTAGGAAGCAGTGTTTGCAAAGGGCCCGGCCTACCCCTTGGCATGTGGATGATGTCCCGGCCGAGGGCAAGGGTCCTCGGAGATGGTTCCTGCAGTTCTTACGTGACCCGTGTTGGGAAGGAACCATCCAGATAGGCTTCCCCGGGGGGTGTGGCCTTTGAAGCTGTTATAAGTGAGGGTCCAGGTGGGAGCCCGTGGAAACGAGACCAAGAGGAGGAGCCGGGGCGGTGGGCTCCTGGGCGGGGAGGTCGAGGAGTTGCTGAGTGGGAGAGGCGGGGAGATGATGTGGGGGCCGCCGGGAGGACGGGCTTGCTGGGTTGTCCAGCAGCAGGGAGCAGGACGGTGATCCCCACTTTCTCAGGTACGAAACAGCCGCTCATCCTGTTGCCTGACAGTGACAGGGAGGGTGGAGTCTTGGCCTGACACTTCTTAGCTTGTGGTGCGTTGGGCTTCCTTAGAGCAACGGTGAAATTTAACCTCCCCCCCCCAAATAAAGACAAATAACAATACCTTTAAAAAGGAGGACACGCAGGTCAGAGAATGGATGCGACCGGCCTGGGGTGGCAGGGCCCGGACCGGGGCGGGACAGAGCTGGAGTCGGAATCTGGCGGTCCCCATCCCTGCACCCACGATCCTTCTCCTCCTCGGGGCTCCACCCGCCCAGCAGCCCCCCTCCTGGTGCTCTCGGCCTTTATTGGGTCCTTAACGGGCTCTCGGGGACCTGGCACCTGCTGCCTTTTCTGTTCTAATTAAAGGCGGATGCTCTGGGGGGTGGCCAGGGGGTGGCGTGTGGGGGGCTCTGGCTCGTGGCCACCCTGGGTGACACATTCCTGGCTCCTGACTCACAGAGAAATGTCTTCGTGTCTCCTCGGCACTTTTGGACCCTGCAGCTGTGGCCACATTCCTCCTTCCCCTCCTCCCCCTGTCGCTGGAGCTGCAGCGAATCGTGCGGACCCATCCCGGGCTGTGGAGACTGAGGCCCCGAGGGGTGGGTGCTGTGCCAGGACAGAGTCAGGGAAAGGGAGGAAGAAGCTCTCACGTGGGGTGTGCCTTTGCCCTCACCTTTGGCTTAGGGCAGCGATTCTCAGCCAGGGGTGTGGTGGGTGGGTTGTACTGTGTGTGTGTGTGTGTGTGTGTGTGTGTGTGCCCACACTATTCTCTTGGCACCTAGGGGCACAGGCCAGTTGCTAAACTTCCTACAACGAACAGGATACCCCCCACAACAGCGAATTATCTGGCCCCAAATGTCAGCAACCCCAAAACTGAGAAACCCAGGCCTAGGGCTAGAGCAGGAGTTTGGTGCCCCCGTTCTGCGTTTTCTCCTTAAGCCTCATGTGGCTAAGCCCTGGGCCGGTGGCCGGAGACCCTGAGCTGGCCCCGCGTCGGCTCCCGGTGCTCGGCCACCCGGGTCCAGCGTGGGAGACGCGCGAGGACCTGGCTCCGTCCTGTCCCCCAGAGCGAGGGAGCTGAGAGAAAGCCAGCAGGCGTCTTGTGCTTGAAAGACGGACCCGCGACGTCGAGGAAGGCATCGGGATAAGCCGTGTCATCTTTGGGCCTGGGTTTCATCCTCTGGCCGGTGCGGAGCCAAAATCTCTCTCAGGCCCTCTGGGCTTCACGAGCGAGGCTTCTAGACTCCGTGCCTGCACGGTGTGGTGTGGGGCCTGGCTCACCACCGCAGGGGCGGGCAAGCCGGGCTACTCGGGCCTGTCGCCTGGTTAGGAGAACGTGTCACTGGCACGCGCCCATGTCCGTTCGTTTACGTATTGTCTGTGGCTCCGTGGATGGTTGTGTGGCTGCGACACCGTCTGGCCCTCGAACCTCCAATATTTTCTCTCCGGCCCTTTATAGGAAAGGCCGCAGTGATGGATGGATTTCAGGTGTAAGTCATGGGCCGGTGGGGGACTGATGGAAGGGGATTTATTTGCGGGTGGGGTGGGTGGGAAGGGCATATCTTCAAGAGGCCGTTGCTTCTCGCGCATGGCAGGTCGGGGTCTCAGACTCAGATTCCTCCCTACAGCCTCAGTTTCCCCACGTGTCAGTGGAAATCTCCGTCCGGGCCTGGCAGGGCCGTGCTGAGGCCCGGTGTGACGGTGAGTGAGGAGAGAAAGTCTCGTGCCCGGGGCCAGGCAGCCTGAGCTGGGTTATTTATGGGTTTCCGCTGGGAGGGGGGCCGCAGGCTGTGGGCCGTGTCTGACCTGAATTCTTACACTTACAGGAAATTAGAGCCCTTGGAAGCAGGTGCGCTGGTGATCCCAACACTCGGGTGGCCGAGAGGGTGATGTGGCTGAGGCAGCAGGCTGGGGGGTGGTATGGACTGGCCGACGGATGGAGGAGGGGCCGGTCCAGAGGGGACAGGGCTCCCATCCCGCCTTCCTGCCGTCACTAGAGGAAAATAGAGTGACTACCACCGCGTGTCGGGTTCTTGCTCTGTGCTTTGCTTGTGTTTGCTTAGTTAATCCTCACAACATGCCTATGAGGTATGATTATTACCTCCATTTTACAGATGGGGAAACTGAGCCTCTGGGAGGCTCACTCACTCGCCTGTGAGCAATAGAGCAGGTGTGAGAGTCAGTTTTGAACCCAGGAAAGACTGTGTTATTCCAATTCTCATGTCCGGCTCTGGATACCAGCTGCCTTTGGACAATAAGGAGGTCTCCAAGAAAATTCCAGAATGTTCCATGGGTTTTGGCAGTTTTCTGCAAAGGTGGCAGGGAGCACATAGCAGTGTGGGGCAGAGTTGGGGTGTGTGCATGGTCGAGTCCCGGGGAAGGTCGGGGAGGGCGAGTGGCTGGCATCTTGTGTGCTTTAGTGAGCTCCGGGGGTGGCCCAGGGACCGCCAAGTGCCCACAGGTCAAGACGGGACCTGGGAGGGCTGCAGCGACGGGGTCCGTCCTGAGGCCAGGTGGGCCGCAGGTGCCCTGGGTTGCCCACCTGTCTGAAGTGAGGACGGGAAGGCGGGTGTGAGAGACGGGGCGTGTCCAGAGTGTGTATGTCCCTGGCTTTGACTCAAAGACCACGTGGGGATGTGAATACACGTGCAACACTGAGGGTGTGAGAGAGGGTGGGTGTGAGCGTTTCAACATCTGGGCGTTTGCGGGGGCAGGATCAGACCCGGTGTGGCCGAAAACGTACTTAGTTTTGGAGACTTCTTTTGTGAAAAATAGTACAAACTTGTGAACGCTAAAGGCTATAACGTGGGAAAAGAAGCCACAACGAATTACATCGGCGTTAAAGCTAACAGACACCACAAACGCCACCGAACCCAGAAAACAGCATAATATTTTTGCGAATGAACTTCCTGGCACACTTCTGCTGATCTCCCTGCCTCTTTGTGGCTTGGACCATCGTGTGAGCGCACCGCTAGGCCCTCGCACGGTCTCGGAGGGGGCCCGCAGCCCAACCTCGGGATGTGTGAATTTGCGTGGGCAGCGTGTGCGTGCGAAAGGGTGCAACCAAGCGTGAGGTTGTGTTTCACGGAAGAGTGAGAGATGGAGAGCAAGGTTTTCATAGTAAAGTGGTTCAATGAATATTCGCAGATTTGCCGAGTAAAAGAGTCTGGCATTCTGGGCATAAATGTGTGTATAAGATACGTGTGTGTGTGTTTAAGCGTGTGTGTACACATGTGTGGATGTGTGAGTGTGTAGGAGTGTCTGTGAAGAAACTGTGTGAGTCTGTGTGAGGTTCCCTGGGTGTCTTTTCTGTGGCATTCGCTCCAGGCCTTTCGGGACAGGCTTGGTGTGCGGAATTCACAGCTCCTTCCCCTGCCCCGCCTCCCTTCCTCCCACTGATGAAATATTGGTAATTCAATCCACGGAGAGACTCAGTGTCCTGGGGAGAGGTTGGCATGGGCCGTGTGCGTGCGTGTGTGTGTGTACGTGTGTGTGTGTGAGAGAGAGAGAGAGAGAGAGAGAGAGTTCCACAGCATTGAGTCCCTCAAAGAACATGCTGTTCATATCCTTCCTGTACAAATGGAGAAACTGAGACTCGGGGGTAGGGAAGGGTGTGTCTGGACAAATTACTGGGACCAGGTTGGGGCCAGAATTCAGATCTCCTGGGCCAGTGGTTCCAATTCATCTAATTCTGAGCACTTGCTGCGGGCCAGGCAAAGGGTCAGTCGAAAGGGCGGAGGGTGGTTGGCTGGAAAGAACTGTCCCTGACCCAGAGGTGCTTCTAGAAAAGCCAGGGGATATAAGAGGGCGTCGTGGGAAAGGGGAGGTATTTGTGTACGATGGGCAGCAGCGAGGAGCAGAGAAACCTGCATCATGGGGCTCCAGACTGCCGGGCAGGGAGCTTGGTTTGCTCGTGAGGGGTACTGGGAGGGGTTAGGGGGTCTGGGGCTGGTGGGATGGGGCAGGTGCAGATGTGTGTTTCAGAAGGAGGGCCTGGCTTCTGTGGGGTGGGCAGCGGTTGGCCACCAAGGAGGCTCTTACCTCATCTGGGCAAGAAGAGTGGGTTTGATGGGATGGGAGGACAGGGTTCCCAAGTGGAGGCGACCCCGACTCTGGCCTTTCTCACTTCTCACCGCCCCCCCTTCAGCTTTCCCCTAACAAACAGGTCTTAACCCAACCACACTCAGGAGAGGCCCTGCATCTGAGCTGCTGTCACCCCAGGTAGCTTCCTTCCTGTCTAGTGGGGAGACGGGCGTGTCGGAGCGAACCTGAAAAGGAGACAGGACTGGGCTGAGGTCAAAAACAAAGACTCTTGGGAGCTAAGCTGCCTGGGTTCAAATGCTGATCCAAGCGGCTATGTTACTTAATCTCTCTGGGCCCCAGAGTCCTCATCAATGGGGATGGCGGCAGGGATGACCTTAGAGAGTTCTCACGAAGACTAAATGCCTAGCATCAAGAGTTAGTGCCTAACATAGTAAGGCCTTGTGTGTGATAGCCGTTATTCTAATGATCGGAATTACATCCACACGGAGAGATGTCGTCGCACCTGAGCAACCTAGGAGGGCTTCCTGTAGAAGGCGGCAGCCTGGTGCAAGGATGAGAAGGCTGGCCTTGGGGTGAGACCAGGATTGGGACTGCAGCTTGGTTCCTTGGCCTGTGTGCCCTGGGTGAGTCACCGGCCTCTCTGAGCCTCGGTTTCTTTCCTGGGAGGAAGGTGAGTGCATTAACAACCGTCAACCAGTCCTGAGCTCCTCCTGTGGTCCAAGCACAAGGTTGGTGCTTAGGGCCTTATTTAGTCCTTGCATCCCCCTCCCCCCCAGCCCCCGAGGTGGGCAGATAAAGAAACGGGGGCTCAGGAGCTGAGGTCACTTGCCTGAATGCACGCAGTTCAGAGAGGCAGAGCCGAGACTGACTTCAGGTGATCTGAGCCATTAATTGGTTCCAGGCACCTGTTTGTGGTGAACAGATAGCTGTTATTATCAATGAATAGTGAGAGGGATCAGAGCTGGTTTGTACAAGAGGAGCAGGTCCACGGGGAGCAGAGGGGAGCGGGGAACCCAGGGGACAGCATGGATTGGGCAAGAGCAGGGAGGTGGGAAAGGGTCTTCTTTTCTCAGAGCCTGTGTTTTTTATCTACTGGGGGGGGGGGTGGTGGTGCGTGGAGGGCGTTTATTTATTCTCCCAGGGAACGGAGCCCGGGGTCTTTGGGGAAGACCCAGAACTGGGGGGGTCAAGGCGGAGTAGAACTTTCAAACCCACGGTAGGCCCTGTTCGAGTTGTACTCTACAGAAGGAGAAGCCCTATGGCCCGTGAGAGCAGCCCCCCTGCCCCCAGACTGCGTCCACCCCCTCCTGGGCCTGCTCTGGGCTCTGGGACCCGATAACTCCGCTCTGAATCACTCGGCTCCTTGCTCTCTGGTTTCTGGATGGGTCCAGCCGCCGAGAGGGTAGGAAAGAAGGGGGCCTGCTCCTTCTCTGCAGGGTCTCCGTGGGCTGGCCTTATTCCCCTTCAGCTCTCCGCATGGCAACGTGGCGCACAGCCTGGGTTCGAGTACCTGCCTCTTCCCTCTGCCCTCGGGCCTAAGGCTGCTAACTGCTCTCCACTGTTGCCAGTCCCTGGGCACCACCCCGTCCCTTGCTGGGTTCCCTGAACTCCGCCCATTCCTTTTGCACGATTCTGTTTTCTGCAAGGACCCTGCTTTGTCTCCCCAACTCTGCGCCCGGCCCTTCCCTCACTCTCTCTCTCCCCTGGCTTGGGCTCCTGCCCTCCTCTGAGCTGGCCTGAAGAAGGTCACCTTCAAGTTCTCACTTGGGGCCCAGAGCCCATGGGAGGAGGGCCCCAGAGTCATTTCAACAAACACCAAACTCAACAACCGCAACTTTAAATAAATAAGGTCTGGTAGATGGGGTGACTGCTCAGCCCCAGGAGTTTCGGGGAAGAGTTTTGCTCCTGCCTGGCCAGTCTGGCACTGTTCTGGTGTCCACAGCTTTCTGGGCTCTTCTGGGCTCACTTGTATCTGGGCCCCACTGTGAAGCTAACTGACCCTCTCACAGCGGGACTGGAAGCTCAACCCTCTGCAGCTTCTCCAGAGGGTTCATTAAAGGAGGGTTCTCCCCACATCCAAGCACCTGGTGTCCAGCCTCGTGTCCATGCCTCATAGTTCAGCCCTTTTGTGGACATCTTCGTAGCCAACCCCAGCCACCCTCACCCACCTCCAAGGGACGAGGTCCAAGAACACCTGCAGCTGTGGACAGACTTTGGGGGTGAGGGCAGAAGCAGGGGGACCAGCCAGGATGCTACTAATACAGCCAGGCAGGTGAGGATGTTGGTCTGGACCAGGGGCAGCCGTGCGGGTGGAGGGAACCAGCTAGATTCCAGAAGTTCTCCCATCTCGCCAACCAGACCCCATGCAGGAAACGCCATATGATTCTTTGGGCAAACCAAGGCTCCTGAATTTCACTCTAAAAATTTGTATCCTGTCCCTGTGAGGCAGCCCGTCCACTCTTCCCTTTGGGAAGGCGGACAAATGCCAGCCAGGAGGGGGCTGTTGTGTGTCTAGTCATTTCGTGTATATTGCTTTTTAAAAACTGTGTGGTCCACGTGCTAAAGGGCCACCATCCCCCTGGTGCTCCCAGCTTAGAGTGTTGTAGGTCACTGTGTGAGATCCTTCCCCCACTACCTCATTTTTTCCTGATAAAAATACCTACTATTTGTGTGCCTTTCTCCCTGCGGGATCCTGAGAGCCCGGACAGTGCCTGGCATAGAGTCGGTAATAACCGAACACCTACCCCGTCTCGGGCACACGATGTCTCCTTGAGATTTCCACCCACCCCGAAAGGTTATCGTGTTCTTAGAGCCGTGTTTCCTGGGAGGCCACGGAGGCACAGAGGCATGAGGACCCGTGCTCAGGGTCCCAACACTGGGTGGAGCAGAGCTGGGATTTGAACCCAGGCTTGTGTGACTCCCAGCCCTCCCTCCCACCCCCTTCTTCCTTCCCTCCCCACCTGGTCCCTTCCTCCCGAGCAAGGCTGAGCCAGATACAAGACTGGGGTTCCAAAGACCTTCCTCCTCCTTGGTCCAGAGATAAATATTTGTTTCTCCCAGTGTAAATACCCCTCCGTGTTTAATGAGGCAATCCCAGGGCCATTTCCTGGCACGGCTCAGTGCCTGGAAGTCTCTTTCACTCTGGGAGGAGCTGGCCTCGTAGGAGAGCTGCTAACGAGGGACTCAGGACCTCTTGGCAATCCCTTTCATTTACAGATGAGGAAACTGTAGCTCAGAGGGGACAACTGATCCATCCAGGGCCACACAGCTGGAATTCAGACCCACACAGCCTGGCTCATGTCTCTGGGCTCTGCTGCCTTTGTTGCCCACTGGTCCTGGACGCCGCCCCGGCCCTCCACCCACTGTCCTGTGAGCTGTGATGGGCAGGCAGCTGGAGAGCGCTGAGCCTCCCTTCCCCCGCCCTTGGCATCTCCGGTCAATGTGGCACTCACGGCCCCTTGGGCACGGACCCCCTCCTGCCATCCCCACTTAAAGTGATACTTTAATAAATTATGCTTTTATGTTATTACACGTGGAGCCATAAAAGCAGAGAGTGTGCAGTGGGGCTGAGGTAAGGCGCCCGCGACTTTGCAATTTCCTGGTCTGGCCTGGCTCTGCTCCGTGCCGTGAGTTTTTCATTAATGTGCGCAGGTGACGCGACGGGGGCAGACGCAGGCCAGGTATGTTCTCACGGCGGCGCGGCCCCCTCCCAGAACGCGCTGGTGGTGATGGAGGGTTCACACCACGGTGATTAGATGTAACCTCACTCTGGGGCCCAAGGTAAGCTCTAGATTCAAATAGCCAGCGATAAGCATGCTGTGTCCAGGGGGAAGGAAAGGGTGTCCGCTGGCCAAGCGTCTGGCCCATGCCAGACCCTGGCCCCAGCGTTTGACACACATTACCTCATTTTGCCCGAAGAAAGCCGTGAGCTCAGCATTATGAGCCCCATTGGACAGACGAGACAAGTGAGGCTCTGCTAAAAAGAGGTGATGCCGGGCCTGTGCCCAGTCAGTCTGATTCCAGAGCCCGTGTTCATAACTGCTATGCTCGCCCCCATTTGTTTCTCTCTCTCTCCCTCCTCTTCTCCCCCAAATCTCTCCTTCTTCTCACTAGGTTTAGGAACTCAGGCCTTGTGCTCTGTAAGCCCCAGCTTGTGTCTCCACACCCTGCCCCTCTGTCAGGGTGCCCACGATCTGTGACTTGCTCGCCGAAATGTGAGTCCTGAGCCCAAACACGTCACACCTGTTGGCCTCCCACCTGTGAAACGGGGCTCCCTCCTGTCAGTGGGGCGCAATGGGTCCAAAGCAACCTATCAAGGCTCGAGTGGTTCTCAAATGATTCTACAAGATTCCAGAATGAAAGAGACAAGGGAAAAACAGGCCCCCTGGACCGGTAACTGGACGACTTGGGTGTTTTTCTGTAAAGTGGGTCCAGGAATCTGTGTGGGGGTCAAATGAGAATACCTCGGCCTCCCTGTGCACATGCCCAGTCGAGGCCAGATTTCCTCAGCTCTTTTGGGAAATCATCCCAGGAGCTGAAGACAAAAGCAAACACGAAATAAACACTCGGGGCCCAAACACCCCACCATTCTGGGCTAGTGAATATCCTCTCAAGCCGGCTGGCTCCCATGTCATGTCCAAGTGCAAACACGAAGCAGCAGGGGTGGCTTGGGCCTCTTTCACAGAATTACTGAGATTAACTGAAGGCTGGAGCCCAGCAGATGTCCTCTTTCTGGACTCGGTGACTCACTCGCCTCCCTGGTTGAGAAATGGATCCAGCCGGGCCTGAGCCATCCTGACTGGTGGGGAACGAGACACAGGGCAGAGGTCAGGTAAACAGCCGCGGTCGAGGCGGGAGGTCGGGATGAGGGTGGGGACAAGAAAGAGGACAGAACATTTCCACTCAGCGGAAGGACGCGCTCTTGACGGCCCGAGCTGCCCTAGAGAGGCGGCGAGGGCCGGGGCCCAGAGGTGTGCAGGTGGGGGTTCCGAGGACCCTCTGAAGGCAGGGAGGGTCCCAGTCAGCACTGGGAGGATCCCAGGCAGGATGGCTGTTCAGGTCCCTCCCGTTCAGGTCTGCTAAAGAGATGGGCCAACTTTGCCTGTAAAGGGCCAGGTAGAAAGTATCTGGGGCTCTGCGGGTCCCATGGTCACGGGTGTATCTACTCAACTCTGCTATTGTAGAACCAAAGTTACCATTCACATCACATAGAAGAATGAATGTGGCTGTGTTCCTATAAAACTTTATTTACAAGTGGGTCGGGTTTGGCCCGTGAGCCATCGCTTGCCAGCCCTATGGAGCCCGTGCTTCTGGGGTCTCTGGAAGGGGGTTGGGGCGTCCCTCTGGGAAGCTGGTGGATTGGAGGCCACCGCCCTGTTCTCATGTACTTGACCCTTCTGGAGGCGTCCCTCTCTTTCATTTCCTCTTCCGTCCATCCCATCCGTTCACTCTCATTCATCTTACTATTCTCCCACTTACTTCACTGTTCCAACAAATCTCCAGTTCAGGCTCTCGCTCCCTGACTTGTTTGCTCACTAACACACCCGCTTAAGGATTAGTCCAGTCGCATATTCATCACTTATTCCTCTCCTGGAAGCCCGGGGTCCTCAGAGTTCTCATATGGAAATGCTAGAGGGACCGAGAGTGTTGTATGTGGAGAGAACCTGGGAAACACAGGGGTTTGCTTACCGTCTTTTAGGTTGTGTCAGGTTTGTCTGAATAAGATCGTGAGCAGTCATTCCCTCGCGAGTCAGTGCTGTAGTGCGTCCGTGCTCAAATCCCCATCTGCTTGAGGTTCTGCGTCTGTGCACGTTGCACAGCAAAGACCTCATCCTTGTCCTCCAGGAGCCTACACAGCATACACATCCGCTGTGTATGTGTGCAGATGGGTTGGTCCAGGCGGGACCAATAGCCAGGCAAAGACCGAGAGGTGAGGCAGGGTGAGGAATATTGCAGATATGGAAGTTCAGTCCATTTGGAGCATTACGTGTGTGTATTAGCGTGTGTGTGTGTGTGTGTGTGTATGTGTGTGCACACGCCCCTCTCTGGGCCTCTAATCCCTCCTTCCCTATTACAGTTCCAGCCTCCTAGGGCTGTCACAAAGGCTACACAGCACTTTCTAGCTATTATCGAGGGCTAACAAACATCAGCCTTTCGTAGTTGCTATTCGTTAATAATAATTATTATTAAGCGGATTTAAAAAATGAACCAACGGATGAAGACTGTGTGGATGGCTTAGTAGGAGGGACCGGAGGGAGAAGATGAAGTCAGGGACCAGTCAGGGCGGCTGTGAGCTCGGCCAAAATATAATGGGAGGAAAAAGCAGTATTAGCAGCTAACATTTACCGGCCACCTATAAGGGGACCCATTTGGGCCAATTTCCCAACCTCTTTGACCTTCGGGGTTTCCTTCTGTAAAACGTGGGTGATAGTAGGGACCACATCTCAGGTTGCCATGTGGATTACATGAGACTAGTGCACCTTCAGGGCTCATCCTCAATAAACGGTAACCAACATCTTCATTCTTCCAGCCGAGTACCCACCAGCGTCCCATAGGCCTCGCACATTTGGACCTTCGCAGCCACTGCTTTGACTCCCACTTGGTGGCAGAGGAGACCGTGGCTCAGAGAAGTGGAGTGCTGTGCCCTGGGTCACACAGCTAGGTGGGGCTGCAGCAGGATGAGGAGCAGGTGGGGATAGAGACCCACAGGGACCAATCATCCACCTGTCCTGCCTGTCTCCAGTCTCAGGCCTCATTCCCGCCAAGTTTCAAGTCCCTCCCGCCACTCCCAGGGAGTATCTTTCCCGTGCACTCGGCCTGCCCCTCCTGCCCCACTGGGCTCTTGCTGTCCTGAGTCTGGAAAGTTCCCCAGGCCTGGGAGAGATAAGGCAGCGCCTGCCTGCGGCCCCTTTGATCGCAGACCAGATGGTTCTGCCGGCCTGGCTGCTGGAGAAGCTGCCACAGTGATAGGAGGGGCGGGGAGGGGCCGGGCCTGGTATCAGCCACCTGGAGGGGGCACCTCCTGCCACCTCCATAGCAACGGGCGCCCATCCCTGCAAACAGGAAGCTGCTCCTGCACTGACGTTGGGAGAGGCGGGCATGGGGGCGACCCAGGCTTTTTAATCTGCTAGAGGAAGTGATCCAGGAGGTGGGGCCTGGCTTGGCATCTCTGTCTTCCTGTCTCCCTGATGAGCTTGGGGGTGGGGCACAGCAGGGATGACCCCCAAAGCACACAGCTGCCCGAGCCCTGACTGAGAGTAGCGGGTGGGAAGAACTTCCCCGCACAGCCCAGGCTCACCAGTCCAAGGAGCCGTCCAGACCTCTTTCCTGGGGGCACCAAGCTGGATGTTTCCCGGCTGTGGTCCCCTGCCGTCCGGCAGGGCAGTGGCATCAGGTCCAAGCACTGGGTCTGACCTGGTGCGGAGGTTTCACAACATCCCCCAAGCCATCTGCCCTGCTGAGGCGGCCACGGGAGCCGATCACCTTGGGATCTCTGCTCTTGGCTGGGCAACTGTGGGCGGGTGAGTCCCCGATAGCTTCTCTGATGGGGATGCAGGGGGCGGGGGGTGCAGACCCACTGTCATAGGGCTGGTGTGGGGGTCAGTGAGATCGTCTAGGGACTGGGCCTAGGACAAGAGTGATGCCATATAAGGTTTGACACCCCGTCCCCCCCCCACTCCAAAGCCCTAACCCTGGAGAAGCATCAACAGCCATCTTGCCAGCAGCCATGCAGTGCGGGGGCTGGGGGTGGTGGTGGCAGGATTGAGGGGTGTCACCTGTCAGATGCCAGGCCCTGGGCCGGCTGCCTCCTGCCATCACTCACTTTATTCTGCCAACAGGCTTGAAAGGCAGGGACACGGTCCCCCTTTTACCGACAGGGAAACTGAGGCCGGGGCCTCACTCTGAGTTCTCATTGTGACTTGGGTGTTCTGACATGTTCTGTGAGTCCTGGGAATTCAGGCTAGAGGTTCTCGCCAGCTCCCGCGGGACAATGTAGGGACTCAGAGAGAAATCATTTGCTTTCTGCTGGTCCCAGGCAGCCAGGGCTGGCTGGGGCAGTGACATCAGAAGGTCCCTGGGATCATCCTAGACCTTGGGCTCCATCCTGTTTCAGCTCTCTCTACTGCTTATGCCGGCTCGAGGGAGTGGGACCCAACCACAGAGTGCTTCCTTCCTTCCGCAACATGGAGCTTCCGGAATGTGCCGCGTTCTCTGCTCAGGGGCAGGGGTCCAGGGAGGGGCAAGGTGCGGTCCTGATGGAGAACGAAATCCTGCGTGCAGGCAGACGGGCTGATGTTGAAGGTGGGGGGGGGGTGGGCACCGCCATGATGCTGGCGGTGGTGGCACAAGAATGGACGAGAAGGTGGCGGTCCTGGAGCCAGTGACAGTGGTCTCAGGGACGGTGCTGGCCACGGGGAGACGTGGTGAGCAAGGGGCTCTAGCCCCTGCTCCGTCTCCCTTCTGTCAGGCCACAACCTGGACCCTGAGGGCAGCACCTGACCGCACCTGGCCATGACAGCTCCCTCAAGGCACCGCCCTCTCCCTTTGAGGTCAGGGTCACCTCACAGCCCTTCACTGGCCTCAGGGAACTTGAACTCCTAGGGATGGCAGACCAGAGAGGGTGGGCGACCTGCCCGAGCTCACGAGCCAGGCAGGGAGTGGCCGAGGACTCTGGCAACTGGTCCAGACCCCCGCGTGCCCTCCCCACCCCTTCCTCACGTCCCGAGAGCAGGTTTCCCGGGCCCGTGCTCCGTGCCAGGCCAGCGCTGGGACCTGCAGTGGGTGGGGACACACCCTCATGCTTTCTGCCCTCAAACTCCTCCATCCGGCTGGGGAGGCAGACACCGGAAGCGGCAAGGATAAGGGAGAGGTGAGGACAGGCAGAGGGTGTCACAGACCTCCGACCGAGGCCTCGAAGGATGTGGAGTCTGCCGGTTTGGGGAAGTGCGGGCAGGACACTTGGAGCGGGAGGCGCGGTTGGCTCTAAGTCCTGGAGGTTTGAGTCTGTGCTGTTTTTGGAGAACTGAGGCTGGGGTGGGGGCGGGGCCGGGGCTCTCGGTTGCAGGACGGGCAACTCAGAGGCTGCCCCGTCTTGAAGGGGGAGTCCCCTCTCCTCCCTACCTTCCGCCCAAGCCCCTTCTGGGAGTCGTGGTCTCACTCCTCTCCCCCCGCCACAAATAACTAGAATTGTTTGAAAAATGCCCAGCAAGAATTCAGTTGAGCAGGTTATACTGGTCAGGGGAAGGGGAAGGAGCCATAGCTGAGTGGGGGCGGGGAGGGGGCACTCGGTGGGACTTCCTGGGAGAAGGCGAAGGGTCCCACCTTCAGGCCAAGGCCAGTGCGTCCACGAGCACGGATCCGGGGGCAGATTACGAGGGAGACCGAGCCAAAGCAGCTTTGAAAAAGAGCCGGTGGTCTCACGCCCCACTCAGTGAGGCCACCTGGAGAAGTGTCTCTCCCTGCCTGGGAAGGGATGTAAAGCAGGGGTGGGGGGGAGCGGGTAGAAGGCTGCGGGGCCAGAACGGAGCGCTGCTGACGGGCTCTGCCTGTGTGCAAGAGTGGATGTGCATGGATGTGTGTGTGTGTGTGTGTGTGTGTGTGTGATCCACTCATCTCTGAATGCTTGACCACATCTGTGTATCTATTTCGTGTCTGTTCCTACGCTTGTCCCTCTCCTCCTCTTTTCCCTTCCTCTCCCCACCCTACTTTCCTAAGCCTCCACATGGTAACATTCCTTCCCTCCCTCCTTCCTGCCTGCCTGCCTGCCTGCCAAGATATTTATTGAGGGTCTGTTATGTGCCAGGCGCCGTGCTAGGCTCTGAGCGTAAGTAGGAGACGAAGGGATTCCTGATCTCACAGGAGTTACCCATCCTCCTGGGAGGAGAGAGGCATTAAACAAATACGCACATTAGTAACAAGCCAGGTGGTGACAAGTGCTAGGAAAACAGTTAAAGAGGGTGAGGGGAGAGGGACCGTGGGGCTGGTGAGGGGTATTGTAAGTGGCTGGGCATGAGGGCCTTGCTGCTAGGACATTTGAGGGGCAGGACACCTGAGGAGTGAGGCCAGGGAGACGCATGGCCATCTGGAGGAAGGATACCCCAGGCAAGGATGTAGCGGGTGCAAAGGCCCTGAGGTGGGAGGTGTACTCAGGGTGTTCCAGGGACAGCAAAGAAACCCGTATGGCTGGGGCACAGGGAATGGGAGGAGAGGAGTCGGCCAAGTCACGGGGCCACAGGAGCACACGTGGGGAGCCTTGGCCTTTGCTCTGAGTGACAGGAGAACCGTTGCAGGACTTTGAGCAGGATCACTAGGGAGCAAGGGGGAGGCAGGGAGACCGGTGGGGAGGCCGAGGCAGAACTCCACTGAGAGGCGACGTGTACCTGGGTGAGGGAGAGCTGAGGGGTGAGGGACTGGTAGGTAAGGGAAGGCACGTTTCAGAGATGCTGACTTTGACATGATTATTGGACCTCAGGGGATTTGATAGGCCACACCTGGAGCTGGAGACGCAGACGTCAGAGCCGTTGGCATTTGGAGAGCATCTGGAGCCAGGCTTCGCCGGAAGCCACGTCCTGCCTTTGCTCGGGCATGTCCACGTGTGCACACCCCCTGATGTGGCCGAAGGACTTAAGCAACGGGGCCCCAGGCGCACGGCATATGCCCCGGGGGAGGCACGAAGGGTAAGGCGAAGGCGGGCAGGGATGAGCCGTTCTAGAGGTCGACTGAGGGCACGTGGGTGTTAGTGTCAGACAGACCTGGGCTTGCGTCTTGGGGTGGCCTTGGACGACCAAGGTCACTCTCCGCCTCCACCGCTCCGAGTGGTGCCCTCTCGTCTGCGAGGCGGCAATGATAACGGCACCTCCCTCGCAGGGCAGCTGTGAGGACTGAATGAGACCGTGCATGCGCGGAACTTCGACCAGGCAGGGTCCCTGTTGTTCTGATCGGCCCCGAGGTGTGGGGAGAGCCCTCCCGCACGACTCACCTTCTCCCTCTGGGTGGGGTTTAAGAAAGTGGTATTTCCTAGATGCCTGGCTCCTCTACAACTAACATGAGGAATCCCAGGCTCAGAGAGGTGAAGTGAGTTGCCCAAGGCCACACAGCTGGCATCGAAGCCAGCTCCACGCTGTGCTCCCCCCATGGCTTCCGGCTGCCACTGCCCAGGAAGCCGCAGGGAGGTGGAAGGCGTTGGGAGCCCTGAAGACTGACCCACATGCCCAGGGGGCTCTGCCTGGGCGTGAAGATGGCGGTGGGGGGGGGGTGCGGTGTAGCCTCCCAACATTTCCCCGTTCTCCCGGGGCCTTGGTGTTCATTTCAATCCAGTTTCCCTAGGACAGCTGTCAGCTTCTGGGGAGAAAGTGGACGGGGATGATCCCCGCAGCACAAGGCCCCAGGCACACCGTCCTCTGAGATGGCCGTCACGTGGGCAGGAAAGGTGACAGTGGGTGTGTGCGGGCCCCTTGCATGTGATCGTGCGTGCACGTGTGCGTTCGCAGGGTGGGAAGGGCGGGTCAGCCCCGTGTGGAAGAAAGCCTGAGCCTGGCAGAGGGGCTGGGCCATGGCTGGAAGGAGCCACGCTGGGCCGGACCTCCCTGGAGTCCTTGAACCACATCGGGGCTGCTATGGGAAGGCTCCCTGGTGCGTGGAGAGAGGGAGGGAGGCCCACGCTGGTGATTTAGCGGCTTCTCCTCCCTTTGATCTCCTCGCTTCCCTGGAGAGACTCCCTCCTCCACACCCGGGGGCTTCAGAGGGCGGCCTGGCCAGGGCGGCTTCAGGCTGGGCTGGGCAGCAGGGTTGGGTCACCCTGGGGTGCAGGAAGAAGCTTCTTTCCCCCACGTGGACTTGCCGGCCCCTGCTTCCCTGTCGAGGTCGCTGAATGGCCCGGCTCCCCTATGCCACAAGTGCGGCGACAGGGCAGGGTCTGGGACACACCGCTGGGGCTCTGGGCCCACACTCACCCCCCGCCCCTGGTTCTGCCTCCATTCCTCTGGGTCAAGTCTCCTGTTCCTCTGCCCTCCTCTTTCTGCCTCAGCCCACAGGCGTCTCCTTCCTGCCTCCCTGCCTATTATGCCTCGACCCCATTCCGGGTGTTTTAAGGACCTGGGCGCCCCAGCAATTTCAACTGGTCTCTGCTTCCAAGATGGAAGAAGTCCAGCTTTCGGGCAGGATCTGGGCATGGCCGGTGGGTTGGTCACCAGTGGGCAGGTGCAGAGGGAAAAGGGGCATAGCGCCAGGCAGAGCTGGGTTTGAGTGCTGAGTCTACCTCCTGGCTCTGTGACCACGGGTGAGCGAGCTCCTGAGGCTGGGCCTCCTGGCAGATTCTGGCAGAGCACTCGAGGGACGACAAAGACACTGGCATGTCTGCGAGGAGGCCTCGGGGGTGCAGGGGGGCCCCCCGGGAAGGTAGCCAGGGAGAGGGAGAGGTGGAGTCCCGAGCATAGTGAGCGAGGCCCTGGGCAGACCTGGGGCAGAATGGGGACAGGTGCCTTCCTCAGGGCCCAAGCGACAAGTTCCACCTGCTCTCTCAGTGGGAGACTGTGTAGGGGTTGGCACTGAGTAGCTGCCCAGGCCAGGGGTGGCCAGAACTCAGGGTCCCCTGGTGGGGCGGTGGGGCTGGGAAAGGGGCTGGGAGGCCTCGCCTGCCACCCCTGAGGTGTCTCTTGGGCCCGGGCAGGGGCAGGAACAGGACAGGCAATACAGGAGAGGTGGTGGTGGCAGGGCCTGTGTACAAGTGCCCCTGTTGCTCCCACCCCGGTCCAGGGGCGCCCCCTGACTGTGAGCCTGGTGGACATTACTTTTACCCCTCCAAGCCCTTGCCCCCTTGTGCTCAAGACCCTCGCATTCCTCAAGGCTTAATGTTCACGTATTTAAATTCATCCATTTCTTTCTCTCTTCCTTCCTTCCTTCCTCCCTCCCTCCTCCCCTTCTTCCCTCCCTCCCTCCTTTCCTTCTTTCCCCCCTTCCTTCCTTCCTTCCTTCCTTCCTTCCTTCCTTCCTTCCTTCCTTCCTTCCCTCCCTCCCTCCTTTCCTCCCTTCCTCCCTCCCTTCCTCCCTTCCTTCCTTCCCAGCCTTCCTCCCTCCCTTCCTTCCCAGCCTTCCTCCCTCTCTCCTTCCCTCCCTCCTTCCCTCTCTCCCTCCTTTCCTTCCTTCCTTCCTTCCTTCCTTCCTTCCTTCCTTCCTTCCCTCCCTCCTTCCTTCCCTTCCTCCCCCTTTTCTTCCTTCCCTCCCTCCCTCCTTCCCTCCCTCCTTCCTTCCCCTCCTCCCCCTTTTCTTCCTTCCCTCCCTCCCTCCCTCCTTTCCTTCTTTCCTTCCCTCCTTCCCTCCCTCCTTCCTTCCCTTCCTCCCCCTTTTCTTCCTTCCCTCCCTCCCTCCTTCCCTCCCTCCTTCCTTCCCTTCCTCCCCCTTTTCTTCCTTCCCTCCCTCCCTCCCTCCTTTCCTTCTTTCCTTCCCTCCTTCCCTCCCTCCTTCCTTCCCTTCCTCCCCCTTTTCTTCCTTCCCTCCCTCCCTCCTTCCCTCCCTCCTTCCTTCCCTTCCTCCCCCTTTTCTTCCTTCCCTCCCTCCCTCCCTCCTTTCCTTCTTTCCTTCCCTCCTTCCCTCCCTCCTTCCTTCCCTTCCTCCCCCTTTTCTTCCTTCCCTCCCTCCCTCCTTTCCTCCCTCCTTTCCTCCCTCCCTTCCTCCCTTCTGTCCTTCGGCATTTTGTGACTTGCTGAGAAAGGGCTTCCCACCCAAGATCATGAAAGTAGCTCCTCTTTGGGCTTACACGTCTCTTCTTGAGGTTTGGCTTCTCTCCTTCCATCCCACTGATCTGTTTTGTCTGTTCCTGACCCCATCCCCCACAGTTATTATATGTTTGCTTATTGTTGCCCGTTGCTGCCCAGGGGAATTAGAAGCTTCTTGAGGACAGATTTTCCTGTCTGTTCCGTTCCACGCCGTGGCCCCAGCACTTGGCGGGTGCCCGGTGCCTGGGAATTTTGAGGCACACATGTCGAATGAGGCTCCAGGACGTGTGCCCTCGACTCCCAAGACTGAGAGAGGGTCTGGCAAAGACACTCTTCGCCTCCTCTGCCCCCTCCCTGCACGGTTCCCTCCTGTGCGGGGGCCCCTGCTGTCCTGCTTGGAGTCCCCTCTGGCCCCTCTCCCCACAGCCCACACACTCCACTGATCTCTGTCCTTCCCCAACCGGGACGGATGAAAGGGTATGACGAATCCGTTCAAGCAAGGACAACATACCGCTCCTCCCACACGGGAAGCACGCAGCCCTCCGAGGGCCCTAACGAGGGCGAGTGGGTGCCGGCCGGGAGGCTGGCTGGACGCGCTGTCTGAAGAGATACGGTTTTATTCCTCACCGTTCACATGTAATTGGCCCCCAAATTACTGCTCATGAGCTCAATCGCACGTAATTTCCATTGTAATTGCTGGAGAGGAACAGCAGGGCTTCTATTAAGGGATAAGGAAGTTCCAACATCAAGCTGCTAATCAATAAAATGAGAGGATAATTACACACCGCAGAGCTCCATAAACTCCCTCATCACTAATAAAATGACACGATTCCCGAGGCGGCGTCGGGGGCCGCGATTTTGCCTGCTGGTCTGTGGCTGGACAAGTTCGGGCTGATAACGGTAATCCCGGGACACGTCTGCTGATGGGATGGGAGAGGCGTGGAGCCCTGGGAGGCAGGCCCCACGGGACTTGGGCTGTTGGGATGCGCGTTGGGGGGGCGGAGAGGCCGGCTCCCTAGCGTCCGGCCTGGGCGGCGAGGGGAGGGCGGAAAACAACGGCCATCACGGAGCAGGAGACGGGGCGCCACGGTGCAGAGGGGCGAAGGCGAGACCTGCCGGGTAGCTCTGTGCACATCTGGTCACCTCGCTGAGCCTCGGCTTCCTCATCCGTCAAATGGGATCCAGAACCCCTGCCTCCACAGCACCTCTGAGAGTGTGTGCGCACGTTGAGAAGTTCCTAACACCATCTGCCTGATGTGCACCGTTGCAGTAAATCCCGTCTGTCTGAATGAGCGCGGCCGGACCTGGAGGCACCGGGCCCGGAAGTGAGCGCCCATTCACGTGGTTCTGGCTTTGTGATTTTGCTTTTACGAGACGTGGCTGGGAAATGTTTTCGGCGAGGCCGTTGGGTCCCAAGAGGGCCCAGACCCTAAATGGAGACCCCCGTCAGACTAGTGGACCCCAGATGTACCTTTAAACCAGACTGTGGACAAGCAGCCCTCGCAAAGGACAGCCTTGGGCCACCCGGAGTTAACGTCAATGGAAGGAACAGACTACTGGTCCATTCAATTAGTCACTTCCTCATCCTTTCACTCATTTGCTCATTCATGCGTTCGCTCACTCACTCATTCACTCATCTGTGTATACACTCCAGTCGTGTAGGACCAGCAGAAAATAAGAACATGGACAAATAAAACTTGAGTAAACTCCCCGTTATGGGGAAAACCAACTAGGGGCCGAGATGGCAAATAAACAAGGTTCTTGCTTGGGACGAGCTGTCAGGAAAGCCTTTTCTTTCCTTTCTTTCTTTCTTTCTTTCTTTCTTTCTTTCTTTCTTTCTTTCTCTCTCTCTCTTTCTTTCTTCTTTCTTTCTTTCTCTCTCTCTCTTTCTTTCTCTCTCTCTCTTTCTTTCTTTCTTTCTTTCTTTCTCTCTTTCTCTCTCTCTCTCTCTCTCTTTCTTTCTTTCTTTCTCTCTCTCTCTCTTTCTTTCTTCTTTCTTTCTCTCTCTCTCTTTCTCTCTCTTTCTTTCTTTCTTTCTTTCTCTCTTTCTCTCTTTCTTTCTTTCTTTCTTTAATTTTTAATGTTTATTTATTTTGACAGAGAAAGAGTTCCAGCAAGGGAAGGGCAGAGAGAGAGATGGAGAGAGAGAATCCTAAGCAGGCTGCACGCTGCTAACGTAGGGCCCGATGCGGGGTTTGAACCCAAGAACCGTGAGATCATCACCTGAGCTGAAATCAAGAGTCGGATGCTTAATTGACTGAGCCACCCAGGTGCCCCGGGAAAACCTTTCTGAGGAGGTGGCCGTCCCACTGAGACCAGGACGATAAACAGGGGAGAGGAGGGCGGGAGTTCTGGGAAGGGGAAAGAGCACTGGCCAAGGCCCGAGGTGGGAAAAGCTCAGTGTTTGAGAAATGACGTGGCTGGAGCGAAGTGCTGGGGGGAGGGCAGAGTGGTGAGGTGAGGCTGGCGAGGGGAGCCGAGGGCCAAATCTGCAGGAGCAGGGAGACTGCAGTATGGGGCGGGATTGAGGTGAACTGGACGGCTCACCCCCTCCCGCGCAACCGGGGAGGGCCCGCGGCCAGCCCCTTCCTTGGGTCCTGGGTAGAGCAGGACAGGTCCACCTGGGGATTTGGGCACCTCTGCCCTGGCCCCCCAGGCTTCCAGACAGGACCCTCTAGCTTGGGAAACTGCAGGGCCTGGGCAAGACGCGAGGCCCTCACGCTCCCTAGCTCCAATGTGTCTTCCCACATGCCGTTCCAAATCAGCTTGGTGAAACCAGAGCCTCAAGGCCCCATTAGGGCAGCTGGAGGTAAGCAAGCACCGCGGTGGGCAGTGGAAGGATCGAGAGACCTGCGAGCGAGCGTCACGACCGCTCACGCCCAGGAGGCGAACACTCCTGCCCTCCCAGGCAAAGGCACCGTCGGGAAAAGTAAGGAAGAAATCCCACCTCAAACCCACAACCAAAATATTTCATAAGAGCCCTCCCCTTCCCCCCACCCTCTCTTTTTGTCAAGTAAAGGATACACACAGCCTTTCTACTTGTAACCTGGCCAAGAATAATTTGTGGCAGGAAAGTTTGAGCATTTGTAAAAATAAAATAAAAATGTAAAAAGAGGGAGAGAGAGCGTGCAAGAGTGCACTTGAGTGTACATTCGTGTGAAACTAAACAGAGGGAAAGTTATTTAGTTGGTAAAACGTCTCTGCGTTTCCCTCCCTCCCCCTGGGCCCTGACACTCGGCCCCCCTCCCCAAGTGTTGAAATTGAGATTGCTCGGGTATTTGTTTTGTTAATCTCCTGCCAGGGCCAAGGGGCTGCAGGCTGGGTTTCTTCTTGTTCACGCAGGGCTCTGGCTGCCAAACGAGTCCCCCCCCCCACCCCCACCCCTCACCTAGCCCAGGGCCGGGGATCTGTGCACCTGTTCCCTGCCCGTCTGGAACACTGGTGGGGCTGGGGGAGGAGATTTGCCCTCCTGAGAGAGTGTAGCTTTACCCTGAGACCCCCAGCTCCTTGAGGGTGCCAAATATGAGGACTCCCCTCCCCACAGCCTCCTGGAGCCACAGATGTCTGGACCGTACCCCTGGGTGCTTGCTGAGGCCCCGTGGGAGTGCCAGACTCCAGGCGGGTCCTGGTGCGGTAATTAAGAGAGAACCAGGTAGAAGAATTATCCAGACCTAGGTATGAAGCCTGCCTCAGTCATTTGCTCATTAGATGAATGACTTCACCTCTCTGTGCCTCAGTTTCTCACCGATAAAATAGGAAGGATTTTAGCGTTGTTGGGAGCGTTGGAAGAGCTGACACGGGGAAGGGGTTAAAGGCTGCCTGGCACACGGTGGCTAGCTACTCAATAAACGTGAGCGCTTACTCCCGGGGGGGCTTTAAGCAACATCGGAGGCTTCCAGAAAATGACATTTTGCTTCTCTATGGCTCAGTTTCTCTCTATAAAATGGGCATAACATCTCCGTCCACCTCACAGTGTTGTTTAGGAGAATCAAGGAAATTAAATAAACCAGATCCCTAGGCCAGTGTCAGGCACATGGTAAGCACTCGTCAAAAACTCGCTAGCTGCGGCCTCATTGTGTCTTTGCTCTGCTTTGTCATAAAATTTTACTCTGATTCAATAAAGAAGGAAGGAGACGAACACGCCCTTTCCATTGGCCGTGCCCTGTACTAGGCGCCTTTCCGCGAGTGAGCTTGCTGTATGTCCCTAATACTTTCTACCCCGGTCTTATTTGTCCCATCTTTCAGGGGAAGAAACTGAGGCTTGAGTGACTCAGCAGGTTAATGGCAGAGTTGGGAGCAGAGGCTCGGGCTTGTCTGGTGCAGGTCAGGAGCTGATCCCTGCAGGGGAGGGACCAGACCAGGAGAGGATAGATGGTGACGATGATGATGGCGATGGTGGTGGTGATTTGAGTGCTTATGTGGTGGGTGCTGTTTGAGGCAGGTCATATATGTTATCACATTGGGCTCTCCTTCCAACCCTGTGAAGCGGGTTCATTGTGCTGACGAGACAGATATGGAAACAGGGGCACAGGGAGGTGGGGAAGTAGTGTTCTTTGACCCTGAGCCTCCTGGGCAGCATGTGCTTTTGCCGGCACTTGGTGCAGGCACCCCATACACAGACGTTCCCATTCCTGATCTCACCTTACGTTTTCCCTCTGAGAGGCCAGACCGTAAGAACTGACAGGCCGAACCCAAAGCCCAACTCACTCGTTATACAGTTGGGGAAACTGAGTCCAAGATGGGGGAAGGGGCTCGCCTAAGTGCAGGCAGAGTAAGCCAGATCTGACGGTGGAGCCCCAGTGGCTCTCTGGGGGCTGCAGCTGTGGAGAGGAGGGAGCAAGGAGAGGTATTCTGGCCTGGGGCAGAGCCTGGCTGCCACTTTGCCGGGATGGGGTGGGGGGAGGCGGCGTAGAACAGTCTGGTAGGAGGAGGAGCCCTCTGAGCGGCCCCCAGCTGCGCTTCGCAGCTTGGCTGTGTCGCCCCTTCCCCAAACTCAGCCCTCCCCTCAGACCCCCTTCGTGCCTCCCCAACACTCCCATCCTTCCCTTTGATGGCACCCCAGGCCTGGGAGCTGGGACCTGGGGTTAAGGCTCCAGGAGACGGGCAAGCCCCTTCCTCTCCAGGCATCAGTGCAATGAGGGGCAGTGGCACCCGTGTTCTCAGCAGGCACGCGGACAAATGTGGTAATGTGGGTGAAAGGCTGAAATCCGGGCAGAAATGGGAGTTGTTGTTATTTTTATTATTACTACATCAGATAACTGGTCGGACTGCATTTTTCTCCGGTTGCCCCCGGGGCCCTGTAGAAACAGCTTCAGATTGTGCTGGAAACTGCTGAGCCTACCAATCGGGCAATCTAGGCTCAACCCCAGCCCTGGCCTGCCTTGTGGGCGCTGGGGACAAGGTGGTGTCCCCGTCCTCTCTTGCTCCCCGGCTCCCAGGTGGACCCCAAGGAGTGACTGAGATGTTCCGTCTTTTGGTCTCTAAAACTTCACAGATGTCTTCTTGGCCTTGCGGGGTGTGGGGAGGACCCCCCCCCCCCCCGGAGCAACAGGGAAGGGGACACCTGGTAGGGGTGGGTCCCTGGCAGGCTCCCTGCTCCGGCACCTGAGCCAGCGGGCTTCCTGGGTTTGACTGGGGCAACGAATGAGTAAGTCCCTCTCTCATCTCGGCGACATTCGCGGGGAGGGACATCTGGCCCATCCTGAGGCCCTACTGTGGTGACAAGCATCAGCTTGGGGGAGGGGACCCAAGTCAGTCGAGACTGAGGCTGACCTGGTGCGAGAGGCTGCCAGGCGGAGGAAGCTGGGGCAGGGAGAGAGCGCCTCCCCAGGCCAGGGCCCGGAGCCGACGCTGGAGGCCTTCAGGGGCCGGGGGGTTGGAGGGTGCACATCGCCACCTAGGCCCCGAGGATGGCAGCGCAGCCCCAGCCGGGCTCCAGGGCGGCTTCTGCCCGCCCCTTCCGCACCTGGAGGAGCACCCCCTGGGCGCCCTGCCTGTGCTGGGGCCCCGAGGACAGGTGTGATGCCCGCCAGGCCCGCCCCTGTCTCCAGGGTGTTCACAGCATGGACAGTGGCCGACCCTGTAGCGCGACTGTTTGGGCCTCTGTGTCCCCGCTTGCTCACCCACCAGCTGACTGTGTGACCCTAGGCCTCTCTGAGCCCATTCTGTCATCTGTGAAAAGGGGGACTGCTTCCTCCCTGGCAGATTCACCGAGAGCCTGAAGCGGGATGTTGCCTGTGACGTGCCCGCCCTGGGGGCTGGCACGCGGTGAGTTTTCAGTGGCTGGCTGTTCCCTTTCTCCTTCCACGACAGCTAAAGTCATAGGATGCTAGAAAAACACTGCAGAATAAGCAACGTCCTTCTTGGGGAGACAAGGAACGCTTCCCGCTGAAGAGAGGGTGTTGGAATGGGGTTTTGAAGAACGAACAGGAGTTTCCTAGGCATTCCAGGGCTCTGTGAAGGCAGGAACCATACCTGCCCTGGATTGTCCCTGATTTCCCAATGCCCGGTACATAACAGGAGCTTAATAAATGTTTGCTAGATGGGTGGATGGCGTTCCAGGAGGCAGGGACAGCATGAGCAGAGGCGTGGAGGCATGCCTTGGGTCTGGCATCACTGGAAGGTGAGCCACCTTGTCTACAAAAGGCCATTGTACCTGTGAATCCAACTGTGTGTTTCCTGCGGGACCGTGGGCACCCCACGGAAGGGCTCCTGTTGCCCTTGCCTTACTGTCACTATGGCCCAGTCATGCCCTGGCCCAGAGGACCGGGCTCTGGAACCGATGCTCACATTGACAGAAGGCCGCCCCTTTGGACGACTGCCAAAATCTTTGTTTGGAGTAAGGTGTGTGCGTGTTTGTGCGTGTGCGTGCATGTGTGTGTGTGTGCACGCCTGTGGGTGTCTTCCTGTTATCCCCACTCTTTTTCCTTGGGACCCAAGGGGAAAGTCCAAACTCTATATCCCATCTTACTAGGCCCTTCCTGATTGGCCTCAGTCCATTTCACCAGCCCCGTAGACTTTCGTCGGCTGATGCTCTGTCCTGTGGGGGAAATGAAGCAGGGCAAAGGCGGAGGGGAGCTGGAGGGGAGGGAATACTGTTTCAGGCGGGCTGGTCAGTGAGGGGCCTCCCTAGGAAGATGACACTAGAACCAAGCGTCAACTCCCCTTTCAGGATCTGGGAGCAAACCTGCCTAACCCTCTGGGCTGGGCCGGGCATCCTCCCGGTGCCCCCTGGCCTTTGTGCCCACTTGGCCTCAGCCACTCGTAACCTTATGACCTTGGACAATTCGATAAGCCTTTCTTTGCCTCAGTTTCCTCTTCTGTTAAATGGGGATAAAATAGCACCCGCTTCCAGGGCGGCTGCGGGCACTCCATCTGTTATCATTTGCAGACGGCTCAGGACGGCACCTTGCACATCATCGATGCTCCAGAAACGGGGCCGGATTCGTTGTCAGCATTACTGCATTTATCCTATTTTTACATCTCCTCTCCTCTAGATGCAATGATCTTTGAGTCTTGTCCCACCCTCTGGAAATGGAAATGGGAGGAGCTTCCTAAGGGAGTGTGGGCAAGACTGGGGAGGGAGGACAGTGCCCTGCGGTCTCCAACTGCTGGACCCAACGGGGACCAGTCGAGCCGTCAGTTATGTGCCAGGGCAGACGGTGCTGCCTTGTGCGAGTACCCTTATCTCCCACAGTCCTCCAAACACCCCTCAGGTAGCCCCACCCTGCAGATGATGCAGCCTGTGCCTCGGGGACCGATAACCTGGTTCAGACTCCCAGGGGACTCCGCCGGGATGTGAACCCAGGTCGGCCTGACTCTGCCCTAAACTGTCTGGCTGGGGAAATGCCATCCGGCCCACCCCGGGTTAATGCTGGTTGACAGTCCCACCCACCAAGGAGGCCAGAGTTTTATTCCATGGACTGAACTTGGAACAGATCTGAAGGAAGCCACGTGCGTGCGGCCGTGGCCTTTCCCAAAAGGGAGGCACATCGACTGTATAGTTTATACACCTAAAGGCAAGTGTAGCCCTTTAGGATGCAAAGGTGGGGGGGGTGGGCATGGGAGGAGAGAGGAGAGGGGGTTGGATGGTGGGCAGTCCTCCGTGGAGGACCACTCTGCGGTCTGCGCTCGCTGCGTGTGGGCTTGGACCTGGGAGCACTGGCAGGACCGCGAGCAGCCTCGGTCTGCGTGGCCCCCCATGAGCCTCCCGAGCTGAAGAGTTTCTGCAGTGAGAAGGTTGGGTTTTCCTCCTGCTCAGCCTCCAAGCAAGCCAGCTCTTTCATCTGGTCCCCAAAGACACCGCATGGCAGGGAAAATCCAGGGGCTGCACCCCACGCAGACTAACAGCCAGTGCTCCTCACTGGGTGGGTGCCAGCCTCAGCCCAAGGCTCCTCCGGGTGCGAGATGCGGGAGAAGGAGCACCAGGCTGCGGTCACAAAACCAGAGACTGACCTTGTATGACCTTGAGCGAGTCCCTTCCCTTTTCGGGGCCTCATGATCCCCTCGGTGAACAGAGCAGTGGCAAGAGTGGGTGACCTCCCTTCCAGCTCTACCGCTGAGTGTGACCGGTCATGCAGTCGGTCAACAGGCATTCTGGGCCAGGTGCTGCTCTAGCTGTTGGGGAGAAGGAGAAGGAGAAGGAGAAAGAAGGAGAAGGAGAAGGAGAAGGAGAAGGAGAAGGAGAAGGAGAAGAAGAAGGAGAAGGAGAAGGAGAAGGAGAAGGAGAAGGAGAAGGAGAAGGAGAAGGAGAAGGAGAAGGTAAAGGTCTGCCCTTAACGAACTTGCATTTTTGATGGCGAGACGGTGAACATGCGAACAATGAAGAAGGTGATTTCAGATGGTGATAAGTGACAACACACAGGGTCATGTGAGAGAGAGCAAGGGGGCCTCCTTAGGTGGGGTGGTCCAAGAAGGGCTTCCTGAGGAGGTGGTGCTTAAACTGACATCTGAAGATTGAGCTCCATCGTGTGAGGATCTAGCAGAAGAGCACATAAGGCAGGATGGCACGTGCAAAGGCCCTGAGGTGGGACTGACGCTGGCATGACTGAGGAACAGAAGAAAGGCCAGAGTGGCTGGGGTGGTGAGCAAGGTGGGGGTGCTGCCTGAGACAAGGCAGGGAGGTGAGGAGGGCTGATGGTTCTCAGCCAGCGGTGCACCACCGTCCCCAGGAAATGCTTTTCGGTTGTCCCAAGGATTGGGGGACTACCACTAGCATGTAGTGCTGGGAGGGATGACAGGTGTCCTGTGACACACAGAGGTCCCACACAATACTGAGGTTTCCTTTATCAAGACCCATTAGATCCCACCTCAAGCCCCTCAGGATGGTTACTATTAAAAACAAAAGCAAACACAAAACCCCAAATCAGCAGCAGTTGGTGTGGATGTGGGGAAATCGGAACCCTGTGCACCGCTGGTGGGAATGTAGAACGATGCGGCAGCTATGGAAGACGGTACGGCCGCTCCTCCAAAACATTAAAAATAGAACCACCACGTGACCCACCGATTCCGTTTCGGGCTATGGATCCAAAAGAATGGAGAGCGACACCCAACGAGATATTAGCACAGCCCCGTTCACAGCAGCGCTATTCACAATAGCCGAAAGGTTAGAAAAACCCCAAATGTCCATCAATGGATGCGTGGATGAACAAAACGTGGAATATACACAAAATGGAATATTATTCAGGTTCGAAAGGAAGGATTCTGACACGGGCTACTCCATGGGCGGACCTTGAGGACAGACATTGTGCGAAATGAAACAAACCAGTCGCAGAAAGACAAATACATGTGATGCCACTTCTGTGAGGACCTCGTAGCCAAAGTCATAGAGTTGAAGGGTCGAATGGTGGTACCCAGGGGCTGGAGATGGGGGAGGGATGGGGAATTGTTGTTTGTTTAACGGGTGTGGGGTTTCAGTTGCGGGGGATGAACACGTTCTCAAGATCGGAAACACGACAGTGTGAATACGTACTTAACACGACTGAGCTACACGCTTAGAAACGGTTAGGAGGGCGAATTGTATGTGACGTGCACTTTACCACGTTCTGAAAAAGAAACGGCAGATCATTTTCCCTTGGTTAAGAGTTTGGATGTTTTTCTGAGCAGCAGGAAGCCATTGGGAGGGACTGATGTTTATTCCGCATATTTTTTTGTTTATTTGTTTGCTTGTTTTGTGGACTCACTCTGGCTGCCCTGTGGAGAGAGGATGCGGGCGGGCCAAGGAGGCTGGACGGTGGCGCAGGAGGGAGAGAGCGGCTTGGACCGGGCTGGTAGCCATGGCTGTGGAGAAGTGGATGGTTCCAAGGCGGATGGGGGAGGAGAGACTGCGGGACCGGTAGAAGGACTGGATGGGGAGGCAAGAGGAAGTGTCACCTGTGGCCTTTTGCTCGGTGGCCATGTGTTTTCTGAGCTCCTGTGATATGCTCAGCACGTGCTGGAGAGGCAAGCAGGGGGCTGGGGGACTAGACCGGTGGGAATTTAAAGTCTGATCACATCACCTCCAGGCCAGACCAGACAGCTGAAGGCTTGAGAGGATTCGAGACAACATCTCGTCCGTCCTCCTGCCCCCAGGCCAGACACAGGTCCCCCCATGTCCCCAAACCCCAACTCCGAAAGACGGTGCACAGGGGGGAGTTGGGGGGCGCTCCAAACCTCCCCCCGCCCCGGGGAATCCATGATGTGGGGGCGGGATATTGCACCTTGATTAGAGGCTTTAGCATTTCCAAAGCCTGGTGGTAGCTCCAGTCTGTTTGACGGTCTTGAAGTCCCCGGGGGTTGACAGGGAAGGTTCGTGCACTTGAGGCAACTGAGTCTTAGAGAAGCATTGTGTCTCCGCCCCAAAGAGGTATGAAGCTCCCTTGAGAAGTGTCCATTCTCGGCTTTAAACATGAGAGGAGCAGTGGAGGCAGGGAGTTTTGTGGAGGGGGAGCCCGGGGAAGGGCAGCCAGGCTGGAGAAACGGTGTGTCCAGCTTTGAAGTGACAGGAGAGCATTTCCCTCCAAGCACAGAGCAGAGGGTTTCTGGGCCTCCCATCTGCAGCCTCCTCCCGAGGGGACCCTGGCGACCACCTCCCGGGATGTTGCCGTCGACTGACCATCCAGGAGCCGCCAGCTCTGTCCCACAGACTGCCAGGCTCAGGTGTCCTGGGCAGACACGGCTGCGCTTTTCCCCAAATGCCCGTGTTTGGAGTGTGCAGGTGTGGGAGCCCGAGGTGCGCGCCTGGGGCGTGCAGACGTGGGAACCGGAGGTACCTCTAGGTGCCGGATGCCGGCCTCCACCCTTGCAGCCAAGTCCAGGAATGTGTCTGGCTGCAGACAGCTGGCGTCACAGCTGCAGACCAGAGGCCTCCAGGGCTGGGAGTTACCGGGAAGTCCTCCCATCCATCCTCTTGCCTTCAGGGGGACATCCCCCCTCCTCCAAGACTAAACCCGCCAAGGGGAATGATATCTTTTCCCCACAGAGCTCCTCCTCCCTCCCCCAGGACTTGAGCAGCTTCCAACCGAGGACCTCTTCCCAAGGCCTGTAGCTATCTTTACTTCTGCCTGCCCGGCATGTGCTCCCTCCGGGAGCCTCTTCTCCCTCACTTGCTTTGGGCAGGCCCACCTGTGGCCTAGGCCTGGCCGGTCACAGGGCCATAGTCCCCTCATCTCAAGGTTGCTTAGGGGCGGGCACGAGACTGACACAAGGCCAGTCAGGTTAAGCTCTGGCAGTTTTGCCGTAGCAACGGGGAGAAAGGCGCTCTCTGTGGCCTTGAGGTCGCTGTGGCCAAGGAGGCCCAAAGCTGCCATTGTTTGAGGAGAACCTGCCTGAGGATGACTCCAACCCGAGGGCAGCAGGGTGGAGAGCTGGGGACAGCTGGGGAGACGCTTTGGGCACCTGGATGCAGCCATGCCCACCGCCGGAGACCCGAGGTCGCTTTAGTTATGTGAGCTGACGAATCCCCTTCCCACTGCAGAAGCCAGTCTGACTCGGGCCGCTGTCGTTCGCAGTGAGAACGCACCAAGCCCAGCCTACCCACCCTCCCCTGCCAAACCTTTGCCCTTCAACCTGGCCCATGGGGGGCTGCAGGGTCTCTGTTGTGCCCTTGGCAGAAGGTCCATCTCCCTGAGTCTGCGGGCCGATCACGGCCCAGCATCCGTGTCTCCGCTCGGACTCACCCTGTTCCCCTTGCTAGCCCCCCCTTGATTTTGTATCAGTCAGAATTCTTTCCATGGCAAGTTACAGAAGCCTGCGTCACTTAGCTGTCGTGAGAAAGGGAGCTTGAGGGTTCAGGAAGTGGCCTGGTCGTGGGGGCCCAGGGGGCTAGAACCAGGGCTCAGGGCCGCCAGGATTGTCTGTCCATCACTCGCCTCTGCTTGTCTCTGCTTCCCTTTGAGGTTGGTCTCCCTCTCCCCCTCCAGGGGGTGAGGAACTTGGCCAGAAGTAGCCCAGCCCGGGAACCCCAGTCCGAAACAAGAGAGCTGCCTTCTCTTGGGATCCATGTGGGCCCCTAGGAGGGACTTTAGCTGGCTTTGTTTGGATCACGTGCCCACTCTTGGACCAGGGAAGTGGGGCAGGATCATCGACCAAGTCTGGGTCATGTGAGTCGGGCACTGAGGCTCAGTGATTGATGGAGTGATGTTGGGGAGGAGGAGCATTCCCCAACGGAGACAGGGTGGCAGGTATGGGACAAAGGGTGGGACACAGGGACTGCTGGACGGAAAAGAACAGCGGACATCCACCCCAGCCCCCATCACCATCACCACCATCGCTGACTGCCAACATTTACTGAATTCCTAGCATGGACCAGATTCTAGGAGGAATCTACCCATCCATCCATCCATCCATCCATCATGACCAACTCTGCACCACACCCTATGCTAGAGATACAATGAGGTAAGTGCCTCTTGTCACACTCACAGATGGGGACTCGGTTCTTAGTTCAGCCTAGAGGGAGAGAACATAACTAAGCCATCACACTTCCCTGGGATATGAGCATTGATAGGGGAGTATAAGGTACTCAGAGCAGGGCCAGCTAAATGTAGTTTGGGCATGGTAGTCAGGGAGGGCTTCCGGGAGGAAGTGACAGCTGAGTGGAGAACTAACGGAAGAGCAGGAGGTAGCCGGGGGAAGAAGAAGAAGAGCTTCCAGGAGAGGTGATCTTGGGAGGAGTAAAGCGTCTGCCCCACGGAGATCGTGTCATGTGGGGAGACAGGATACGAACCCGTTCCTTCCTCTGTCCCTTCATTCAGCTGGCGTCAGCTGAGCTCCAGGGCCGGCCTCAGTACTAGGCCGGGCCACAGGATTTGGAGATGAGATGGCCGCGGCCCCTTCCCCCAGGAATTCCTGTTCTACTAGGGGAGGCAGATGTCAGAGTGGGAGGTGGCAGGACAGGGGAGGGGGCAGCTTGGTGGCTCTGGAGGGCAGTGAGGGCTCCAGGAGGAGGTGCAGGCCACACTGAGCCTTGGTGGGATGAGCTCACTAGGTGGGAATGAAACCACAGGTCCTCTGCTCTTAGAGCGAGTCCCTCTAGCCACTGTCTCCATAACTACCAGTCTGTGTGTGTCCCAAACAGTGTCCTCTTGATGGCCGCTGGCCCCTGGAGAAGCTCACCAACGTTCCTTGGCCAGTCGGTGCCGTGCTCTGTGCTGTGCTCGTCCGGAGGTGTAGGGGGAAGCAAGCCATGGACGCTGCTGGGAAGGACCGTAAGTGGACCAACGTGGGAAGGGAAGGTGGGAGAGGGGTCTGGTCTGGATCCGAAGTCAGGAGATGGGATCCAGACCGTTTTCAGCAGCACGCTCGCCACATGACCTGGGGCGAGCCCCGTTCCTCTCCGAGCCTCGGTCAGGTCCACTCCCGGGGGAGGAGCACGTAGGTCTTGATAAGGTGCCGTCCTAGTTCGGACACGTTGGCGCTTCTGGGCCTCCAGCCCCTGCGGCAGGCAGCCCCTGTCTTCGTGGACCGCGAGGGGATGGTGGAGGTAAGGCGGCATTGGGGTTCCTGGCTCTCGGCCACACCGCCTGCAGCCTTCAGGACCTGAGTCATCTTCCGGGCAGTGAGTGACCTCTCCATACCCCTGTCTCCCCCCAGCCCCGTGACCCTGGGCGGTGTGCAGGGCCAGGCCGTCCCAGGCAGGCGGCACGGTGGAAATCACAATATTGACCCAGCACGCAGGAAGTGGGGAGGACAGGCCGCCGGGGTTCCGGGGCGGGGGGGGGAGACAGCTTGCTGAGTGACGAGCTCTGAGCAATGCTCTCCCTCCCTCCTGGGTCACCGCTGCTGCCCGCCTGCCAGGGCTGTTCCTCCCTCCAGGGCCCCCTCCCCGGACCTCCCTCCTACACATTCCCCCGGCCCAGACCCAGGAGGGGGGCTGCCGGTGAGCTCTCTCGGGGCCTGCCTCCCTCCATACGAGGTAGGGGCTCCCCTGGGCTTCCGGCTCCCGGGGGCCCAAAGTGGAACTGCATCCTTCCAGGCTGCCGGCCTTGGCAATAATCCCACCTCCCATTGAAAGAATGGGGAAACTGAGGCTCAGAAGGTTACTTGGCCAGTACCATCAGAGCCGGGATGCAGACTCAGAAGTGTCGACTCCAGGCCAGAACTCTGTCCAGCCACCCAGCAGTCAGTCATCTTTGGTAAAGACGGTGTGAATGATAAACCACTCACTTTGTGAAGGGCTTCGTCTCGCTCGGTCCTCGCCACAACCCTATGAGGGGTTCAGTTATAACGTGATTTTACAGATGGACAAAACAAGGCTCAGGGGAGGCTAAATAACTTTTCCAAAGACACAGCTAGCCAGCAGCAGGCTGGGGGTTTGAACTGGGGTTTGCCTGATCCCAAAGCTCACGCTTTGTGTGTTCTGACAAGCCACGGGACAGGAGGCGCCCACCCCTGAAGGTCTGCCCAAATGTTCCCCTAACCCCCACCAAGCCTTAGGACCACCTTCTGGATCGCTGTTTCCCATGAGAATTTGCATCGGCAAGGAGGTTCCTTGGGGTAGCCCCGCCCAGAGCCTTACTCTCCAACGTGCACATCTCCGTGGGTGTTCCTTGCGGGGGCTGGGCTGTGGACTTGGGGGTGACCATCTAGCCTGCTGATGGGTTAAGCTGGACCAGGAAACGCTGCCAGATGGTCATCCCACTGGGGAGGCAGTGGGGGAGCAGAAATGCTCCTGGGCTTGGAGGTGGGGCCCCCGGCCTCCTCCCTATCCCTCAGCGTCTCGGCTTCCTCATCGAGAGAAGGACTCGAGGGCATTTGAAGGCCTACTTCCCAATACCAGAAAGCGAGTAGGAGGTTTGGCTCCTGTTACCACCCCCCCCCCACCCCCCGCACCCTTCCCATAAGCTGGGGATGGGTGGGGACAGGGGCTCACATGGGCTTTCCTCCGGCTCTGCTTGGATTTTATGCCCTGGGCTCTCTCTATGTGGAGTCACCAGTCCAAACCTGCCCATGTGCTTTTTCTAGGCTGCCACTGGGGGTGTTGTCTGAATCACAGGAAAAATTCACTCAGCATTCAGCGTGGGCAATTTGCACGAAGTCTGAGAAACTGGTTTAATTTTATGTAACGTGTTACTTCTTTGTTTTGCCCTCCGTGAAGCTCAGGGCTAGAACTGATACACAGCAGTTCAGGATTTCCTGATGCAGCTTACTCTCCTTGCCCCCTTCCACTGGTTCCAAATTATAATGACTTCCATGTATGGAAGTTTATTCCATTTATTCTACTGTGCAGAAGGTAAGACACAACCCTGGGCCGATTTTAACTCAATGTAGAAAATTGTGTGTATTCATATTTTCTCTTGAACCATATGTAATGTCATAATTTGCTTTCAACCTTTGTGAATTAAGACTTTGTTTAAATAAATAATAATAATCCATTACAAATAGTTATTAGGTGTGTTAATATAGGGTATATGACTGTATCCTTACCATATCCCTGCGGGTGGGTCATCACACGGACAGAAATGCAGGTTCAGGGTCAGGACCTCTGCTAGCCCATAGAGTCCCTCTGGGTGTACTAGAAGAATGTGCCCTTCTGGGTGATCACGGCTTTGGTAAGCAGAGCACTTGATAGATTCACCTCATCATCCCGGGTGCCCTTGTTCAGTGCACAAGCTGTACAACCGTACACGGCAGCCCTCTTCAGTGTCTTGCCAAATCCCGCCCATATAGCCTCTACTCCAAATCCAGGGCTTGTTCTACTTCACACAGTTCCCAGTCCACATTCTGGGTCTTGGTCACCAAATGAGGCCCTGGGACAGATGGCATTTAGTCTGAGGCTGAGGGAGGGGGTGGTAGGAAGAGCAGTGTGAACAACTCAGCCCGTGTTCGTGTCACAGGCAAGCAAGGTCGCTTCTGGTGCCTGCCCCTGCCTGCCGGGTTCTGCTGAGGATCCTGCACAATGGATAGTCCCAGTGAGGCCCTCTCAGAGGACCTGCCGGACTCCCCCAAGGCCCCGTCCTTGGCCTCCACCCCGAGCTGGAAAATCAAGGGCGAGTCCTCCTCCTTGGTGCCTTTATCCTGCACGTTTCTTCCCGCTCACTTTCCGCCCCGGATTACCGCTAGGGTTGGGCTTCTGCACACTGCTGTCGCTTGGGTCCCCACACGGGATGCTTGAAAAACATCTCTCTGAAAGCAGAGAAAGTGTGAGCCTTCGGGAAGGAGGGTGTGGAAGGAGAGAGGTCCTCGGAGAAGGGGAAATTTACAGCATTCATTTGGCCGGTTCTTAGGACATTGTGTAGCCTGCGTGGAATGCCTTCCGGAGGTGAGCGCTGGTATTTTCCCGCTTGAAATCGGATGTCGACGCTTCTGTGCCCTTGGACATGGCCTCCACCATCTCCGCCTTTGACAGATGAGGAAACTGAGGCCCGGGACCGAAAGTGACTTGCCTAAGCCCATAGAGCTGACCCAAAACTCCCAGGCACCGACTGTGAAGGCCGTTACCATTCACATTTTACGGATGGGAAAACTGAGGGTCAAAGAGCCTGAGTCACTCGCCGGGGGTCACCCTGCACCGTGGCAAAGAAGGTGAGCGGTCCTACTGGTCAGAAATACGGCCTGTGGAGTCCATCAGTCCTGGGTTCCACCACCACCCAGTGGCTGTGGGACCTTGGTCAAGTTACTTTGTCTCTCTGAGCCTCGGTCTCCTCATCTGTAAAATGGAGGTAATAACCATAAGGCTGTTAAGACGATTCAGTAGGCTGTGCCTGAGAGGCGCCTCTCCCCCCCACAGTCTTGGGGTATACTTACGGTCAGCGAATGGTGGCCGAGGTCAGTATGATTATCTACGTGACGTTGCAGCTGTAGCAGACGTTTGTTGGGTCACCTGCCACCGTGCAACCTGTGGATCCTTGGAGCCAGTGGCCTCGTGCTGATGACGGTGGTGGTGGGGGCAGCGAATTCGCCGTGCCCCCCTCCCCCCACCAGAATAGAGGGAGCTCCCTCCATGCCCTCCTACCTAGTGTAACCCACAGCCCTGACTTGACCAGCTGACTGTGCTTTGCTGAGTCTTTGAGTCTCTGATTCCATAACCACCCAGCAACAGTTGGGGACTTTTTTTTTTTGTATCAGGATTGTAGAGACGTCCTGATCGGCCTTTTTGTTTTTTCAGATGTTCGTTTATCTATTTATGCATTGAGCAGCTATCTCAGGGGCACCTCTCTGAGCCAAGCACTGGGCTGGGGGCCCGGGACCCAGTGACACACACAACAGGGACGGTCCCCGCTTCCTCACTGCCGGCCTCCCTGGGCCCTCCTGGAACCTGTCAGCCAGAGCCTAGCTAGGACCGGGCAGTGGTGGGATTGCTCCCATGGGCCCCCAGCCTGGGCTCGTCCCCTGGCATCGCCCTGCTTCCTGGTACCCCTAGTCTACAAGACGCCTGAGGCTTGGGGACCCTAAGATCGCCCTGGATAGGATCAACCAGGTCATAGGATTCATCTGAAAACGCTGTGTCACCAGGCCTTTGAGATGCCACAGACTTTCCTGATGACAATCGTTTTCAACTTACGCCCCTGAGAGCTGTGGAGTTCTGCAGGGTACCCCAAGGGGTGCTGGGGTTTGGGAATGGTGAAGGGGGCAGGCGAGTGCAAGAGGTCCCCTCCCCTCCCTACTACCATGCTGATGCCAACCAGGGTGGCTTTATGTGGGCGACATTTAGCAAGCATGGGCTGTGGAACGACACTGCTCGGGCTTGAGTTCTGTCTCCACCACTCGCGAGCTGCCCTTGGATAACCGCTCCGTGCCTCAGTTGCCCCGTCTGTAGAGCGGGCATAATCACGCTTCCCAGAGTTGCTCTGAGGACTGAAGGGATGTGTGTGGCCAAATGCTGAGAAGCCCTGACCCCGGGGGAGTCCTCAGTAAGCGCTAGCTACTGTCATTAGCTACTCCGCATGGTGGGTTTCAACGGGATGTTGTAGCTGGGATGGGGAGAGGGGTAGAGACCATTTCTTTTCTTTCGTTACCCTTTATGATGAATACATTTGTGACCATTTGTATGAATTAATTTGCTTAAACACATCTACAAGCAAAGAACAAAGAGCACTAATTCTAGAGTGAGAGAGAGAGAGACCTTTCTTGTCCTGGCTTTGATACTTATGGCCTGTGTGTCCTAGAATAAAGTTCTTAACCTCTCTGTGCCTGTTTCCTTGTTTGGAAAATGGGGTGATAAAAAGCTATCCCAATGGGGGACTTAGCGAGCTCGCAGCACTGGGCACAGGGCCTCGCGTGCAGTGGGGGAGTGCTCAGTCAACGGCAGCTGCTGGGAGGCCTGGGTTCAGTGAGGCACAGAGCAGGAGAAGGGACTCCATGTGTGGGCATCAGGGAAGGCTTCTTAGAGGAGGCGGTGTCTGAATGGTTCTTTTTTTTTTTTTTAATTTTTTTTAACGTTTATTTATTTTTGGGACAGAGACAGAGCATGAACGGGGGAGGGGCAGAGAGAGAGGGAGACACAGAATCGGAAGCACGCTCCAGGCTCCGAGCCATCAGCCCAGAGCCCGACGCGGGGCTCAAACTCACGGACCCGAGATCGTGACCTGAGTCGAAAGTCGAAGTCAGACGCTTAACCGACTGAGCCACCCAGGCGCCCCTTGAATGGTTCTTAAAGGCTGCACAGGAGCGACCCAGGTGGAAGGCAGCTCAGGCAGAGTGAGCACGGAGGTTTGGAGCTGGTGTGTTGGGAAGAGCTCAGGACCCCCGAAAGGTGGGCTGGAAACTGGGGTGGGTGGGAAGCAGCTGGACATGAGACCTGGAAGAGGGCAGGGCCTCATCGTGTGGGGCCCAGTGGCCCAGCCGAATGTATCCTGAGGGCACTAGGGAGCCACGGAAGGGTTTGAGCAGGGAGGTGACCTGGTTGGCTTTAAGTTGTAGATAGACAACTCAGTGCCACATGGAGAATGGGCAGGAGGGGCGACCCTGGAGTCCGCTGCCGTCGTCCAGGTGATGAGGCCCAGAAGAGGGAGACGGGACGTCAGCAGTGCCCTCTGACCTGGGCCCAGCAGTCTTCGGTCTGGTCCCATCTGGTGAGGGTGGTGGAGCTGACCTCTACCCCGCGGCTCAAGGCCACTGCTCTGAAGGCCCGCCGAGCTGGCTGGAGAAGAGGCGGACTCCAGCCTGCAAAGGGGAAGCAGAAATATTTGCTCAGCTGCAGAGACAAGCTCGTGAGTCGTTCCTTCCACTTAAGACACTGGCTCAGGGTGAGGGTCTGGCATAGTCCTCCCTCAGCCCTCCAGGGTTTGCCCTTCCCCCACTTAGGCCTCTGAGCCACCCAGAGAAAGTGTCCTTCCTCGCTGAGACAAGCCCTCTGAGATCTGAAGTCAGCGACCGTGACCTCTTTTTCCTTTTCTTCTCCCATCAAACGCACCCCCTTCTTTCATCTTTTCCTTGCGTGACAGGGACTGACCTTTGTTTTTATTTTTAGAGAAATGTCCAGATTCAGCAGTCAGTGATTCAGATCTTTTTTTTTTTCAACTGGCTGACACAGACAAGGCACCGTAGGGTTTAGAGCCAAGACTTTGATGTGGGGCAGCCTGAGCCGGAGTCCCAGCTCTGCCGCTGCTGTGCTGTGTGACCTGGGCAGGTCACGGAAGTCTCTGATCTCTAAATAGAACCCCTTTCTCCAAGGGCCATTATGAAGGCTGAATGGGAGAGTATTTATAGAGCACATAGGACGGTGCTTGGTGCGTAGGAAATGCTCAATAAACGGTAGCTATTATTTTGTGCTTCTCCGGACATCTCAGCATCGCTTTGGCCGAGCTGCGCCTGGACCCCTGACCTGCAGAAACCGTGAGATAAGAAATGTGTGCTGTTTTAAGGGCACGAAGCTTGCGGTCGTATGGTTACATGTGACGAGTACAATTTATACATAATTTCTTACATAATACAATTTAGATTTGGAAAGCATTTCCAGGTGGGTCTCTCTCTCTCTCTCTCTGGGTTTGGCAACCTGCCCCCTGCCTGGGGTACTTTTTGCCTTGAGTGCCAGGCCCAGGTTTGCAGGCAGGAGAAGGGGCCAACAGTGAGGGGGGTGGCAGAATTATCAATTCCTTGAAAGAGTTGATGGGGCAGCAGGGGGAATGCATTGTCGAATGTTTGCTACGTTCTTCGCCCAACCCTTTCCATACCCCAGTTCATCTTGTCTCCACCACTCCCTGTGAACAATAGCTATGACCCCATTAAACAGACGGCAAGGCCGAGGTCCAGGGCAGTTCAGCCATTGGCCTGAGGCTGAGGGGTGGTGGGGTCTGCAGACCCAGGTAGGCTGATGCGCAGGAACCCCCCCCCCCCCCCCACCGATGTGATAAGGGCGTCTGAATTCCATGCAGAGCGTGGCCCAGACAGCAGGTGCAGCAGCCAGACCTTGGTTTGTGTTCTGTCTCTGCCGCTTCCTAGCTGTGTGAGCGTGGGCAAGCCGCCATCCCTCTGTGAGTCCTTCTCTTCTTCTGGAACGTGAGATTGATGCTTCGGGCCCAGCGCTGGAGACCAGTAGCCGTCCCTCACCACTGTCTCGGCCTGCATTCGAGAACACACACGTCTCGGGACCGCGTTTCCCCTGCCCGCTTGGCACAAGGGGAGGCCAGTGGATCGTGAGTGTGGGGGTGGGGGCGTGCGGCCTCTAGGCCACATCTGGGTAAGGTGACCACCTGCCTTCCGCACTTCCCTCCTCCTTCAGGCTGGAGTGGGTCCCCAGTGTTGGTAAGGTGGCTTCGACCGTGTTGATGAGGGCGAGTCCCCGGGAAATCGCAGAGCAACAAGATAGAAAGCATCCAGGAGCCCAGACAACAGTGGGGAGCTGGGCCATATCCTCCCCTCCCCGCCCCCCGCCACCCCGGGCCTGTGTCTACTTCTGGGCACGAGAGAGAAGTGCAACACCCCCCTTCTTGCTGAGCCACTGTGTTTCAGGGTCTCTTTGTTACAGCAGCGTGGCTTGTGCCCTGACCACTAGGGGTAAATGGAAGCAAGGCCCTTAATCAATGCTGGCTGTTGCCATGCATCCTGGGCGGGCAGGGAATGCAGATCAGGAATGGGGCAGAAGGGCTCCTGCCGATCTGGGGCTCCCCCCTTGGCACCTCTTATTCAGAGCAAAACATACCCACGTCCCCAGATCAGATCTGCATTGAGTCCAGGGGAAGTTGGAGCACTGGCCTTCCCGAATTGTGTGAGCCTCACCCCGAAGCGGTACAAAAGCAGAGATCAGCCCTTCGCTGCCCCGGAAGTGGGGAAGGGGGCAAGGCCATACCGGTCAGGCCTCTCAGGGTGGGCGGGGGCGGGGGTGGGGGTTCATGGCAACACTCCTGCGTCTCACCAGCTCCCTCCACTTCGCCAGACCTGCCAGTCCTCCCCCCACAGCCCCTCTCCAAGTCTCGTCCGTCAGAGGTCGGGGCTCTGGATGTGGGGGGCAGGAGCCCTGGCCGTGTGAGGCCAGGAGGGCAAGAGTACCTTGACTTTGGTATGACCTCCTCATCAGCAAGGGATCTGGCCAACTCCTTCTGACCTCTCTGCAGAGAAACCTTGCCATTGCAAGAACTGATTTTTTTTTTTTTTTTCTTAATAAAAGTTTAGACTTCTAGAAGGATCACAAGGCTAGTACGGAGCCCTTGTGAACCTTTCTCCCCATTTGATCTACTGTGAACACCTTACATCACCATGGCACAATTCTCAAAACCAAGATGTTACTTTCAGTGCATTACTGTTGCCTAAACCGTAGACTTTTTAGGTTTCACCAGTTTTCCCGCGAATGCCCTTTTGCTGTCTCGGGATCCAGTCCAGGACCCCACACTGAAGCACTGACTTTTCTTCCCTGGGCAGCCTGGTCTGGCACGGGTGCGCCTAGGCCTCTGTTGCCGCGGTTTGCCCCTACTCCTTGCAAACCGACGGCTCTGGCATTAAGTTGGCCTCCTCCCCCCGGGGAGGCCAGGGGCCCCGCGTTAGCTAGGATGGCTCACTGGGCATCGGCATCGGCCTCGAACGGTTTTTCTCTGGTGCCTGAATTTCCGCTCGAAAATTGAGGGAGATGGGAGTTTACTACCCACACCAACGAAGTGCCCTGCAAGGGCCCGAAGGCACGCTCGTGGCCGTCTCCTACTTCAGTGGGTTTAGCTAAGGACAGCTCACTGGCAGCGAGTTCCACTGAGCACCTACTGTGTGCCCGGCCTCGTGCTGGCTTCTGATGGGCCAGACATGGTAGCTGCCCTGGGATGCTCACAGTCTCATCAAGAGGAAGGATGCAGGGGAGAGAAAGACAAGTGTGCATGTGGCTACAGACCAGACTCTGCTGTGTGGCCCTGGGGAGGCCACATAACCTCTCTGGTCCGTGTCTCCTGTCTCGTAAGCTTGTTGAAGAGTCTGAGAAGAGCCCTGTATTAAGTGTATTAAGACACTGGGTGTCTTAAACAACGGATATTTATTATCTCACAGTTCGAGCTCTGCCGCTGTCTTCACGTGGTGTTCTTCCTGTGTGTGTGTGTTTCTGGGTCCAGATTTCCCGTTTTTATAAGGGGACCCATCACATGGGCTCTGGGCCCACCCTGCTTCAGCGGGACCTCAACTGACTTAACCGATTCCACCTGCAATGACCCTGTTTCCAAATAAGGAAATTCTGAGGTACCGGTGAGTGAGGACGACAACATAGGAGTTGGGGTGGGGTGGGGGACACAACTCAACCCATCCCACCACCTGGGGCCCCTCCCTGTGGCTGAACTCTGGATGAAAGCACTTTCTATCCCATTCTTGTCCACGCTGGGTAGCTCACAGAGGTCGGCACAGGAGTGGCTGTTTGATGAATTGTTGCGTTGCTTTATGTTACGAAGGGGTCTGCTCTGTAAGCAGGGAAGTGGCAGGATCCAGCTCCTTCCCCAGGTGGCCCCTTACCCCCTCACTGTTGGCCCCTTTTCCTGCCTGCAAACCCGGGCCTGGCACTCAGGGGAAAAAGTACCCCAGGCAGGGGGTAGGTTGCCAAACCCAGAAAGAGAGAGACCTACTTGGAAATGCTTTCTACATCCTCCAACTGGAGGCTCTACGGCCCCACACCTCTGCCCCGGGGAGAGAGGAAAGGCAGAGAGAGGAGGAGGAGGAGTGGGTTTCCGGTGTGTTTATATTTCAGGCTATTCTGAACCCCCCTGAAGGCACTCACACACAAGGGCGCATTTAAATGTACCAGGAAGTGCCCCCGGGATGGAAACTGGTGGAAACTGGAGTCAGAGGAATGCTGGGGCACTGCATCGCCCGCTCTGGTCTCCCGTCCCTCAAACAACCAGCGATTCAGCCCCTTCAGTGCCCACGTCAGAGCCGGAAGGGCTCCTAAAGGTCATCGCGCTCCTCCTTTTCCCTCCCTCCCCACCAAACATCTACTGAACATCTCAGCATCTTTGCCAAGCCAGTTATAGGACCCCTTAGGCCACAAGGAATAGAAAAAAAGTACCCAAACTAGCTAGGTGAAAAATACGGGGGAATTTTATGGCTCAGGTCACTGCAAAGTCCAAGGAGAGTTGGCATCAGGTATGGCTGGAACCAGCAGCTCCAACATATCGTCAAGACCTGGTCTTTTAGCAGCCCTGGGCTCTCCTCCCTCCATGCTGGCCTCATTCAGACTCTCATCTTCAAGTCCCACAGATCTCAGGATGTGATGTTTCAATTGGTCCAGATTAGTCACAGGTACCCTCCTGAGCTGGGGGGTGGAGTCAACTCTGCCTGAAGTTCAGAGGTACCCTTCCCGTCCAACCCTCATCCCCAAACACCAGGCGCCAAAACTGCGTATGTGCTCTCATCCCAACGAAATGGACTCACGTTCTCTGTTCACACCTCCCCAGTGATGGGGAGCTCACCAGACAGGGGGGCTGCCCCGTCCTTTGAGAACTTCATGCATAGACTATCTCTCGCTATGCTTCAGTCTCATTTTTTGTTCACCCGTCTCCCTTATCCAACTCTTTTCTTTCTGTATCTCCCGCACCTGGCACAGAAGAGGCGCTCAATAAATGTTTACCAAATGAAGAAACGATGCCTTCCATTACTGAACACATACCACGCACATACACGCATGTTTCATGCGTGTGACCTCCATCGATTCTCATGGCTGCTCTCTTAGGTAAATGGCATTGTCTCTTCTTTTATGTGTGAAGAAACTGAGGTTCCAAGAGGTTAAGACATCACCTTAACCAAGGCCACCCACCGAGAAGATGGGGAACCAGGATCTGAGTCCACACCTGTCTGCCTTCTGCCTGAGGTGGGGGTGGGAGAGCCTGGGAGGGAAGGGCAGAAAGTAGGAAAGAAGGAGAGAAAGTAAGGAGAGAAGAGAGATAAGGACAGAGACAAGTGGAGGTGGGAAGCTTTGAATGTTAAGAATCCTCTCCTCTGATGTTTACTCTTAACTGGCTTTTTGGTCAGTGGCTCCTTCAAAAACCTGATTAAAGTTAGTACATGTTAACGTGGCAATGCATTCAAGCACTAACAACGTGAGAATATTTAATAGAACTAAATGTGGTCAATACCCATATAGAACATTAAGAGTATAAATTTGGAAACATGAAGACAAGGGTTGATATGATTTGTTTGGGGAGTACAGGGTATAGTTCTTAAAAGGAGAATTTCGGCTTGGGGCATGGATGGTGGGCAGATTTCTTCTCTCCTGACATCTCGGGAGATTCATACTCTGTGGTTGACAAGAATCGAACCTTTGTTACACTACGTGGGTCCTCCTTATCTTAAACAGTTTTCTGTTCAGCGTGATAACGGTATTAATAGGATAATAGAGAAATCGTGGTGAAATGAATGACGAAGGATAACATCTGGTGGCTCCACAGTGGCCCCGGGTCTTCTCGCTATCACTGGATTTGCTTTTAAAACGCAGAATGGGGGCGTCTGGGTGGCTCAGTCGGTCAAGCGTCCGACTTCGGCTCAGGTCATGATCTCGCGGTTCGTGGGTTCGAGCCCCGCGTCGGGCTCTGTGCTGACAGCTCGGAGCCTGGAGCCTGCTTCCGATTCTGTGTCTCCCGCTCTCTCCCTCTCTGCCCCTCTCCCGCTCATACTCTGTCTCTCTCTCTCAAATAAACATTTAAAATTTTTTAAAAATAATACAAAGAAAATAAAATGCAGAATGGACCTCAGGTTAGGAAGCGCTGTCTTGGCCTTCGTGGCCGTGATTTTTGGAGTATGGGACAGCCGTGGAAAGTAAGATGAAGGTCCATATGACAAGGGCACATGCAGGGGTCTTTCTGTGTATAATTTCAGGGCTTTTGAAAATCTCCTAGGTCTTCTGAGCTTATACATGCGAGAAAATTACCCAAGACTAAGGAAGACCCACCCAAGAGCATTAGAGGAAACAGTACTTGGAACTTATATAGAGTCTGAAACCCTGCCTACTCCCACCCACCAGATGGCAAAACCTTATAATTTATGGCACCTTGGGTAGAGTACTCAGGAGGGTCTTGCCTTCGTAGGGAATAATAATCCCTACCCCGATGCTGCTCTAGTCTCTCCTCACAAATCTCCAAAGAGACTCGAAACGATCAAACTGGTTTCCAAATCATTTAATTCTGCCCCAAACATTAAGAATTGTTTACAGAGGGGCGCCTGGGTGGCTCAGTCGGTGAAGCGTCCGACTTCAGCTCAGGTCGTGCTCTTGTGGCTGACGGGTTCGAACCCTGCGTCGGGCTTTGTGCTGACAGCAGAACCTGATGTGGGGCTGGAACTCAAGAGCCGTGAAATCATGACGCGAGCCGAAGTTGGACGCTCAACCGACTGAGCCCCCCAGCCTCCCCGAAATAAAGCCTTTTAAAGATATGCAAAAGAGGGGCACCGGAGTGGCTCAGTTGGTTAAGCGTCCCTCTCTTGATTTTGGCTCAGGTCATGATCTCACGGTTCGTGAGATTGAGCCCTGACTCCGGCTTTGCACGGAGCCTGCTTGGGATTCTCTCTCCCCCTCTCTCTCTGCCCCTCCCCTGCTTGCGTGTGCGTGCAGCTCTCTCTCTCTCTCTCTCAAAACAAATAAATAAAACTTCAAAAAAAATAACAAATATATGCAAAAGAGAAAATAATTTAATTAGCAGCACTCACACAGTAAGAAGTATTTTTAGAAGGTCTTTTAAGGGGTGCCTGGCTGGATCAGATGGTGGGGCATGCAGCTTTTGATCTCCTGGTTGTGAGTTCAAGCCCTCTGCTGGGTGTAGAGATTATATAAAAATAAATCTTTTTTAAAAAATAAAAAATAAATAAAAGATCTTTTAGGCAGAATAAAAATAATACCGCGGGGAATATGGATTTAAACAAAACAAGGAAGAACACTAGAAATGATAGCTTTGAGGACCAAAAATACAAGATGTTTTTCTTTTCTTTTTAAGTTTGTTATTTATTTTGACAGAGAGAGAGAGAGAAAGAGAGCATGCACAGGAGGGGCAGAGAGAGGGGGGCAGAGAGAGAGAGTCCTAAGCAGGCTTCACACTGTCAGCATGGAGCCCTCCGTGGGGCTCAAACTCATGAACTGTGAGATCCTGGCATGAGCCAAAATCAAGAGTCCAATGCTTAACCGACTGAGCCACCGAGGTGCCCCCGAGATCCTTTTCTTATCAGTTAAATCTTTTAAAACGGTAATTGACTAAGCAAAAGCAATAACAAAATAATGAATTTCTAGATATAAAGCGTACGAAACAATTGCACAAAAGCTGAGATAGGAGAAAAGGAAGTACTTTAGGGTTCTTGTACTCGTCATGAATTGGAATAATATTGCTTGAAGATCAAATGGTAAGTTAAACATGTATACCATCAGCCCTAAAGCAACCATAAAAATAGCAAAATGGTTACAGCTAATAATAAGTACACAAAGAAGGTAAAATGAAATCAATGAATCTGAAAGAAAGCAGAGATAAAGAGAACAAAGAGACCATTAGCAAATAAATAGAAATAGATTTGATTTAAATCTAACTGTATCAATAATCTTATTAAATAGAAACTATTGGAGGGGTGCCTGGGTGCTCAGTCGGTTAAGTGTCCAACTTTGGCTCGGGTCATGATCTCACTGTTCAGGAGTTCAAGCCCCGCATCCAGCTCTGTGCTGACAGCTCAGAGCCTGGAGCCTGCTTCGGATTCTCCCTTTTCCACTTTCACTCTCTCTCTCTCTCTCTCAAGAATAAACATTAAAATAATAATAATAATAATAATAATAAAAGAAATGATTTGAATACCTCAATCAAGGGATAGAGTTTTTATATTGGACAACAAAAGCAAGACCCAACTTTATGCTGCCTGGAAACCTACTTTAAATACAAAGACACAAGTAGTTTAAAACTAAAATTATAGAAAAAAATATGGCATGTAACGTTAATCAAAGGAAAGCTGGAGTGGCTGTATTAATATCAGATAAAGTAGACTTCAAAACAAAGAATTTGACCAAGGATAGCCAAAATCATTTCATAATTATAAGGGAATCAATTCATCGGGAGGACATAACAACCCTAAATATTTATGCACCTAAGAGGTTCAAAATACAAGAAACAAAAACTGATAGAATTACAAGGAGAAATAGACCAATCGGCAATTATAATCAGAGATTTCAATCCTCCTGTCTTGATAATTGATGGAATAAGTGGATAGAAGGTCAGTAAGGACATAGACAACTTGAACGTTACCAGCCTCCTTGATTTAGTGGATGTTGATAGAACACGATGCCCAAAACAGCAGAATTCATGTTCTTTTCAAGTGCACATGAAACGGTTACTAGATAGAGTATATTCTGGGCTATAAAACATGTCTTGGTACATTTAAGAGAATTTAAATCATACAAAGCATGATTCTGATCACAAGAGAATTCAACGGAAATCGATAAGAAAAGATCTCTGGAAAATCTCTCCCATATTCGGACACTAAATAACACACCTCTAAGTAACACCAAGGTGAAAGAAGAAATTCAAAGGGAAATTGTAAAATATTTTCAACCAAGTGAAAATGAGAACACAGCATATCAAAATTTGTGGGATGCTATCAGAGAACTACTTAGGCAGAAACTGGTAGCACTAAATATCTGTATTAGAAAAGACAAAATGTCTGAAATACAAGATCTCAGCTTTCATTTAAAGAAACTAGAAAAAGAAGATCAAATCAAAACCAAAGTAAGCAGCAAAAGGGAAATGATAAAAAATAAGAGGGGAAATAAAATGAAATAGGAAACAGAAAAACAAGAGAAGCGTTAATAAAATCAAATGCTGGTAACTGAGAAGCTGAGTACAATTGACAAACTTCTAGTCATACTGGCCAGGGAAGAGAGAGGTCACGCATTACCAATATTGAGAACGAGAGAGAGGGCATCCCTACAAAGGCCACAGATATTTAAAGAATCATAAGAGAATATTATTCATAACTTAGTGCCAATAAACTTCATGACATCGATGAAGCGGACACATTTCTCAAAAGACACGAGCTACCAACGTCTGCTCAAAAAGAAATAGATGTCGCCCTACGTGTACTGAAAAAATGACGTATAGTTAAAAAAAGCTTCCCGCAAAGAAAACCTTAGGCTTCACTAGCGAATTCTACCAAAGGAAGAATACTATCAACGGTACACAGACTTTTCGCAAAAATTGATGGGGAAGGAACACTCCCTTAATCACGAGGCCAGCGTTACCCTTCTACTGAAACCAGAAAATGACATTACACAAAAAAGAAAACTGCAACTAATATCTTTCGTGAACAAAGATGCAAAAACTCTTTTCTTTAAACTTTTTTAATGTTTATTTTTGAGAGAGAGAGAGACAGAGCATGAGTGGGGGAGGGGCAGAGAGAGAGAGGGAGACACAGAATCAGAAGCAGCTCCAGGCTCCGAGCTGTCAGCACAGAGCCCGATGCGGGGCTCGAACTCACAGACCACGAGATCATGACCTGAGCTGAAGTTGGACGCTTAACCGACTGAGCCACCCAGCTGCCCCTAGATGCAAAAATTCTTAACACAATCTTATCAAATTTGATCTTACAATGTATAAAAATGTTAAAATATCATAACTAAGTGGAGTTTATCCCAGGAATACAAAGTTGGTTTAACACGTGAAAATTAAGCGATGTAATTCACCATATTACAACAACAACAACAACAACAACAACAACAACAACAACAAAATAACTCTATGGTCATCCCAACAGAGGCAGAAGAAGCATGTAACAAAATTCAACATCCATTTCTTACAAAAACTTTCCACGAGTCAGGAATAGAAGACAACCTCCTCAACCTGATCCAGGCACTTACTCAAAAAAATAAAATAAAATTAGCTGACAACATGCGTGATGGTGGAAGATGGAATGCCTTGTCTCTAAGAGCAGGAAAAACACAAGGATGTCTGCTCTCACCACTCCCATTCAACACAGCACGGAAAGGTCTAGCTAGTGCAGTAAGGGAAAATAAGGAAATAAAAGACATCTGGATTGGAATGGAAGAAGTAAAAATGTTGCCGATGAGCTATTGCTGTGTTTGGAAGATCTAATGCAGATTAGAACTGATCCCTGAGTTGAGCAAGATTGCAGGATGCAAAATCAATATTAATTAATTATACCTCTTTATATTAGCAATGAATAATCAGAAGTTGAGGTTAAAAGACACCATTTCCACCAGCATCAAAAAATATAAAATACTGAAAAATGGTGTATAAGAATGTACGTTGAAAACCACCAAACACTGCTGAGACGAATCAAAGAAACCATAAATAAATGGGGAGATAGCATACCTATCTATGTTCATGGGTTAGAAGGCTCAATATTGTGAGGAGGTCGCTTCTTCCCACATTGATTCATAGAGTCGGCGCAATCCCCCTCGAAATCTCAGCAGGCTTCCGTGCAAAAATCGACAAGCCGGTTCCAACGGTCACAGGGGAATGAATAGCAACCAAAGCAGTCAAAGCAACTTTGAAAAAGGGCAAAGTGAGAGGACTTGCCTGATTTCAAGACTCATTACAAAGTTCCAGTGGTCGGCACTGAGTGGTATTGGCAGACAGACAGACAAATAGATACACGGAATAGAAAAGGAAATCCGGAAATGGACCCACATGTACAAGGACAACTGATTTTTTTCAAAGGTGAAAGGGCGATTCAGTGGAGAAGGTAGTCTTTTTAATCAAATGGTATTAAAGCAATTGAATACTGACATGCAAAAAAATGGGAAGGGAAGGGAGGAAGGAAGGAAGGAATGAACGAAGCAGGGAGGGAGGGAAGGAGGGAAGGAGGGAAGGAAGGAGGGAGGGAAGGAGGGAAGGAGGGAAGGAGGGAGGGAGGGAGGGAGGGAAGGAAGGAGGGAGGGAGTGAGGGAGGGAAGGAGGAAAGGAGGGAGGGAGGGAGGGAAGGAGGGAGGGAGGGAGGGAAGGAGGGAAGGAGGGAGGGAGGGAAGGAGGGAAGGAAGGAGGGAGGGAGTGAGGGAGGGAAGGAGGGAAGGAAGAAAGGAAGGAAGGAGGGAGGGAGGGAGGGAGGGAAGGAAGGAGGGAGGGAGGGAGGGAAGGAGGAAAGGAAGGAGGGAGGGAGAGAAGGAAGGAAGGAAGGAAGGGAAGAAGGGAAGGAAGGAGGGAGGGAGGAGGGAAGGAAGGAGGGAGGAAGGGAGGGAGGGAAGGAGGGAGGGAGGAAGGGAAGGAAGGAAGGAAGGAAGGAGGGAGGGAGGGAAAGAAGGAAGGAAGGGAGGGAGGGAAGGAGGGAGGCAGGAAGGGAAGAAGGGAAGGAAGGAAGGGAGGGAGGGAAGGAAGGAGGGAGGAAGGGAAGAAGAGAAGGAAGGAAGGAAGGAGGGAGGGAGGGAAGGAAGGAAGAGAAGAAGGGAAGGAAGGAAGGAGGGAGGGAGGGAAGGAAGGAAGGAAGGAAGGGAGGGAAGAAGGGAGGGAGGGAAGGAGGGAGGGAGGAAGGGAAGAAGGGAAGGAAGGAGGGAGGGAGGGAAGGAAGGAAGGAAGGGAGAGAAGAAGGGAGGGAGGAAGGAGGAAGGGAGGGAGGGAAGGAGGGAGGGAGGAAGGGAAGAAGGGAAGGAAGGAAGGAAGGAGGGAGGGAGGGAAGGAAGGAAGGAAGGAAGGAAGGAAGAAAGAAAGGAAGGAAAAATGAACAAAAGCATAGGACTTTCATCTATATCTCAAACTATACAAAAAATAACTCAAAAAGCATCATAAAGCTAAACGTCAAATCTAGGGGCACCTGGGCGACTCAGTCAGTCGACTGAGCGTCCAGCTCTTGATTTAGTCTAGGGTTGTGGTCCCAGGGTTGTGGAATCGAGCCCTGTGTTGGGCTCCACACCCAGCATATGGAGCCTGCTTGGCACTCTCCTCTCTTCTCTCTCTCTCCCCATCCCCCCCACACCTCTCCCTGACTCGCACTTGCTCTGTCTCTCTAAAAACATTAAAAAATTTTTTAAATTAAAAATAAAATATTTAAATGTAAAATCTAAAGTTATAAAATTCCTGGAAGAAAATATGAGGGAAAATCTTTGTGACCTTGGGTTAGGCAAATATTTTCCAGATGCTAAAGGAAAATATAGACAAATTGTTCTTTATTAAAAGTACTTTTTAGGGGTGCCTGGGTGGCTCAGTCGGTTGAGCGTCCGACTTCGGCTCAGGTCATGATCTCGCAGTTTGTGAGTTCGAGCCCTGCGTCAGGCTCTGTGCTGACGGCTTAGAGCTTGGAGCCTGCTTTGGATTCTGTGTCTCCCTCTCTCTCTGCGCACCACCACCCCCAATCTCTGTGTCTCTCTGTCTCTCAATAATAAACATTAAAAAAATTTTTTTAAAAAGTACTTTTTAAAAATCTACAATTCAAAAAACACTGTTACGGGAATAAAAAGACACGACAAATGCTGGGCAAGTCATTTATCTGATAAAGGTCTTATATCCGGAATATATTTTTTAAAAAACTTTCAAAACCATGAATACGAGGATGCAAAACACACTTTTTCAATGAGCAAAAGACGTGAACGGTCACTTCACAAAAGAAGATATACAGATGGTGATTAAGCGTGTGAAAAGACGCACAATATTACTCATTATTCAGAAATTGCGAACGGAATACAATGAGATCCTACGACACATGAATTAGAATGGCTAAAATCTGAAAGACTGACCAAATCAGGGGTTGGGGAGACCCTGAGCAACTGGAATTTTGCACATCCTGCTGGCGGGAGTATAAAATGGTACAAAGATTTTGGAAAACCGTTTGGTGGTTACTTAGAAAGCTAGCTTACACCTACCGCATAATCCAGGTATGTGCTCAAGAGAAAAGAAAGCGTATGCCCCATATAGCCACGCAAAGGCTTATGCATCAAGGCTCATAACAGCCTTATTTATAATAGCCCTAAACTGGGAACAATCAAATGTCCATCAACGGGTGAATTGCTAAACAAATTGTGGTATGTCCATACAGTGGAAGAGAACTGAGAAATACATGAATAAACCTCAACATAATTATGTCGAGTGAAAAAGTCAGTGGTATACACCATATAGTTCCACTTAGATAGTGTTCTAGAAAATACAAAGTAATCTTTAGCCACAGAAAGCAGATCAGTGGTTGCTGGGGGAAGGAGAATTACAAAGGGACTTAATCTCGTTTATAGTATCTTGTCTATAATGTTGGTTTCATAGGTGTGTACATATGTCAAAACTTACCAAGCTGGGGGCGCCTGGGTGGCTCAGTCGGTTGGGCGTCCGACTTCAGTTCAGGTCACGATCTCACGGTCCGTGAGTTCGAGCCCCGCGTCGGGCTCTGGGCTGATGGCTCGGAGCCTGGAGCCTGCTTCCGATTCTGTGTCTCCCTCTCTCTCTGCCCCTCCCCCATTCATGCTCTGTCTCTCTCTGTCTCAAAAATAAATTAAAAAAAAAAAACAAAAAAACAACTTACCAAGCTGTACCTTTAAAAATTTTTTTATTAAGTTTATTTATTTATTTTGAGAGAGAGAGAGAGAGAGAGAGAGCATGGGGAAGGGGCAGAGAGAGGGGGAGAGAATCCCAAGTAGGCTCCACACTGTCAGCTCGGAGCCCGATGTGGGTGGGGCTCAGACTCGTGAATCGTGAGATCGTGACCTGAGCTGAAATCAAGAACCAGACACTCAGCCGACTGAGCCATCCAGGCACCCCTCAAACTGAGCCTTTTAAGTAACTGCATCCTCTTGTAGCCTAATACAACTGTTTCAGAATGCCATACGCACTTACTATCTACTTACTGTTTACTTACAAAACATTTTTGCAACTACAGAGATTCCTTCCTTCCTTCCTTCCTTCCTTCCTTCAGAAAGCTGTACCATCATATACTCTGTATACACTGTATATAGTCATGTCCTCTTGTAAGGTCTGGGACTAATACCTCAGTCTGCAACATAGACAAAAACTTTCTGACCTCTTAGCGCTCACATTCTTGGTGGGGGAAGTTGTGGGTGGGGAGACAAATGCTAACAAATAACTGAAACACTTACTATGTCAGATGACGATGCGTCCTAGGAAGGAGAAAGAAGCAAGGCTAGAAGATAGGGGGGTGGGGTGGCCATATGAAACAGGGGTTGCTAATGTGACCTTTGAGCAGAAACCTGAAAGATGACGAAGGAAGGCCTGTTGGTATTTGGGAGAAGAGGCTTCTAGCTGGAAGGGAGAGACTGTGCAAAGCTCCAGAGGGAAGGTGCTTGGGGAATTGATAAATAGCGAGGATTCCAGCGTGTCTGGAGCAGGGTGAGCGAGGAGAGCAGGTCATAGGCGGGGCAGGTCAGGTTCAGCCATTTGGAAGCACTTTGGCTTTTATAAACATGGGGTGAGTCCTGCCCCTAGGAAAAGGGACAGGAGATTGGTGTTCTTTTGTGGACCTACTGTGTGCCTCCAGCCTCAGAAGTCAGAAAGGTGAGGGCCCCCCCCATCCTGCCGCACCTCTGGGCTAACACCCGAATGGCATCCAGTGCTGTGCCTGGCACACAGCTGGCATCAGGAACTGTTCGCTGTGATCAGCGGATTGAGAGAGTAGACTGGCACAAGCTTCCAGGAGAGAGGCATTTGAGCTGCATGGGCTAGAATATTCTGGAGCTCTGTGGTTGAAACCCCTTGTTTCTGGAGGAAGCCGGAGGGAACGGTAGGCTTTGGGACCGTCGAGGGCATGGCTCCTGGGGTCCCGTTGCCCTCCCTCCGCAGGGCCTGACACGGCTCCTGACCTGTAGCAGGGACTCAGTGCATGTTTGTTGAGTGACCGGATGAAGGAGGGGAGGAACAAACGAATGAAACGGTGGCATGTTTGGGGCTGAGACAGACACAGAACCTGCTTTTCTATCCACGGACTGCCCAGAGCCTCGCAAGACCCCAGGGCCTGGAGTCAGAGACACCAGGATTCAAAGGCCACTGGAATTCTCAATTTTGTTCCCGGGAAAGTGGGGGACAATGAAAATACCTACTTCAGGGGAGCTTGCGAGGACCCAATGAGGGAGTCGATGTGACATGCCTTCTATGGTGCTGGCCGCGTGGAGTCCTCAATAGGTATTCAGCTTGGCTTTTATTGAGTACTAGCGGGTGGCAGGGCCGTGCTAGGGGCTTTTCGTGGGTTAACCCTGAAGCTAAGTATCATGGCAACCCGGTGAAGTAGGTGCCATCATTATCAACCCCCATCTAAGAGGCGAGGATACAGAAGCTCAGAGAGGTCCAGCAACTTGCCTGAAGTCACACAGCTAGTAAGTGGAGAAGCTGGCATTTGAGCCAGAGTCCGTGCTTATAGCTGCTGTTCGGTTTTACAGATTGTTCTAGACTTTCCATTTGGATAGGGGTTTCTCTCTCTCCCTCTTTCTCCTTCCTCTAACCAGACCTAGGATTGGGGGGTGGGTGTTGCGCACCGGGCAGTAGGGAGCTGCGACGGCCCCTGAGGAGGAGCACGAGCATCCGACATCCCCCCTCTTCTTCCTAAAGCTGGAGGCACATGTTGAAACTGGGGGGGGGGACAAGGAGGGGGATTTGTGCGAGAGAAGTCTCTGTTGACCACCCTCATCCCTGCTCCCCAGCTGGGCTCGCTGTAACCTTGAAGGAAATTGGGGACCATGCGCCCCCCCCACCCCCACCCAGAGCGGGGCTTGAATGAGCTAAGCACGTCTGTTGAGCTCCTGGATGAACCTTGCGGTCCATAGCCTGCCCCTCAAGAGGGACTCTTGCTGGCAGTGACCTGCCCGGGCAGGGAGGGGACCAAAGAGGTGCCTTGGGCTGGTTGTCTGGGCGGGTCTCATAGCAGCTGTAATTGCTGGGCACCAGAGCCCAGGCTGGGCCCTTTTATGGAGACATTTATAGCCAGCACGTCTGGGGGACAATTCAAGTGGTTTTGTCTCTTTTGTGTCCCTTTAATAAACGAGAAGAAGAGACATCAAATTAAGGCTGATTCCGGAGAAACTTGGCTTTGCCGAGAGGCTCTGGGGAGGTCAGGGGAAGGTCATTCTGCTCTCCGACCCTGAGGCCTGCATTTTTTACCACATGCTCTTAAAATGTACACACTCAGATGTCAGGGCTAGCCGGGCCTTTGAGGTCACCCAAACCAGCTCTCAGCCTTGTGCAGCGATCCGCACTGGCGCATTTGAAGCCTTCCAGAGACGGGGAGCTCACTACCTTTCAAAGCAACGATGCTGTTAACAGCTCTCCACAGTCTCTCTTCTCAGGGGCTGTGGAAAAGGACAGACTTAGGACAGCGTCTCCGCTCTGACGCTCACCAGCGCCAACATCAGTCCCCGAGCAGAGGCGCTCACTGTTGTGAGTTTTCTCCTGTGTCAAATATCGTTCGTTCATTCAGCAAATCTTCTGTCTTAGGCTGGGCTTCACCAGAAGCAGAGTCAAGACAAGGATGTGAGTGCAAGTATTTGGGGAGGGATCCTGGGAAAACCCATGGAGGAGGGGATACTGAGACAGAGAAGGTGGTGCCCCCCCCCCCGCACCCCACCGCAAGAAATATGTTCAAGCCCTAACCCTGGTACCTGTGAATGCGACCGTATTTGGAAATAAGGTGTAATCAAGTTAAGATGATGAGGTTGTATTCGTTTAGGGTGGGCCCTAATTCAATGACTGGTATTCTTTTTTTTGTTTTGTTTTTAATTTTTTTTAACGTTTATTTATTTTTGAGACAGAGAGAGACAGAGCATGAACGGGGGAGGGTCAGAGAGAGGGAGACACAGAATCTGAAACAGGCTCCAGGCTCCGAGCTGTCAGCACAGAGCTCGACGCGGGGCTCGAACTCACAGACTGCGAGATCGTGACCTGAGCCGAAGTCGGACGCTTAACCGACTGAGGCACCCAGGCGCCCCTATGACTGGTATTCTTATAAGATGAGGGAAATCTGTGTGCATGGGTACACACAGACAGAAGACAGCTCTGTGAAGACACAGAATGCCATGGGACAAGGCGGATAATGAAGTCACGCTGCCACAAGCCAGCGGGTCCCAAGGGTCGCTGGCGACCACCAGAAGCTAGGGGAGATTTCGGGCTTCTAGCCTCCTGAATGGTGAAAGAAGACATTTCTGGTGTTTTCCGCCACCCAGTTCGTGGTATTTTGTTACACAGCCCTGTGGAACTGATACAGCTTGGGAGGAAGCCATCAACAAGAAGGCGGTGTGGGAGTTCAGCAGAGTGCTGCTCGGGGAAACTGAGGTGTGGACCCCAGCAGGGGGAGGGGTGCTCAGGGAGAGAGCGTATAGCATGACCCAAAGTTCTTCCAGCCAAGGCGGAGGGGCTGGGGTGTTTGTCCCCCAGAGCCCATCCATCCTTGCCTGAAGGATGCTCCTGGGCACACGGACCCCTGGCACTCCGGCCTGACCAGGGTGTGGACAGGGCAAGTTCAGGTGGCCGGAAGGGGTCCCAGGTGAGGATTACAGGTGGTGGCGGTCAGAAGGGTTGGGGGTCAGGGTGCACAGGAAGGGGGTGCTGAGGGGACGTGGGCGGCACAGAGCCTTCCTGAGCGCCTCCTGTGTGCATAAGGCACCATTCTAAGTACACGGAGGGCGGCCAGGCCCTGCCCCCGCAGGACTGACACTCCAAGAGGGAGGCAGACGACCGCCTAGTAAACCAAGTGGCAGCATTAGCCCAGTAGGGCAGGAAGGGGGCACACAGTGACAGGTGATTGGCCACGGTCCTTGTGGGTCACCGGCGTGGTCCTAGCTGAGCCTGGACGGTCAGCGCGGGCCTGAGGAGACCCGAATGCTGGGAAATCCAAAATTCGGACATCTGATGGAACAGCGTTCCGGGCAGAGGGAACAGCCAGGGCAGAAGCCCTGAGGAAATGGAGGGCCGCTGTGAAGATTTCATGATCTAAAGGACCCAGCTCAGGCCTGGAGCAGCGGAGGCTGGAAATCTCCAGACCTTGCTTCCCCCATTTCCTGCCTCAGTTCCAAGTCTGGCCCTCTGGTCACCTTCCGGCAGAAACCCTTGAAAGGGTCCGGGCGTAGGAGCCCCTCACCAGCCCTTGGACCCTGGAAAAGGCCTTCGGCTCTGAACCTCACTGTCCTCCTCTGTGAAATGACAGTAGTAACACACTACCTCCTGGGGTTGGTGTGAAATTCGAAGGCAGACTTGTCCCCGGCCGAGGGAGGGGGATCCCTCGTACTCATGCCTGACCTGCCACGGTCCTCCCAGAGGCCAGACAGCGGTCAGCAAATATTTCGGGGGGTGCTTGGGGGGTGGGCAGCACGCTTTTTAAATGTAACCCAGCATTATTGGTTTAAATTTTTTCACAGCATTTAGGAATACAGCGAGCACGAAATAAAACTCATCCGCCTCTCCCCCTTCCAATGCCGCTCCTACTTCCTGTTTCCTTCCAAGCTTTTCCACGGGTAGCAGACGTATACATGCGTATAAATGGTCCTTGGTTTTTATTTTTAACCAGCATGGCAACGTGTCCTGCCCTTTTAACTGAATGCACTGTGGACATCTTCTCTTCTCAATAGTCCCGAGGTAGAAACGGTCACCCATTTCAGTGACAACAAACCGGGCTTGGGAGGGGGAAGTGTTTTGCTCACCGTCATGTACCTGTGCGTGGGAGCGAGTCCACTTCAGTCTGGAGCTGAAACACCGTCAGCGGCCGTCCGCGGCATCTCAGTGGGACCTGGGGAGAGGGACCTCCTTCTGGAGGCAGAGGGCCGAGAGGGCTGCAGAGAGGAGCAGGGGCAGGAGGTGGGCCGACAGGGGTACCGGTGGGGCCCGTTGAAGGAGGAGGGGCCCGGCCCGGAGACGCGTGAGCAGCCCGCAGGTCTGTGTAGCTAAGCGCAAAGATGCCAGGACAGGGAGAGCTGGGTGCTCAGCCGCCTCTGCTGCTCCCGCCAGGCTCCCGCCAGACACCCTCCCCTCGATGGCCTCCTCGCTCCCCTGTCCGTCTGAGCCAACGGGAAGGTCTGAGCCCTCCTCAGCTGGCGCGGGCCGGCATCCCGTCTGTGGCTCTGTTCCCAAGTGGGCACAACAGTCGCTATTTGCCCTCCCGCCATCCTGTGGGAGCTCAGAGGCAGCAGGTGTGCCCCCTCCCTGGTGGACGCTGGGGTCCCCTGAAGCACCGTGGCAGGCAGTCATTCAACTCTTGCCTGGATGACTCCAGAGACGGGCAGCTTATGACCTCCCCAGGAAGCTGGTTCCATCTTGGGTAGCTATCATGGTTCGTTGGAGAGTGAGCACAGCAAGCCTGGGCTTTGGAGGCCGACCCCGGCGCTGGTGGGGAGGATGGGGGTCCGTCCCAGTTGTGTGTGAGGGCAGGGAGAGCTCAGTGAGCCTCAGTTTCCTCTCCGGTTGCCTTTGGCTCTGTGTTAATCTAACGGCAAGTCATAAAGGGTTATGAGTCGTGATCAGCATTTTATAAGAGATAAAATAGGATAGAAAATGCCGGCATCATCTGGAGAAGTTAAGCATAAGACTTGTTTCTTAAAACGCTCGATGTCAGCATGGGGGGCAGCATGCTGGTGTGGTGGCACCAAGGGGTCGGTGCAGGCCCGGCGGGGGCGGGGGCCTCCAGCAGCACTGAGGGTGGCCTGGAGGGGCTCCCGAGCCTCTTCCTGCCCAACCCACGCCAAGCAGGGGTGGGGAGGCAGAGGTGGTGGGAACAAGGAGATCCTCTCCTCTCTCCCTGGTGCAGCCAGTGGGCTCTGAGCAGCCCCATAAATCGTCTGCCCGGAGTCAGGGGCATAGAACTCCCTGATTTATGCCCCGCCGGGCCCGCCCCCTCTGCCTCCCTCCTGGGCTTTGCGGGGCGAGGCCTGGCAGGCTGCTGGCTCCAGACGGCCCCAGTGGTTGCCGTGGCGACCGGTTCAGGCTGGGCCATTCTCGGAGCTCCTGCCCTTCCCTCCCTTCCACACTCATCAGGGCCGGCTTCTTAGCAGCGCTCTCTCCTCCACCGGCCTGGCCCTCCCCAAGGGGTGCCACCGTGTCCAGTGGGGCCCGTGCCTTGGCATCACAGGGTAGCCCGGAGGTAGAGCCCGCTGAGATGGGGCAGCGCGGGGTGCCGGGCGACTAGCGGGCTAGCCTCCCACGGGCGGGGATTCGAATCCTGCTCTCCACTTCAAAGCTGGCAATCCCAGCACCTACGTCAGACTCAGCAAGAGTCAATGAGAGTCCCGGGGAGAGTGTTGGCCCCTTCCTTGGCACGGAGACCTTTGTAAGTCTCCACTATCCCATCTGCAACGTGGGTATGACACCATCCCTGTTCACCGCGCTGACAGTAGGCGCCCCGGGGCTGCGAGCACATGGCTGGGTGTCATATAGGTTGTTGTCAAGGCCCCTAAATGAGGGCACACGTGTGGTGGATGTGGGATGGCCACAAATCCTCTGGCACGCCCGCCATTGAGATGCAGGGGTTCGATTCCCCTCCCCCGGAATCTGGACTGGCCTTAGCGCTCGTCTGTAACGAGCGCAATGTGGCCAGAGTGATGCTGCTGGCCTTCCCGGGTGCTTTGCTCTGGTCTCAGGGAGCCCCCGCCACCCTGCAAGAAACCTGATGTCCCCGAGGCCGCTGTGCAGGAGAGGTCTTCTGGAAAGGTCCTGAGCCTCCGCGAAGACAGACAGGGAGATGCCAGCCGGCTCCCCGCTCTTCCTGCCACAGGTGCTGGAGCCATCCCAGCTGAAGCAGAGGCGGGCTGTCCCCGCTGAGCCCTGCCCAGATTGTAGATTCATGAGCAAAATAAATAACTGTCCTTGCTTTAAGCCACTAAGTTTTGCGTTGATTTGCTCTGCAGCATGGAGTTTTTTAGAGCAAAAATGGAAAGCCCTGGCCCGATGCCTAGCACGTAAGTGTTCAGTGGAGGTTAGCAGTGGTCACAGTAATAGTTGTCGTTGCCGGGGAGCCAACTAGCTTAATTGTTCAGAATTGAGGATGAGGAGGCAGACTGCCTGAGTCTGAATCCCAGTTGCCAGGCTCTGCAGTCCTGGACAATTACCTTCCTCCCGCGCCCCCACCCCCACCCCCCGCCATGACCGGGCCTCAGTTTCTTCACCTGTAGAAAAGCCATAATGATGGTCGATCACTTTGTAGGGTTATTGTGACGAGTTAACGATACAACATAAGTGCAAAGCGCCGTGCACAGAGAACGCGCTGCCACGGGGAGCCCACCCCCGTCAGCATGGGCATCAGCATCATTATCTTCCATTTAAAATGCCCCCCCCCCATTTTGTAAGTCCTTCAAAGGGTCAGAGCTGGAAGGAACAAAGCCATGGTGTGCAGCCTTCCAACGTGCAGATGGGGTTGGATTGCTGGGGGAAGCTTTGAGTTATGATATTTTTATCTTTATAAAGAGCTCTGGGTGGCCCATCTGAAAGCCAAATAAATAATAACGATGACAATGGAGGAGGAGAAGGGGGAGGAGGAGAATTTGCCTCGTGGAGCTCACCTACGTCATTGCTTCTATTCACACCGACTGCTAAATTCTGCGAGCTCCTGTGGGTGGGGGTCGGGAGGTGGGGATGCTTGGTCATTTCTGCTTGCTCTCATTGTCCATATGAGGGACACCCAGAGAGGGACAGTGACTTGCCCAAGGTCACATAACAGGTCACCAGAACCCAGAGCTCTTGCCTCCCAGCCTGGAGCTTTCCGGGCCGCTTCCAGTCTCAGAAGCAACACAGTTTAGAGGGGGCTTTACTGACCAAGCTCTCGGGGGTGGCCCTGCCAGCCTACCATAGTCTTCCTTGCACTAAAATTCTCAGCATGGGCATCTCGGCTGTTATTCTTTCCAAAGGGAATGTTAGCATCAGAGGAGCCCTGGGGAAGGCAGGGGATGGTAACCTGTAAACTCGTCTCTAGGCCCAGCTTGAGAAGCAGAGGGGCAGTCTTACCGCTCCCCTTTAGTGGATGGGAAAACAGAGGCCCAGAACAGGGAAATGAGCCTTTGCTCGTCAAAAAAAACCACCAGGGACTCTCCTTGGACAAAACAAATAGCAGGCACGCATCTACGTGGTACACCTACCTCTAAAAATACTGGAAGCCCCCCTCGCTCAGAAATGGCCCCCTCAGTTGCCTTTTCCCACGGCTGAAATCCACCTTCGGACTTTACTGCTTTTGAGTCGGGAAGGAGTTCTTGGAAATGCTCCTGGTGGCTCTGTTGTTGAACTGATTTGGAGTCTTCGAATCTGGCTTTGCCACTCATCACCCGTGTGTCCTTCGGCAAGGCCTTTTCCCTGTCTGAGCCTCAGTTTCTTCTGCCGTACAATGGGGTCATAATTGGACTACCCCACCCTGTGAAGGTGAAATGGGATTTTCTAGCTGCTGATTTCGGATTATCACCTAACAGACCACCCTGGAACTTTAATGGCTTAAAGTGCAACAACGCTTTGCTCATGGATGTGCAATTTGGGCAGGGCAGGAGCTCTGCGGCTGGGAGGTCCCCTTCCAAGGTGGAGCCCTCGCCGACTGGTCGTCGATCTCTGTCCATGTGGATCGCTCCTCAGGGCAACTTGGGCTTCCTCAGTCTCTGGAGGCTGGCCTGCAAAAGTGAGGGTCCAAAGGGTGAGAAGCTGGTTTGGGGCTGGAACATACGTGTTACAGTAGCTCGTCCGTTGTGTTCTATCGACTCGGCAGTCATAGGGCTCAGATTCAAAGAGGAGGGACGTAATGGGTAATTTCCTGTAATTGCAATGAAATATTTATGTCATTATGTCTTGGCATCCGCTTTTCTTCCCCTCCCTCCACTAGAGTATCTTGTTCATGAGTGTATCTACAGCAATGCCTGGAAGATACGAGACCTTCAATAAATGGTATTAATAATTGGATGAATGAATGAACAGATGCTTCTCTCTGACACTCCAGCCTTGGGTCCCAGCTGCTCGGGCAGGGGTGGGGAGGCGGGGGTTATGGAAGGAGCCCTGGTTCCCGCCTCCGAGGCCTGGGTTGGGGCCCCGGCACTGGCCCCAGGCTGCTAGGTGACCTTGGGCGAGTCACCGACTTCTCTGTGGGTGCCAGCAAAACTAATAAAACCAGAACCCGGCTTTTCAACTTGTGTCATGAAAACCCCCACACAGGACTTGCTTTAATTAAGATAAGAGCACAGTGAAATGTCTGGGCTTGCTGTTCAGTCTTTGATGTTCGGCCTTTTCTATTGTTGTTTTTGATGTCGGGGTTGGAGGATGGTTCTTGGCCCATGTTGGCGGGCTGCCTGCCGTCTGCTGTTTGCCCTGGGAAAAGCACTTGGGATCCTAACAGAGTGAGATGGATACGGTGTCCCTGGGGCCAAAACACTCCATTCCCTGCGTTCTGGGCACTTCTCCGCTGCACTCGAGCCTGATGTTTATTGAGCACCAACAAAATACTTAGGTCCTGGGCCGAGTTTCATTTAATTCTCAAAACAACTCAACATGTCCCCATTCGAGACAGGAGCAAACAGAGGCCCCGGGAAGCGCAAGGACTTGTCCAAGGTCACTGGGAAGTAAGCTGGTAAATAGAGGTACTGGGGTCCAGACCACGCATGACCTCCCGCGGGCCGCTGCCATTGCCGGCTTGGATAGGAAGCTGACAGAGAACCTAGTCTTGTCTATGGTCGGAAGCAGGTTTGCTTAGTGCTGGTGTTAGTCACTAGAGAGAGGCTAGGCCCATGAGGTGATGTTCCTATGACCCCATTTTATAGATGGGAAGACTGAGGCCCAGAGAGTTTACAAGGGACATTTGCTTCAGGAAAGGATGACGACCAGGAAAAGAAAGGTGGGGGCTTCGAGACCCTCAGTATTTTCGACTGGCATCATTCAAGGTTAGGTCAGGCAAAGAGGCAAGCATGAGATATTGGCTGAACTGACTTTGGCTTCTTCCTGCCCCCAAAGACAGTGGGAGGGGTGTGGCTGTGCCTTCTGCAGGGCAGCGATTCCAAGCGGAGTGGCCCCCCGGGAAGACGGAATGATGTGGGGAAGCATCCATATCCCTGGGTCCCGAAGGGGAACTAGGGGCTGCTGCGGGGGGAGAGTGGGGGCCTCTGAGGAGGTCGGTCCCCTTTCCTGGTCCTCGGCTGAAGCCGCGGGTGCCTCCGCAAGTACCACCAGCCCCCCCACCCCCACCTCCGCCGTCTTCAGTCCCCTGCAGTGCCAGAAACTCTACTGGAAAAGCACAACTTGCAGAGTGGGAGGGAAGGTCATTCATTCTTAAGGGCATTTCGGGATAGTTTAGGACATTCAGGTTTGCCCCATCTGGAAAATGGAACGAATATCAGCCCCACCAGGTTGTCAAGCTCCTGGCACAGTGCCGGGCATCCCGGAGGGCAAAGGAGGCTTGTTCCTCCCGAACTGGGGGTCCGCCTGGCAGACCCGAGCCGCTGGGCCTGCTGCGAAGGGTGCTGAGACCTCGCTGGAACCCACCTGTCCCCAGGCCTCACCAGCCTGCAGGAACCCAGGAGGTCGCGCTGACATTGACACCCAGATAAGGAAGGTTCTTTCGCCTCGTCTGCCCCCCCAAGCCCCCTCCCCACCCCCAGCCGGAAGGCTACTGACTTCTAGCACCTCCCACGGAGCAGTGCCTTCTCCCGTCTGCCTGCGGAGAAGTCGGCTCATAGTCTCAACGTCTTGTTAAGGTGCCTTTGGCCCCGGGTGATCCCGCAAAAAAGCCTCAGCAGGGGTGTTCACCTTCCACCTCATTCACCTTGAACTTCCAGGTGCCCCGGTTGCTGTGGGCTCACAGTGAGGTGGGCATAGGGTGGGCTCAGGCCAATCCTCCTTCAGAAGTGGTCACCTGATGGCCGGACCCGGGCCCTGGGTCTCACACCGTCTCCTTGACGATGGATTAGCTATCTTCCTCTCCCCTTCTTTTCTCCATCACGGCTCAAAACCAGGTGTGGGGGCAGAAGACGCGCCTCTCTTTCACTGCCCTCATGTCCCCCAGTCCTTGACCCTGAGCACCCACGTCCTCCCTCTCCATGAATCCCGACCTGGGCGGGACCCGCCAGGGCCACCACTGGCCAAACTCTACATCCAAGTGCGGGCTTAACCGGCACAGCCTGCCTCGGACAGAAGGGAGTCTGCCGGCCCTCCGGCTGGAGAGGGGAAACAGCACAGCCAGAGGGCTAGGCCCTCACACTGTGTGCCCCCGGGCAAGCCTCTTCCCTCTCTGGGCTTCTGTGTCCCCACGTGCGCGGGTTACATAAGGCCCAAGGCCCCGGCCAGCCAGACATTCTGAGGCCTGTTGTCTACCCCACGCCACTGGCAGTCAGTGGAGCCAGGGCCACCCCTACCCCAGTCCCTCTTTTCCATTCTGGCCGGACCGACAGCCGAACAGCCGGAGGCCCTTATCGCACACAGCTATCTTCATTGTTTGCATAGCGCTCATTTCCCCTCGGCTAAGAAAACATGTTTGCAAAATCAGATTTCCCTGGAAAGCCAGCAGGTTAAAAGGAAAGGAAACGGTTTGAATTCTGTGAAGCAGGGATCTGAAGGCTGGGACGACCTCTGGGATTGCCCCCATCTTCTGGGTCCCCTTGATTAGAAGGAGCAGGCCCCATCCCAAATTTCAGCTCGTAAGTAGCCCCCCACAGGTCCCCAAGTCGGTTCCAGAACTCACAGGCAGCTGAGGCCTAGAGAAGCTTAGAGCTTTGCTCAAGGTCACACAGAGTGGAGACTCCCTTTCTCCAGAATCTTCAGTGGCTCCTCATTGCTGGCAGGGCAAACCCACGTGTTCCCTTCCAAGCCTTCCTCTTCCCTTGTGTGGACTTGAGTTCTAGATACCCCAAGTTCCTCACGGACTCACGTCTGCCATGAGTACACCTCCCCCAACTCACTCTCCATCTGTCCAACTCTCTCTTGCTCCTCCCAAGACCATTCAGATCCTGCCTCCTCCAGGAAGCCTTCCAGGAGTAGCCCTGCCCACACGATGCCCCCCGTCTGTAGGGCCCTAGCTGCACCACAGCACTGTTGGGTCACTTGTCCCTCTCCCAGCCTCTCCCAACCTCCGCCTTCTCCAAACCACCGCCACCAACCGGGGCCAAATTGTGTTTGTGCCCAGCTGCCTTCTTGGTGAAAGCTGGGTTCCTAATCCTCAGGGCCACCATGGACCTCCAGTGACAGAATCAAAGTGTTTCCTTGGAAAAAAATGATACCAACAGCCTCAAGTCTGGGGCTTTTCATTAAAAGTGACTTTTCCTGGTACTAAAAGTGGATAGGGGCGTCTGGGTGGCTCAGTCAGTTGAGCGTCCGACTTCGGCTCAGGTCATGATCTCGCGGTCCGTGAGTTCAAGCCCCACGTCGGGCTCTGTGCTGACAGCTCAGAGCCCGGAGCCTGCTTGGGATTCCGTGTCTCCCTCTCTCTCTGCCCCTCCCCTGCTCATGCTCTGTCTCTCTCTGTCTCAAAAATAAATTAAAAACATTTAAAAAATAAAAAAAATAATAAAAGCGGATAAATCATAGATGTAGTCGCATAACATGCCATTCTGCAGCTCATAACAAGATGAGATGGATGTACCTGTGCCCACAAGGAAAGCTGTCCACGATGAAAAACTCAAACTGCAGAGAGAAAGGTATGTAGGATTCCACTTGTTTTTCATTTAAAAAACAAAATGCCTGTGACGGCTCCCACGTGCTTCGCACTGGTCTAGTGCGCCGTGTGCATTAGGATGAAGATCCTGGGCAATAGGGACCATAACTGCCCCGTTTTACAGATGAGCAAACTGAGGTTAAGAGATAGGATTCAAGTGCAGGCTGCAAACAAGGTCCACCCCCACGCTGAGCAGTCTTCTCTGCATTCTCTGTGCCAGTCTGCGTTTAGTGTATACATAACCAAAGATACTGAGAAGTTGGGAACGATGTTCTCCAGGATTGGAATAACAGTGTGTTTAGAGGGGGAAGCATGGAGACAGCTTCATTTCCTCTTCCTATATTCTGTATTGTTGGGTGGTCACAAATGATACAATTTAAAATAAATTTTTTAAATAGAAAAAGCAGGGGCACCTGGGTGGCTCAGTCAGTTGGGTGTCTGACTTCGCTCAGGTCGTGATCTCACAGCTCATGGGTTCAAGCCCCGCGTCGGGCTCTGTGCTGACAGCTCAGAGCCTGGAGCCTGCTTCGGATCCTGTGTCTCCCTCTTTTTCTGTCCCTCCCCTTCTCACGATCTGTCTGTCTGTCTCTCAAAAATAAATAAACATTAAAAAATTAAAAAAAATAGAAAACACATAAGAAAAAAATAGAAAAAGGTTTTCTACTCATTGTAGAAAACTCAGAAAAGAGAAGAGAAACGCCCCAGAAACCAGAGTCAGACTGGGAAGCTCATTCGGGGCCATGGGATTCTGGAAGGATCCCCACAGAAATGGGTACGTAACTGGGATCGTCCAGGTGCAGTGGCATCAGCATGAGGAACAGACTTTTCAGCTCAGTGTAAGAGGCACTTTATACCCAATCAGAGCTGCTCCACCACGGAACATGGCGGCGTCTGTCGGTGGTGAGCTGCCTGTCAGTGGAGGCGTGCAAGTTGATTCCGCATGCTGGATCAACCCTGAGCTGTTTGCTAAATATTCCGTGCGCACTAGTCTGGCTGCCACCAATCCCATCACCTTTAACCTGAGCTGGACAGCAAGAGAATGACCCACCAGAATGGAGCCTAGAGCTGGTGGTTAGAAAATGACAAATAATTATAAAACAAAGCTGCAGAGCCTTGAACAGATGCAGGAGTCTGCGGCTCACGGAATTCCTCAACATGTGCTGTTTCATGTGATTTCAGAGCCTCCCGACATTTTTGTAGCGGGACAACAGAGGCTCAGGGGAGTACCCCTTGCCCAAGGTCACCCAGCTGGTCCGAGTTCCCGACACCGGCCTGGGGGCCATCCCACACCAGACGTTTTCACAGCAACTGCTCAACTTCCTTGCGGTGTCGGCATCCAGAGGACGCTCAGGCCCTCCGCAGAACCGAGTCAGAAGCCCCGGGTTCTCGTCTGGCTCTGGCCCAACGCGCCGCGTGATGCTGAGCAAATCCCTGCCCCTCTGGTGCCGGGCTTGCTGTTGTCTGGTTCTCCAGCTCTGTTCTGTCTGCCACCCACCCAGGCTCCTCAGTTTTCCCAGCTTGTCCCCTGACGGCAGGCCCCAAGGAGTTCTCAGCCGGATGAGGGGGAGGGAGGGTCCATGGAGTATCAGACACCCCGACGCTTGGACTGTTCCTTTATTCTGTGCAGATTTATAGGGGTGCGTTCCTGAACTTTCGTTCGCTGTCCGCCGTCCAGCACATGGTCTAAAAACAACAGATCCGATGAAAGAGATCTTGCCCGCAGATGAAAGCGGGAGGGAGATCGGCCTCCCACAGCCCCGGGCTGGCCCTGGGCCCACTGCATACTCTGGTCAAGGCCAAGTCAGGGCTGCAAAGTTTGGAGAGGCCTGGAAAAGGTGCCGTCCCGCCGGAGAAGGGGCTTTGAGGGGCCCTGGGTGCAAAGCCTGAGACAAGGTACTAAGGGAGGCAAAAGGAAATGGAGACCCAAGTCCTGTCCAGGGACAGGTGGATTCACATGCCAGCTAAGGGAACTTGGCAGAGCTTAAAGGTAGGGTACGGATGAATGACCCCCAGGTGCCACCCCTCCAGTGCTGTCTGGCCACTCTCAGCTCACTCACTCTGCTCCAGCCACTCTGGCTGCCTTTCTGTTCTTAAACTCAGCAAAGTCATCCCTGACCTCAGGGCCTTTGCACGTGCTGTTCCTCTGTCTGGAGCACTCTTCTCCCCACCTTTCATGAGACCTCTCATCTTTCAGGCCTCCGATTAAACAAAACCTCCTCGGGGGGGCCTCCGACTAGTAACCCCATCTGGTTCCCAGGTCAGTACCCACTTTCCTAATGGCACTTGGCACCATTTATATATAATCCTTTGTTGTAATGACTTATCTGTATCTCCATGAGGATGTGTCCTTTATCTCATTGCTCTGGGTAAAGGGGGCGGTTCTGCCACCGACCCACTGCTTCACATTCAGGCATCAGCTCCCTTGAGTACCGCAATAATATTGACCTCCTGTCATGCATCAAGCACTTTCCATGTATGACCCTATTCGTCCTCACAGCAACTCAAAGAGGGAGGTGCCGCTATCAGCCCCATTTCACAGATGAAAAGACTGAGGCTGAGCAAGATGAATGTGCCTTGGCTACAGTCCTCAGCCACAGCTGTGTATACAACGCCTTACTCACCTTTGGGACCCTGGGGTGCCTCATGGGTGAGCAGCGCCGTGCCGGAAAACAAACCAGTCACCAGGCAGTGGCACCTTAGGGTGACTATGTCTGTTTGCTCCTGAGCGGGTCTCCCTCTGGAGTGGGAAGACAGGGGATCCAGAAGGAGGGAAGCCAGAGTCGGCTGTGGGGCCAGGGACCCTGTGAGGGGACATGGGGGAGGTCCAGGCTTTCTCTGCTCAGGTCCCACCCTTCCGAGACCCTTCTGACCCCTCTTGGTCTGCAGAACGGGGCCTCTGGTGTCACCAAGGGGAGGGAATCAGGCCCTTCTTGTGTTGCAGGCCGGGGGAGGGTGGTGGGCGGGAAACTGGTGACCATGCCCTGGGGGGTGCGGCTCAGCACTGGGAGAGGAATCTTCCGCACCCTTGTGCTCCCTTGGTCTAGACAATTCTCTGAGGGAGGCGTCCTGAGAAAAGAATCAAGGGCCAGGACAGAGATTTCCACCCCGAGCCTGTGCCTAGCACCTGTGGGGTGGTGTTTTTATGGTATTCTCTCTTCTTTTGTGTCTGTGGAAGTTTTCTATAATGAAGAGTAAAACAGAAAGGAAGGAAGGAAGAAGGGAGAGAAGGAAACAACATGCATAATAGAATTTTATTCTTTAATTAAAGCTGTGTGTGTGTGTGTGTGTGTGTGTGTGTGTGTAAAAAGTTTGGGAGGATGTACCCAAAAATGTTAACGATGGTTCTGATGGAATTGTGGACTATTTTATTTTTCTTCATTACACTTTTTATGTTCCTAATTCAGGGGACCCCCCCCCATAGCTATTACGGGAAGAAAGAGAAAAGGAATGCCCTGGGTCCTGGAGCCCCCTCCACCCACTTAGTGGCTTGCTCTCTGGCTTTGTTCTGGCCATGTCACCACGCTGGGCCTCCTCTCTCTCCTGGCAAACTGGGAGACTATGGACGGCCTGAGGCCGGAAGGGGCTGGTGCGTGAGGGTGCACCCTGTACGCTCAGTCCCTCGCGCATCGCCCTTACCCCAGTGCACAGGTCAGGAGCTCAGAGATGAGGCACCAGCCCCGCACACCCCTCCAGACCTTCTCGGGGGACACACCGGCCTCGGAAGGCCAGCCACACTCCCCGGTACGCCAACGCCCTCAAGCCTCGTGCACAAACACACGCGTGAGCTCGCGCGCCGTAACCTGCGTGGGGCGAGAGGAGAGAGCCCCATCGCTCTCCAAGATAAACACAGGAAGTGAGGATCCCACAGTGTCAGGGGAGGTTGGGAGCCATCCATAAACTCCAGGCAGGGGTGGGGGGTGGGGAGGAGGAGGAAGAGGGGCCCGGAGAAGGGAGGGCGGGTGTGGGAGTCTGGGCAAGGGCCTGAGTTTGACATCTGCTGTCTTGAGTTCAAATGTGAAAAGTTGAAACAGTGACTAAGCTCGGAGGCCGTCTCAGCTCTGTCTGTCTGTCTGTCTGTGTGGGACAACACCTCCCACCCTCAGCGCACCACTTGCTCCCCAGCCCAGGGCTCGGTAAACCGCGTGTCCAGGCCAGTGGGAGGCCTGAGGGCCCCCAGCCACCTCCCCCCCACACCCCGGCACTTAGGGAAGCCAGAACCTATGCAGAAGTCTGGGCAATGAACGAGCGCATGGAAAGAAACGGTCATTCCAGATTCCGGGATGCTCCATAAAGCGGCGTGTGTTTCACGGCCCAGCCCGTATCGCTGAGACATCATCCCAGGGGGGCTGCTGGAGCCCCCGCGCCCCCCCCACCCCCACCCCCGCCTTCTCCTCTGGTCCCAGGGGAGAGGTGGGTGCTGGCTCGGCCGGGGAGGCAGGGGGCACCGGCCACTGAGGGGTCGCCCCGGGAACGCTTTTGGATGAATGAGTGCTCGCTGTGTGCCAGGTACTTTACATCAGCCTTAAATACTTTTCTGGCACAAAGCAAGAACAGAGGGAGAGGGAGGGGGGCGTTGTCATCTTTCCTCTCAACCACCCACCCGCCCTCCGTCTGCAGCCGGGTCACCAGCCCGGTCAACACGGCGTGGCCAGAGGCAGCTGCATCTGATCCGAAGCACATGCTCTTTCTCGAGGGCCCCCTGCCTCATGTTCCCCTACAGCGGATACGAGCGAAGAGGGTGCCAGGGTGGGGGGTGGGGGGGTGAAGGGCACATGGAAACCTTCTCTTAAATGTCTTGCTGTGACATTTCCTATTCAATGCACTGGGCAAGTGGGGGTGAACACGTCCCTTCTCAACATCATCATCTGCTCACTTCTTGCTGTCAGAAGTGTGTGTCCCCACGCCTGGAGCCCTCTGGCGGCCCAGGAGCCTGGGCCCAACCCCACCCCCAGCCGCCGTGCCCACTCGGACGAGTCATGGCCACTCTCGGCCCCTCTCCCGTCTGCTGCCTCAGGCCCCACCTGAATTTCTTCAGCTCCCGTGGCCATACCTGTGCACAGCCCTTTGCAACGGTTACTTGCCCCTCCCGAAATCCAGGACGTAGAAAGATGATGTCCATTTTACCAGTGAGGAAACTGAGGCCCAGGAAGGTTCACACGAACGATGAGAAGCGGAGCCCGACCCAGAGCCAGGTCACCGGTGGTGCTGGCACCGGGGGTGGGACAGAGGGGCTCTGGGGTCGGGATTCCTGTTGGCTTCTCCCTACCCCGGACGACAGGCTCAGCCTCAGCCCCCAAACTCACACCTTACGGGGGGGACCCCCTGCCTGGCTCCTCAAGCTCCTCTCTTTCTCTTTACCTTTTTCTTCACCACCGTCAGCCACACGATTCTTTCACATCCTTGGACTCCCCCTTCTTTCTTACCCCAGGGATCTTGCTGTTGTCTCTATTTTTTTCCTTTTAAAAATGTATCATTCAGTGGATAGATGGACAGGGGGGTGGTTGGATGGCGCGTGGGTGCATGGGTGGATGGGTGGGCAGACGGATGGATGGATGGATGGATGGGTGGATGGATGGAAAAAGAGAGAGGTGGAGGGATTAACAGACGGCTAGGTGGGTGGCTAGATGAGTGAGTGCTTGGTGGGTGGATGGCTGGACAGGTGCTTGAGTGAGGGGGTGGGCAGCGAGGTGATGGATGGGCGGTGGGCAGGGTTGTGCAGGTGGGTGAGGGGAGGGTGGGCGGATGGGAGAATGGATCTGATGGGTAGGCCGGGGAATGGATGGATGGACAGACAGGATGGATGGATGAGACAGAGGGATGCTGCTTCAGTTCTGCTGAGGCTCAGCCCTCTCTGGGCCACCTAAGGGACCTGGATGACGGGTTTTACCCCCAACGCTAAGTTGCCTCCCCCACAAACATGGAGGGGTCATCGGGGAGACTGCGGTGAATTTCCCTTCAGCCTCAGTCTTGATTCTCCTCAGGGGCGTCCTCGTGGCTCCCTTTAGGAACGCAGCAGGACCCCTAGACCAGGCTCTGGGGGTGGGGGTGAGCCTCTGCCCTCTGTGCACACGCCTGAAAGGCTTGAGTCCCTCACCTGTTACAGCGGCTCCCGCTCTGGGGCAAGGGGGTTATCTCTCCCGTTGCTCCTAAAACTAAAACCCAAACTGAGAGCATATCTCAGATAACATGCTATTTAAATTTTATGGACGAAAATTACATCGTGATGATACTCTGGTTTCTCTTCAGATCGAATAAATCTTTCTCCTTTTAAAATCACATTGTGATGACTAGATCTCAAGCTTTAAAAAAAACTGCAAATATTGTCTCGAAGAGTTCCAAAGAAGTCTAACCAAATTTTAAAAGGACACCCACCCCAATCAAAATATGGCACAGGTCAGAGGAAGTTTTCAATCTCCCCCAAATCCAGCCAGAATGTCTTCAGAATCATTAGCTGAACAATCATCAATATACAAAGAATAAAAGGGAACCAAATAAGATCCACTGCAGTGGGGTAGAAATGTGAGCGAACAGATCACTGGGTCGGCAGGACTCTAGGGGAGTGTGCGCGACCCCAGCACCCCGTCCCAGACTCCTTACTCTGACCCAGAGAAATGAGAGCCCTTGCTCAGGGGAGGAGTCGGGGCTGCCCCCGTGAGCCCCTGTGCTTGCCCGTCCGTGAAGAGGTCATTGTTAATGCTCAGGAAGTGCTCCCGTCTCTGTCCCGGGCCAACCCCTTCACATGGGTGCCTCACTTTGTGCTCACATAAACCACGGGGAGAGGAGCATTGTGGAGACCCCCACTTTCCAGATGCAGAAACTGAGGATCAAAGCCAGGAAGTGTCAGGTCCAGGATCAAAATCTGCCACATAGGGTTTCTGTCCTATATGCCCCATGAAGTAGATGATGAAGTGACTACAGATCAGGGCAGCCCAAGGGCCACGTGGCCAGTGAGGGCTGAGCTGGGCTTCAGCTAGTGCTGAACTAATGCAAATGTGAAGTGAATGGGACAGACAGTGGAAGCTGGGGCCCCCCACGGGGAGATCAGTTCCTGGGGGAGTGGGGGTGACTACAGGGAGAGATAAAGGAGACAGGTCTGGAGGGCTTCCCGGAGGAAAGGGCCTTGACTAACAGAGAGGATCTGCCAGAACCAGCGTCCTCCTGAATTCCGGAGGTAGAGAGAAAGCAAGGACCCCCGTTCTCTCTCTCCCTGAGCTTTCTTTGTGTATCCGGCTCATGAGAGTAACCCCCGGCCCCCCACTTTGGGAAAATCTCCCACCCCATAGCAGGGCCAAGGGGGCAGAAGCAGCCAGCAGCCTCTCATCAAGCCCTGACAGGAGTTGTCACCAGTACAGAGCCAGCAGGGATGGGGTGGGGGTGGGTGTCTGGCCCCAGCCCCGCTGTTTACCTGTCTGGGCCGGTGCTGGAACCATCCATCTGGGTGAAGGATCACACAGCCTCCCTCCTTCCTCCTCCCCACTCAGCTCCCCCATCGGGCATCAGATCACACAACCGCAGGCCCCTTACGCGCTGCCTCCCTGCTCGCGCTGCTCCTTTCTGGCCAGCCCCTGCCCCACTCTCCCCGGCCCTATCCTCTCCCGAGGGATGTGCTCACCCCTATCCTCACCTGTCCCTCACATTCTGCTTAATTAGAATATTTCCCGGGGCCCCTGGGTGGCTCAGTCGGTTAAGTGTCTGACTTCGGCTCAGGTCATGACCTCACAGTTCCTGGGTTCGAGCCCCGTGGCGGGCTCTGTGCTGACAGCTCGGAGCCTGGAGCCCGCTTCGATTCTGCGTCTCCCTCTCTCTCTGCCCCTCCCCTGCTCATTCTCTCTCTCTCTCTCTGTCTCTCTCAAAAATAAACATAGAATATTTCCCGGGTGCCCATCAACATCAAGCAGTCGCAGTTGTTATGGGCCTGCTGTGCCTTGGGTCCTGTGCTAAGGAGGACTTTTCATCCATTACTTACTGGTTCCTCACCTGCACGGTGTCTGCCCTGGGGGAGAGGCCGTCACATTTCTGACTGGCAGGTCGGGTGGGGTGGGGTGGTTCAGATAAGCTGTAGTCATCCCATCAGGGACTCAGAGCCGCTAATTGTGCCAGAGGAAGCGGGGAGGGATGGAAAAGCCGGGGAAGGGCCCACGGGGACCCCGGCCATCCTGCAGGTGAGGCCGGTATTTCCAGGTAGGCCAGGGGGAGAGCATTCCAGGCATGTGAGGGCTCCACGGGCGACATGCAGTCAGGGTGTCTGCGTGTGGGAAGGGTCCAGAAGCTTGCTTAAGGCCTTTCTTAAGCACCCCCCTTCCAGGAGCCCTCTGGTCACTGGGCCGTTGACCCCTTCGGATCTCCTATAGCCCTCGCAGATTGGTGCTTCTAAGACACAGAACGAAATCCACCTTCTGGTGTAACTTTCTGAGCACGTGCAGCCTCTGCCCATGGACCCTTGAAAACAGGGGTCCTGCCTTGACTCCCCTACATCTGTTCTTCCCCACCCGCCCACTCCTGGTCCCCATGTTTAGATGTTGGATAAAGATTTGCTATTTGGTGGCCTTCGATGTTGTTGGTGGGTTGATGGTGTCTTTGGGGGGGTGAGGATGACGGGAAATCAGGTATGGAGACGGCTCAGAGCACAGCAGGTGCTTCGAGAGTGCTGGTGCAGCCACCACGCTCCCTCCCCATCACATCTACGTGAGTTGTCAGGGCCCAGCCTGCCCCTAGAGGGCATGAGGGGCAGACGTGGGTAGAAGTGGGGGAGAGCAGTCCTTCTGCTCTCCCACCGGTGCTGTGGGTTCTGTCCAGCTTCGGCGGCCTCGGAGTCCCACGTCCTTGGCCTTCCATGCTGCCGCTAAGGCGTGGGACTCCCCTGGGGTGTGCTGGTTAAGCGCGTGGATTCCGAGAGTGACAAGCCTGGGTCCGAATCCCAGCTCTGACCCTCGCCCGCTGTGGATGAGTCCCAGTGTCCCTCCTCATATACGGTCAGAGACCCCAGAAGTACTTGTCTCGTCAGCTTGTGTGGGATACCAGATGCCGTGCACGCCAGGCCCTGCACGGTGCCCAGACAGCACGCTCTCAGTAAATGTCACTCATCACAACCATCTTTTATTATCTTAAAATTACCTCCTCTTCCAGGAAGCCCCTTCTGACTGAGCCAAAGGGCAGGAGGTATTTCCCCCTTTTCATTGCCCAGCGGCCTCCAGCCCGTGGTCCTTGACCTCCCCGTTCAGGACAGAATAACCAAAGTGCCCTGGGGTCCAGAGAGGTCTGGTTTCTACGGGTTCATTCCTGTAGTTGGAGGGTCGTTTCTGGGCTTCAGGGCTCCATTCAGAGGGGAGACCCCTGAGGATGGGGACCGTGGTGGGGAAATTCACCCTGGGGGCTGCAGGCAGGCCCTGGGGGATGTGGCTGCACTGGTGGGCAGCTGGCCCACAACCGGAGGCCTCGGCTATGGGGCGAGCTGTGCCCGGTGCCTGCACCCGGGACCCCAGGCTGCCTCTCCCTGTCACCTATGTCCACTGGCCATGACACCCGCTGCTCTCAGGCCCCAGGCAATTCTATCTGCTGTGCCTTCTGTGTGAACTCTGCCCTGTGACCCCGGTTGACGTGGGGGGTGCCCTTTCCCACAGCCCCAGCCAGAGGGGAAGCTTCGGGAGGACAGACACTGTGTCTAGTTCATCATCATGTCCCCAGTGTCTGGAACACGGCCTGGCAGGCGGGCGGTGCTCAGTAAACATCCCAGGGATTCATGATCACGCTGCCGAATCATCTAGTTTAATCTCTGCAGCCACCCTTCTCGGTAGGTGCGATCAGTCCCATTTTGGAGGTGGGGAAATTGAGGCTTCGAGGAGTGAGTTCAATGTAAGGAGAGGGGCAGATTTGGGTTTTGGTTCCTTGGCTTCTGCTGCCCCTGCCCTTCCCCGGGCAGGTTTGTTCAGGCTTTTGTCGGCGGCTGTGGGGGAGGGCCAGGGAGAGGATGGGGGAGGGCTGGGGAAGGATTTCAGTCCCCGAGTGAAGTCTGTTTGTGGGCCAAGCCCTCATGTTCTGAACTTGGCCTCCTGCCTCACCTCTTAAAAGGACCGGTATTAACTTGGCACCAGAGATGGATGATGGGGGCCGGGGAGCAGGGAGGGGCGGGGCGCACTGGCTGGTCTGAGGCTCACGGATGGACACCGTGTGCCTGAATCACGGCCTCACGTTTACTGGACGCATACTGTGTGTACCAGGCGCTTCTCTCAGTACTTCCTGCGAATCTTCTCGTTCATCCTCACTGTTTTCCTAGGGGCGATTCACTGGCATCCTCCCCAGTGCATAGGTGAGGAAACAGCCCCAGAGAGGTCAAGCCACCTGTTCAAAGTCACACAGCTGGCAAGTGGTGATGCCAGCACTGAGTCCCAGAGACCCTGGCCCCAGAGCTCACCTATCGGCTGCCCTTCCCGCCTGGGGGATGATCATGGGCTCTAGAGCAGGATTCCGATCTCATGCTGTGTGATCTTGGGCCAGCTGCTTAGTCTCTCTGAGCCTCAGCTTCCTCAGCTGTGAGAGGGGGGCTGCAGTACCCACCCTGCAAGGTTGCCGGGGCACTCAATGAAGCAAGGGGCAGACAGAAAATGGCTCGTGCCTGGCACACGGAAAGGGTGTGGTGCGTGAATGGTGGTGGCAGAGGTGGTTGACATGCCTGGCTTGCAGCGACTACACCGTCACTGATATTTCCACTCCAATCTCGTTTCTGGAAAGACGGGGTCAGTGACACCCCACATCAGTCTCGAACCCTTTCTCCACATCCTGGATGGTGCCTGAGGTCCTGGGGAAAATGCACCTGCCCACAGGTGGGATGGAGGGGGGCCTTCACTGTAGCCTCTGTTAATTGTCACTTTTCCCTCCCTGTGAATGAAGGTTCCGAATTGGGTGCTTGGGTGGAGGGGTTCCCCAGGAAACAGGCGGAAAGTAGGTGACTTTGCCAACCTTATAGCTTTCTGCCGGTCAGATGTCAGCCTCAGATTGTATCCCAAGCCTTGCTTGGATACCTTCTTCAGCAGGGTCAAGTTTAGAATCCTGGATGCTTTCCCTTCTGTCCAGGATAACATGAATATTAATTTTAATTACTGTTGATAACAGCACTCACTTCGCGTGGCACTCTATAGTTTCTACATGCTTTGCACCTCATTTATCCTGTGTGAACGTTACAACCCATTTCACGGATGAGGAGACTGAGGCCCAGAGAGAAATGGCTGGCCTGGGGCAATGGCAAAGCCCGGGCTGGGAGCCAGGTCTGGGGCTTTCTCTGGGGCTTGGGCCCGGTGGGCCTCCCCAGGGACCACCCCCACCCCCTGCGCCACACTCCTTCCCATCAGAGAGGCCCAAACTCTGGGCCAGGCTGGGAATGTTTAGGGGGGAGGCTCTCCGGAGTCAAGGCCGTGTGTAAGTGTTTTATTGTTTGCCCAAAGAGGTGTGAATGAAGTAATGGGCCTTCTCCGGCACTCTATCCGTCTAGGGCTGACAGCCGTGCTCCGAGCTGCTCTGCATAAATGCTGTCACCCTGCCATCCCCGAGCAGGCAGCTTCCTCAGGGAAACTGTAATCAAGGCCTCCCGCGCCCGCAGCTGGCCCTGTCCGCAGCTCGTAAATCACGGCCGCCTTCCCGGAAAGCAGGGGGAGAGACAGGCAGGGTGACAGGGAGACAGAGGCTGGGTGAGGAAGAGCCCGGGACGGGCCGGCGGGGAGAGAGGGAGGCAGCCAGGGCAGGCACAGCCGAGGGACAGTTAGACAGACAGACGGACGGACAGACAGGGAGAGGGCCTGAAAGAAGAAAGGGAGAGAGGGGCAGAGAGAGGGGCTGACAGAGGTTTTGGGGAGAGGGGCAAGAAGATAGAGAGCGAGACTTGGGAAGGGGCAGGCAGACACAGACTGGAAGGAAGTAAGGAAACCCAGGAGAGAAGAGTAAAAGAGGTGAAAGGGAGCTGGGGGAACAGTGGAGAGACAAAGGTGAAGGCAGGGGAGGCGGAGAGGGGCACACATGGCAGGGGCCTCAGCAGGGAGCCAGGGCCGAGCCCCGGGCAGCTGGTCCAGACCGCTGGCTGGGAGGGCTGCCGCCATCCAGCCTCACAGGGTCCCCAGCTTCTCCTGGCCACTCAGGCCCTCTTCCCTCCACACCAGCCTGGTGACCTCGCAGCCAGCCAGAGGGAGGCGGAGGTGGGTGGGAGAGGAGGGGCGGGAGGAGGTTGCAGCTTCCTGCCCCCACCCCTTTCCACGGCCTGTGTCGGACCCACTCTCACCCTGGGATGCCACAGGGATCCTAGAAGGGCAGACAAGTGACTCGCCCAGCAGCCACCAGAGCACCTGGGCCTCGCGGCCACCAGTGTGTTCCACATTCTCACGCACCCGGGGCACACACGTGCACAGGCCACATGCTGCCCGCAAGGGGATTCACATGGCGGGAGAGGGAGGCACTCAAAGCCCAGCTAGCCAGGCTACCTTAGCCCTGGAGGTACAGGAAAGGCCTCCAGAACTGGCAGAGAATGTTTCAGGCAGCGTTCAGCCCAACAAGGGATTCTTTTTCCAGCCCAAGTCATGCAAGCTGATTAAAAAAACCCCACAACTCTCACCCACCAGCTCCTACCCCAGGCCCTAGAGAGTTAGCAGGAAACAAAATCGGGTTTCTGTCTTCTGGATTTGCTGTCTGGTCAGGGAGACAATGAACAGTAAGTAAGTGGACGAGGTGCATCACATAATAATGAATGCTACAGAGACTCTAAACGAGGGGAAAGAATGGGGGCTTTATGAAAGGTAGTCAGGGAAGGCCTCACTGAGAAGGGGACCTTTGAGCAGACTCTTGAAGAAAGTGGAGAGGTAGAGCATTCCAGGTGGAGGAGATGGCGTGAGCAAAGGCCCTGAGGCAGGAACATGCCTCACCTTTGGGAAAGTCAGGAAGAAGGCCAGTGTGGCTGGAGCAGAGGGGGCAAGGGGAAGAGTTCTGGGAGGTGAGGTCAGAGAAAGGGGGGACCAGGTCGTGTAGGACCTTGACAGCCACTGTAAGGACTCGACTCTTCATATGAAAGACATGGGAAGTCATTAAGGGGTTTGGAACTGAGGACAACCTGATCTGACCTATTTGCAAAGACTGTCTGGCTGCTCTTTTAAAAACAGACTCGGGGGGCCAAGGACAGAAACAGGGAGGCCCACGAGGAGGTTTTTGAATTCACCCAGGTGAGAGATGATGTGCCTGGGACGGGGGTAGCAGTGGGGAGAAGTGGTCAGATTCTGGACGTACCATTGGAGAGAGGATAGATTTGCTGATAGAACGAGAAGTCAAAGACAAATTCAAGGTCTGGGGCCAGACCAACTGCAGGATGGAATTGCCACGTAATGTGACGGCGAAAATGAGCGAGGTTCAAGCGGGGGGTGGACGGGTACTAGGTAGGGGTGGGTTCTCGAGCAATGAGGTGGAGAGGTCAACTGCACACCCAGGTAGTGGCAGGGAGTGGACAGCGTATGGCGTGGTCTAGGGGGACACAGACCTGGGAGCTGTCAGCTCGTGGGCGGTATTTTAAGCGGAGGAGCTGGGTGAGGTCACCTGGGGAGTAAGTGAAGAGTCCAAAACTGAGTCTGGGGCTGCCGCCCACACCTAGAGGTTTGAGAGAGAACAGAAACGCATCACAAGAGCTAGAGAAGGAGGTCAGTGAGGTAAGAGCGAAAACAAGGACAGCCAAGTCTCAAAGCCAAGTCAGGGAAGCGGTTCAAGAGGGGGGTTGACCAGCACTCCTGCCGAGAGGCCAGGCAAGGCTTGGACCCGGGACGGCCATTGGGGCAGCATGGAGGCATCGAGGCCCTGACAAGGACAATCTGGGGGGGGCGGGCAGCGACCTGACTGGTGTGTGGGCTCACAGACTCCGGGGAGGGGGACTGTTAACAATAGGTGTGGACAGTTCTCTGGGAGCATTCTGCTAAAACAGGAAGCAAACAAACGATAGGATGGGATGAGGAATTGAGAGAACTTTCTAAAATAATCTTTTTTTTAAAAAATGCCCGAATAATTTTTACATGTATAAGAATTTTGCAGAGATGCTACAGAGAGTTCCCATACGGTCTTTACACAGCTTCCCCTGATGCTAACCACCTCCATGACCACAGTTTGTTTGTCAAAACTACGACATTGGTACAATACGATTAACCGCACTGTAGATTTTGTTCGGATTTCACCGGGCTTTCGACAGATGTCCTTTCTCTGGTGCAGGATCCAGTCCAATCCAGGATACCACAGTGCATTCGGTACAGAGGGTCTTTTTCTTTTTTAATTTTTTTTTAACATTTATTTATTTTTGAAAGACAGAGAGAGACCGAGCACTAGTGGGGGAGGAGCAGAGAGAGAGAGAGAGAGAGAGAGAGAGAGACAGAGTGTGAGCAGGGGAGGGGCAGAGAGAGAGGGAGACACAGAATCTGAAACAGGCTCCAGGCTCCGAGCCGTCAGCCCAGAGCCCGACGCGGGGCTCGAACCCACGAACCGTGAGATCATGACCTGAGCCAAAGTCGGAGGCTCAACCGACTGAGCCACCCACCCAGGCGCCCCACTTTTTTTCTTTTTTTAAACATGGGGACACTTGGTGGAGCGCAGAGAGCCGAAGACACCGGAGAGGGAGAGGGACTGCTTGCTGAGTGACTTCCTCCGTCGGGCACGGGAGGGTGGGAACCCGGGCTCCAGCGCTCCTGGCTTCTGACTGTCCCTGCATCGAACAGATGCCACCCACAAGAAAACACCCGTACTGCCACTCACGTCTAAACTATGCTTCCTCCTTACAACTGTCTCTGAGTGCAATTGCATCTTGGAACCCCTCCCCTCAAAAGAAAAACAACCCCAGAAGTACAGAGGGCGGCTGAGGAGGGGGGTCCGGAAAGGAGAGGGGGGGACTTCCGTGAAGCCACATGGTGTCAGCAGCGGGGCCAGGAGTCCAACTCATGGGTCCCAACTCGGGACTGCAGCTGTCGGCCTTCTCTCCCCTGCAGGTGGTATGTTATGGGTACCCCAGTGCTGGAAAGGGCAGAGCTGGGAACGAACCCAGAAAGAGAGAGAAAAGCACTCCTCCCTGGTTCACCAGCTCCACCCACCCAATAGCTCAGCTCTGTCCACCTCTGCTACCTCAGCTTTTCCCCACTGGCACAGCAGCCCTGGGACTTGGCAGGTCCTGCAGGAAATGATCAAGCGGAAGGGGCAGGTTGGAGACAGAGTCAGAAGGGGTCAGCTGGCAGACCGGGCCGAGACCTGTCTGAGATACCACTCTAGGCCTTGTCCTGGTCGGTGGGGACCACCCTCTGCTTCCTACTCCCTCTGTGCATTACCTAGGATTGTCTGTATAGGGCGAGCTTTGCTATTTTCACCCAGCCGTATTGACGTCTTCCAGATAAAAATGAACGAGTGAAAGAATCTTCTTCTGCGACTTCAGGAGTGATGGCTGGTTGCAGAGATCAAGTTTGCTCATAGCTGGACTCTGGTACCCAGACCCAAGCTCCACACACACACACACACACACACACACACACAGGGGCACATTACAACTTGCTTCCTCCATCCTTGTTCTGGAAACTACGATTTTATTCTAGTACAAGTCCACAGTCCCTCGCCTGAAACTCTTGGGGGTTTCAGACTTCAGAACCTTTCAGATTTTAGAAGGGTAATTCGGTACACATACCACAGAGTTTATAATAACCCCTGTGGGGCCTGAGCAGCACTCTGTATGCAAACATGTTAATATTTCTGCAGCGAAATGCATGAATATTCACGGTAAGTGGGAAAAACAAAGGCCATAAATAGCCTTGTGATGGTTCAAGTTGTGTTTTACAGACTCACGACTTAGGTGAAAATTTGGCTTTTGGAGCTTGTTGGATTTCAGGATCGCGGGGAAGCGACAGAGGACCTCTCCGGAGCCCCCCAGGCTGGTGAGCTGCCCAGCCCACACACGTACGTACCCACGCATTTGCTTGTTCCTGATGAAGGTCAGGAGCCCCGTTCTGCAGGAAGAGACAAGGACAGGGGCTTGTGCGCGTGCACAAACACCTTCATACGCGCATGAATACATACACACGCATATGTGCACCTACGGGGGCGGGGGTGGGGGGCATGTCTCGCCCTTGCGGACCCTTGAGTTTCTCTCAGGGCTGGAGGGGGCCTCAGAGGCAGCTCTTGAATCCTCTCGACAATATCCCCACCAAGTGGTCACCTAGTTCTTGCTTCCGAAGCCTCCCTGTCCCCCAACTTCCTTCTTCTCTGCCACCTCTTCTCCCTCCTATAGGAAGCATCACCTTCCTATAGCCTCTGGACCTTCTCCCCTCCTCAGGAGACTCAGAAGGGAGCAGTCCTACAGCTCTTATTCACCAGGAAAATCCCTCAATGGGAACCACCAGCATGTCATGACGCTATTCTGAAAAAAGGATCCAAACCCCAGCTTTGCCGCATCCCAGATTCTTGCCAGCGAGTTAATTAACATGGGGGGCTCCCTGCTGCATGCATCCCCCTTAGGAAAGGCGGGCTCTGATCAGGCCCGTAGATGCCCTTGCTTTCTCTTCCCTTGGAGTCTTTCTTATTTCTTTTCCATTTCTTTTTTCATAGGACATTTTAAATTTAATTTTTTTTTTTTTTTTTTGGCCAGGTGTTCTGAAAAAGATCGATGACTTAAAAAAACGTCTTATTCTGAGATCATTTGAACTTGTAGAAAAGTTGCAAGAAGAAGGCAAAGAGCTCCTGTGTATCCTGCATCCATATTCGTCTTTTGTAACACTTTGCCATGTTTGGTTTATTATTTTTTGATACATATATACTCCTATTTTTTATTCGTCTTTTGTAACACTTTGCCATGTTTGGTTTATTATTTTTTGATACATATATACTCGTATTTTTTTCTGAGCCACTGGAAAGTAGGCTGTGTGATGTTGCTCCCTGCCTTCCTATTTCAGTGTACTTTCTAAAAAATAATGGTCTTCTCTTAGACAACCGCAGAGCACACAGTTATACAATCTGGGAAATTTGACATCGACACAATGCTTTAATCTAATCCATAGCTCTCCCTTGGAATTGAAGTCACTTTCCTCACAGCTTCTTGGACAGATCAACTGTGTTTGGGGGTAAATTCCTGGTGCCGAGCAATGTCAGCCCCAGTCATGGCTCCCTTGGGTCAGTCTGGACTTCAGAGATGAACGATGTTGAGTGTTCTCAAACCATGTGCCATGGAACCTCAGGGGTTCCACCGAGGGAGGGAAGATAGCACTTGGGCATGGGACTTGTTTGAGAAAAAGAACTGATTAAAGAACTGATATTTAAAAATTTGAAGAAAACAAGTGGTAAACACTGGTCTCTTCATTTTACATTTGAGAGCGGAAGTCTCAATGCTTAGAGAGGTTAAGCAGACTGCTCTATGCCACACGGGGAGTCAGCAGTCCGCCAAGCAGGGGTCTAAAACCAAGTCATTTATTCATTCAGCCATTTCTCTAGCACAGCAGGGAGAGCGGAATGTGCTGCACCCTGGCGTCACAAAGATGACAGAGACCAGCCCGACTTCCAGAAGCTGCCTGGCTGAGTCTGGATGAGGCGTTTGTCCCCTGTGCAGCTCTGCTGAGGTGAGCTCTGAGCTTACATTCTAGTCCAGGGACCCCAGAGAAGGGAAAATAGCCTGTGAATCAGCAGGAGCTTTTCCAAGAACAATAGTGTTCTTTTAACAAACATTTGTTCTATCAGCAAATTTTTGAACATTCAACAAACATTGGTCCTTTCAACAAATATTTGTTCGCTCGCCCGTGTTGACTCAGTTCCTGCCCTGTACCTACTGCTGGGTGGGAACTGCAGACGGGGTGTTAGGGACAGAGCACCAGGTGGCACGAGGGCCAGGCCAGTCCTCCACAAGGGGTGCAGGATGGTAGTATCACTTCTGCAGTATCTCCCTGTCCCTGCCCCTCCCACGCCCTGCCACAGCAGAAGGAACGAGGTGACCCTAGCTTCTTGCTCCTAAGGGGTTCACTCCCAAACTTCTCCTTTATAAACAAAACCCTTTGCGTTATCAAGGGGACCTCCCGTCCCTGAGCGACATGTGCAGATCCTGCTTGCTGGAGAGCAATCCTGCAAGGGTTACTGGAAATCTCCCAACTGTGCACAACCTTCAAGCCAGCGATCCCACTTCTGAGAATCTAATCTAAGGAGCCCATCAGGGGATGCATCGAGGTATAGCCTCAGGGATTGTTTACAAGAATGAAAACCAGAAAGCAACTTGAATGTCTCCTTGGGGAGGAAAATCATGGCTCATCAGTGCCCTAAAAGCAAGGTGTCCCTGGCAACAATGGGGAGGGGACTGTGGAATGTCAGGCAAGAAAGTTCCCGATAAATTTCCCAGTAAGTTAAGAAAAAAGTTTTCAAAATAGGATTCATTGGATAATCCTAGCTTTTAAGAAATATATACAGACTGAGAAAAAAAATCTGATGGGATCTACTTTGGAAAAGTTAAAAACTAGTTATCTCTGTATGGAAGAATTACACATTATTTTTTTTTTCCTTATTATGCCCCCCGCCCCGATTTTCTAAATTGTCTGCAATGAATATGGATTGGTATTATAATTAGAAAATAATACACAGAAGTGTAACCATTCCATTAAATTCAATGGAACAGCAGTTATTAATGTGTCCCCTGGTATTTCTTATACAACACTCAGCTGCAGACCTTTATTACAGACACGACACCATTTCTAGAAATTGACCCAAAGAAAACATCTAACCCTCAGCCCCAAGTGGCAGTCCCAGTGATCACATCAGCCCTGCTGGGACCTGGGCTTCATACTCTTGTGTCTCGCATGCATACGCACACGTGTACAGACAGATGTGTGCACAGATGTGTTTCTTGGGGCTGGGCATGTTGCCCTTGGATGGCAAAGTCAGGCTGGGACAGTCATCTCAAACCCAGGGAAAAGAATGAACTGGGAGAATAGGCTCACTGGGGCTCTCTCTCCATCCTTTCCCCATCCCACCCAAAATGCACACTTGCACACCCAAAAGACACGCTTGCAACTAACACACTCTTAATGGCAATGCATGGCTTCTTTTTTGGGGGGGGGGGGACAGAGACAACAGGACACACACACACACACACACACACACAAATATATATGGTGATATATGGTGACCTTGTGTCTGCAGAATCCCCACTGGGAGTGCTTCGACAGATCTTCATACACATGGTGTGGTCCCAAGTACACTGCGTTTGTGTATAGAGTACCCACACGCACATGTGCTCTCAGTGGTTCCTATGCGTGACCACATATATGGGCAATGAGGTACCCTGAGAAGAGACTATCCTACCAAGCTCTGAAGCCCAGTGTTGCTGTTCAGTAACCTTGTGAATGCGGGGAAGATGTGGCCTCTCCAAGCACTGTTCCATCTGGAAAGTGGGAAGGATAGGCATGGGCAAGATTTAAAAATTGTCAAATGCTATCCATATTGCAAGGCTCATTAGTATCATATACACGCGTGCTCGTATTTATAAAAATAATAGTAAATCATGGTACCGCTAGAATCTGCCTCTCCTCCGCCTCTGCCTGATACCCTGGGACGTTATTACAACACTCGCCCTGCTCTGCTCACCTCTCTCCTCTGTGGCTGCATCCTGTTAATTGCAAAATCGGAGCATTTTCAAATCTAGCTTGGGAAGGGATCCTAGAAGTTACCTAGTCAAAGAAGCACGAGGGGTTTCTGGTCCAGACAGGGGCCTCGGCCTCAGCAGAACCCGGTACACGCGGGTGGAACCCACCTGTGGCTCTGGTCACTGGAGTCAGACAGCTCAGGGAGGGCACCCTCTAGGGTTGCTGAGCCAGGGCGGAAGCCTCAAGCAAAAGGAATCAACAGACCCAGGAACTCCCACTAGCTCACCCCAGCAAGGGGAGGGGCCAGGCCCAGGGGGCCCTGCTGGCGGAGCCGGCCAGGCTGGGATTTATGGGCCCCTCTTGGACACGTTAAAGATCACATTAAGTGCAATAAATGTAGATCACGCTTCTAAATAAGCTGAGATTTATCCCCGGATCCTCTCCGCAGGGGCCAGCTCCATAAATCCTGCCCAAGCCTGTCCCCAGGCTACAGGATGGGGGAGAGGGGAGGCATGGGGTGGGGGGGAAGGGCAGGGAGTGGGGTAGCCGGTCCAGGTACAGAAAGGCTGGAGCTGAGAGGGGGTGGGGCAAAGATGGGGCCCATGCTGCCTGCACCCTCTCCCACCTACCCTCCTTGCCCCAGCCCTAGCCCAAGCCCCTCCCCTGCCCCCCCCAACCCTACCTTCTCCAGGCCCCTGCCCACATATGATCTTGTTACAGACATTAAAACAATAACGACACTAATATTGGAAAAGAGACTGTAGCTTCTAAATGGGAAGCTCAACCCTAGCTAAAATGGCCTTTGTCCACAGTGTGGGAGGGCCCTCCGTTAAGAAAAATGTATTGTAGCACAATGCAAATTTACAGACCAATAAATTAGGGGATGATTAGTCACGTTGCCATCTTTCTTCAAAGGATTCTTTAAAGGCTGAGCTCGTTCATTTAAGTGTCTGTTTAGAGCTCAGTAACTTCCAGACTGAGAGGCTGGGAGGCCCCACTGAAGAGCAAGGGAAACTAAGAAGACGCAGGGAAAAAGGCAGAGGCACCCCTTCCTTAACCAGCCTGGGGATGAACGTCCCTGAAAGGTCAGCAGAGTCGTCTGGATCGTGTTGATTCAAATGATGTTTGCCCAGTACCTACTATATGCTGGGTACAGTCTCGACACTGGAGAGGTGACCAGACAGGACCCCAGACCCTCAAGACGTTCACAGGGTGGGAGTGGTGGGGGGACGGTAACGGTAATCGGATTCATACTGGTTTCCAGTAGACGAGATGCAATTTCCAGGCAACCTTTTCTGAGCACAACTATTGCCAATGTCAGGGACAGTCCACGTGCACGATGGTGGAAGGAAGGATGAATCGATAAAGGATGGGATTTTTTTTTTTTTTTTTAAAGGAAAACGAATATAAACGCCATGGTTTGTCTGGCTTTCCCAAAGAACAAATACAGAGTTTGGCCTTCATGGAAGTAATTGCCCTAGAGTCCTTTGCTATGTGACCTGGACCAAGTCCCTCAGCACTCAGCACCTCGAGCACCAGTGACCGCAGGCAGACAGGAAGAGATGAGCTCACGCCCTGATCCCTGGCCCCTGGGATCACTGAGGAATCTCTTCCAAGGGTGAAGAGAGGCTTGCTGGATCCCCGCCACCCACTACTCGAAGCCACAGAGGACAGTTTTCCAGGCCCTTCCTGCCCCCGTGTCTCTGTTCCTGCTGTTCCCTTTGTCACACTGTCCTCTCCTCTCTTCTCTACCTAGCAAACTCCTACGCATCCTGCAAGACCCAAGTTTGGCCAAGGACTTATTGTATTATGTTGTGATTTAGCCATTTGTGTATCTGCTGCCCCCACGGGCCTATAAGCTCCTTGAGGGTGAGGGTTAAGGTTCGTTGGCCCAATTCTTAGAGCCAAGCACTGTGCCTGGCACCTATGTGCTGCTCCGTAATTGTTTGCAGAAGGAATGGCCCAGATTAATTGGACATATCAGGGACCATGATCATTACAGCAATAGTTACTGAGTGTTGAGCACTCACTGTGCAGTAAGCATCTCACCTACAACAACCCTTCGAGGGAGGTTTTCTAATCATTGTTTCACAAGAGAAAAAGCCGAGCCTGGAAAGGTTGAAGGTTTGCTTAAGATCAAAGAGCTGGTAAATGATAGGATTCAGGTCTACCTGATGCTCTATTACCCCCCCTCCATCAGTTTGCCCTTCTAAATTGTCATCTCAGGGGACACCTGGGTGGCTCAGTCGGTGGAGCCTCCGACTCTTGATTTCAGGGTTATGAGTTCAAGCCCCCTTTGGGGCTTAAAGCCTGCTTAAAATGATAGGTAGATAGATGATAGATAGATGACAGACAGATAGATAGAATCATCTCTTCCAGATCAGGGACTGTGTTGTATTGACCTTGGCATGCCCTCCAGGACCTAGGACAATATGTGCACAGTATTGAATGACTGAATCAATAACTCTGAAACTACTGTCATTTTCTGGTCAACAACCAATGGGCTGAATTCCAGTGACGCACCAAGCCGTACCAGAACAGGAAGCAAAAGAAAGATGTCTACCCCTATATACATATTTTTAGATAGCTTTTAATCATTTTTTTCTAGAACATTAAAGAATATTAAAAGATGAAAAGCAGGGTATCAAAACTCATAATGTTATTTTAAGTTTAGATATGTTATCTACACCCAAACCAGAATTTACTGTAATATTGCTTCCTGGCTTGAATGGAAGCAAACTCACCGATATAAGTCAAAATTCAAAAAATCTACTCCTTTGCTTAGTTGGTTTTCCGCTGAGAGTTGTAAATTGCAATGAATAAGAGAAAACTTTGAAAGTATGTTTGATGAGTCTAAAACTCTATCAAAGGGTCTGAATATAATTCCCAAATATTTAAACGTAAAATAATATTGTGAGTTTTATTACAGCTACTTTTCAACCTTTTAATATGCTTTTGCATTATGCTGTGATTTAGCCATTTACGTGTCTGCTGCCCCCACTGGACTCTGAGCTCCTTGAAGACAGGGGTTAAGTTCTGTTGGTCCAATTCTTAGAGCCAAGCACTGTGCCTGGCACATAGGTGCTGCTCTGTAATTCCTTAACATTCTGGAAAAGATATTTTTTAAAAATATAGAGGCACACATTTTTTTCTGAGTCATCGCAATGTGTTTTTATTTAAAATTTTCAAATTTTGTTCATCACGGAATTTTTTTACATTAATTTTGATTTTTTTTTTTTTTTGGAGAGAGAATGTGAGCATGGGAGAGGGGCAGAGGGAGAGAGAGAGAGAGAGAGAGAGAGAGAGAGAGACTCTTAAGCAGGCTCCACACACACTCAGCAGCATGGAGCCCAATGCAGGGCTCAATCCCACAACCCTGGGATCATGACCTGAGCCGAAATCAGGAGTCAGATTCTCAACCGACTGAGCCACCCAGGTACTCCTGATTTTTTTTTTAAAGCATTGCAGTAAATATTTTTTTATCTTGATAACTGAATCTTTTTGGTGCTCCCTTATATTCTGTGCCTGAGGCAAGCACCTCACTGACCTCACCCATCCTGGCCCCGTTGATTTCCAAAAGAGGAAGCCCAGCTTTTCTGCAGGGCAAACTGTGGTAAACATCACAAAATATTAAAAGGTTCCTTTGGCCTACCAAAATTCCACCCGTGGAGATTCATCTAAAGAAATCATGAGATGTGGACAAAGGGTTTTTGCCCAAAGATGTTCATCTCCGTGTTATTTACAACAGCATAATGCTGGGAAGAACCTGATTGCCTAACAATAGGAAATTCAGTTTATAAAAGTTCTGTCTATCCATGTGCTAAAATATAATGCAGCTGTTTTGAATTGCGTTTTTTTCAAAATAATATTTTCTAAGAATATTTAATGACCTGGGAAAATATTCAAGATGCCTTTTGTAGAAATGCGTGATGAGAACTATATATATTCCAAGCCATTTTAATTTTTCATAACATATTTGTTTTGAAAAAAATACAGAAAAGTGTTAACAGCAGCTGTCCCTGGATGATGGAATTATGAGTGAATTTTTTTCTTCCTTCCACTTTCTTGGGTACATATCTTCTCTCTACTGTTTTTTTTTTTTTAATATATTCAGTGAGTTTATATTAATTTTATAATCAGGAATTTAAAATAATAGTTTTCTTTTTTTTAAGTTTCTTTATTTTGAGAGAGAAAGAGCGTGCACGCGCAAGGGGGAAGGGCGGAGAGAGAGGAGCAGAGAGAATTCCAAGCAGGCTCCACACTGTCAGCACAGAGCACGATCTCACGTGACCCGAGCTGAAGTCAAGTTGGACACTTAACCGACTGAGCCACCCGGGCACCCCGGTATATGTTTAAATTGACGTATGGTTGATGTATAAAAAATATTTTGAAGTTCATCATCCAATAAGTCTATACTTCAGGCGGGCCTCGGAGGACAGGGGGCATGCTTGCTTTGTCCCCTCCCTGCTCCATTCCCAATGGTCACAGGAGTCGTCCCACCACATAGTCGGTGCTCAATAAACTTTGCTCACTAGCTGCCTCTGAACAAGTGGTCCAAACACTCCTTTTATTATTCGGGACTCTTGGTTGAAAAAGACAAACAAAACTCAGTTGAAGGGGAAAAGGAAATGTGTTGACTCACCGCTGAAACTCCCAGATTTGAAGGACTCATTTTGGGGCTCAGGGTCTGTCATTCGTCTTGGCTCCTTTGGTTGCAGCAGGGAAGATGAACACCGACGGTTCTAGAATTGCCTCCCCCCAGCTCCACTAAGTGCCAAGGGATGAGGGAGAGGTAAATCTCCAAAGCAGAGATTGTGGGGACCAGCGCCCTATAATCTCACTTACTCTCTGAGGGTCCTGTGTCGTGCAAAACTTCTGCCCAGACGGATCTGGCATCCCTTTTTACATTTTATTTTTTTTTAATCATTTTTATTTGAGTGTAGCTGACCAGCATCCTTTATTAAAACAATTTTTGGAGGGCGCCTGGGTGGCTCATTCGGTTAAGTGTCTGACCCTCGATTTCGACTCAGGTCACGATCTCAGGGTTGTGAGACTGGGCCCCCCGCACGGGGCTCCATGCAGGGTATGAAGACGGCTTAAATTCTCTTTCTCTCTCCCTCTGCCTCTCCCCTGCTCCCACTCTCTCTCGAAAACAAATTTTTTTTCTGTATACCCTACGTTCATAGCACAGGATTTAAAAAACTAGTGACATTTAAGGTTTTAGGAACTTACGGGGTTTTAAAGTTGCAAGTCAGGTGGTCTGAAGGGAATTAGACAGCAATGGCCATGGGACAAAGAGCTTCCTAGAAGGTTTCTGTTTTCTGCTGACATGACATCCCCCCCTCCCCCAGCACATCACCCCAACCTATTGGCCAGAGCCATTTGACACTGGCATTTACCATTCCTGAAGATTCCAGTGACACAGGAGACATCAGCTATCTGGATGACAGCCTTAAGACGTCTGACGCAAGCCACTCAGTTCCTGAGGTTATCAGATTTTTGTGCCCGGGGCATTTGGCGTGTGGGTAGCCCTGCGCTCTCAGGCCACCACCGGGAGTAGTATTCGTGGGCTTTGATAATCCTGCCGCAAGAGCTCAGTTTAAACCAGGGAAACACAATTCACTGTACCAAGCACTCTCTTGGATCCCTTCATGTACATAGACTAAGGCAAGAATAGGGTAGGTCGGGCGGTAATCATAATGATCCCATTTTACAGATGAGGAACCTGAGGCTCAAAACTAGTTCGCACAGCTGCCAAATGGCAGAGCCAGGCTCCCAGCCCGGGCCTTCTGACCCCAAACCCCGAAATCTTTCCACTCCTCAAGTGTTTCCCACGGGTCATGAGAGCCACGGGACGGTATGCCGAAAAGAGGTCTGGGGGCGAAGCATTTCGGGAAACGCTGCAAACTATTTCTTCCTCTTGGAACGTTACAATGTTTATTAGCATCTTACAGGCTTGAAGAAATGCTGCCAGAGAGAAACCGGACTGGTTTTGCCTAATCTAGTTTTTGCCCGAATGCGTTGGACCCTGCAACCCCTCCTGTCCATGGTAACTATACCTTCTGGAACATACTGTGGGAATCACTGGATTATGCTCCCGACTACTGTGCTCGTTCATTACCACAACAGTTTTGCAGCGTTTGTCCTGGTGCCTGATGATCTGTGGGAGGTGCGGCTCAGCTAATTTTATACTTTGGTGTAAATACCAAGTCTCTGAGACTCAGGGGGGATTCAGAATGACCCTGGTTCTCACTCACTCACGTTCGGATGGTTTTTTCAGGGAAAGGGAAAGGCGTGGAGTTACAGCGTCAGCCCTGGAAACCGTCTGTGACTCATAGCCCTCCTGCGCCTTAGCGGGGAAAATTACTGACATCATGACCTATGTGAAAACAATTAGAGTGCATATGGATTGTGATTTTTTTTAATAGTCATTTCTATTTTCTTTTTTATTTGAACCAAGGATAGCTTTGCGGGGAAAGGTGCAAGGGACATTTCCTGTTACATCTGTCCCGGGGTTCCATCCCCTTGTGGTTCCCATGGAAATACCCTCGTCCTGGGCCTACCACCTTGCTAATCCTGGTACCCAGCCCCCTGAATGTTGTAATTGGCCTAAGGGGTGAGTAGTTGACCCAGTCCGATTCCTACCAAGAGGTCAGATGTGCGGTTTCAGGAGAAACAATCTATTGGGTTATAAGCCTATGTGGACGTAGGCTTGGCTTTCTCCCGTGGAGAAAAACTTCTCTGAGATTTAAGCCAAAACATGGAAGGGAGCACTGCTGAAAACTAGAGAGAGAGAGTGAGAGAGAGAGAGAGAGAGAGAGAGACATCTAGAATCTTGGTAACATCACTTGAGTCCCTGGATGCAGCCATGCCTGACGCTGTCCCACCCCCAGGTATTCTCAGTTATGTGAGCCAATGCATTCTCCGTTTTGCTTAAACTCATCGGGGCTGTGTCTTTAGTCATTAGCAACTGAGAAAAGATTGATGTGTTCAGAAATTGGTACCCCAAAGAGTAGTATTATAACTGTGGAATTAGCTGGGTTGAAGTGGGGTGTGGGCAGGAGTGAAGTCAGCGAGGAAGAGGATGGTGAGAAATTAGGTCATGGAGGTAGGGAGAGGTCCGATCACTCTGAACCTTGTAGACCCAGCTCAGGGTTTGGGGTACGATTCCGAGTAAATGAGCAGCTTCTGGAAGAATTCAGAAGTAGGAGAGTGACCTAATATGATGGATGCTCTTAAAAGTTTGTTCTGGTGGTTGGATGCGGAATGGAGGTAGAAGTGGAAACCAGGAAACCACCCGGGAAGGAGGCGACAGGGCTGATCTAGGCACAGGCAGTGGTGACACGACCAAGACGAAGGAAGGGTAAGTGGTGATAACTGGCCCTAACGGGCTCCCCTGGGGAGGCAGAGCTGAGCGTGTCTGCTGACAGACTGGACGTGGGATGTGACGGATGGAGGAGACCTGCGTAGTCCATGGCCGGTGCCCCTCCCGTCCCCCAGCTCCTGTGAGGGTCGGCCGCCCCCTTCTGTGGGGAACTGGCCTTAGCCAAAGGGACCCGACTCACCAGAAATCCACACACCCACCTGCCAACGACTGGCTGACAGGAGGCTGCAGAAAGGCAGGCTTGCCTCGCGCCTCAAGGCGGGACGACTCTGTTGTAAGTCAACGCTCCAGAGCTCCCAGGGGACCCAGCTGAAGCTGGTCTCCAGCCGAGAGCACAGCCTCCCTTAGCTGCCCCACCTGCTCCCGACTCTCCCTTCTCTTGAGAGCCCTTCCCTAATAAATCCCTGCACGGGGACTCCCCGCTCAAGCTCTGCTTCCAGGAAACCCTTCGACAGCATCTATGCTTTCAGCTGGGGCAGCTGGGTGGATGGTGATGCCGGGTGAGGTGGGGAAGACTGGGGTAGAAGACGTGTGTCTAGACAATCAGAAGTTTGCTTTTGGACATGCGAAGTTTGAGATGCTTGCTGAAAGTGTCAAGGAGCTATTTGGAATGAGAAGGCGAGAAGGCTCCGTGTAAGTCCTGACCCTACGGTATCGCTGGAAGGATTGTATAAGGCAGGGAGTGGGTGGGTGGGTGAGGGTGGGGAGCGGGGATAGGGTAGGAGCTTAGCTGGATAGTGGAACAGAGCAGGTGACTGGTGAACATGGAAGGAAATTCTGCCCTTGGCACAACCTGATCACCACCTTGGACAATTCCTTTTCTGTCTCTAGGCCTTGGTTGCTTTACGTGTGAAAATTGGAGGGGTTCTCCTGGCTCTGACATGTCCCCCCACCCCACTGTCTCCTCTAGGACCCTTCCCCCCAATCCTGACCAAATTACCAAACAGTTTGGCTTGGACTTTCTCCTGAAAGCCCTGGTTAGTGCATTTGTACACCAATTCGTACTAAAGGGTTAATGACTACTAAAAGGTGGGTTTATATTTAAATGTGCACCTAGAATGTATTCAGTAACATTCTATTGAGTGCCAGTCAATGGTGTAAGACTTAGGGAAGGTGCTGTTATGGAACATGCAAAGAAAAGGAAGATAATGTTCTTGCCTTCCATCCTGGAAGATAAAACCCTTGCCCTCAATCCTGCAACCGAACAAGAGAGACATCATTGAGCCTCCAGGGTAAGCCAGGGGCTTCCTAAATATTCTCTTTAGTCCTTCATATTATAAGACAGATGTTTTTTCTGCGTGTTGGCAGAGAAGGAACTACGGGAGCAGAAAAGTGAGATTAAAACCTGGGATTATTCAGATCCACAGCCTAAGGGCTTTCCTCTGTGCACATGACCCCCAATTCAGTTTTCGTGTTCCTCCACACCCCTCACAGGCGGTATGGCCTGCCTCCGGGCACGCTCACTCTGTGATGGAAAGCTCACCACGACTGCAGGCTGATCCAGCATTTTTTTAATGCTCATTTATTTATTTTGAGAGGTGGGGAGGGGCAGAGAGAAAGAGAGGGAGACGGAGAATCCCAAGTAGGCCCCACGCTCAGTGCAGAGCCTGACTTGGGGCTTGATCTCCTGTTCGTGAGATCATGACCTGAGCTGAAATGCAGAGTCGGATGCTTAACTGACTGAGCCACCCAGGCGCCCCCGATTCGGTGATTCTAAAGCGGGCCTGGGAATCTGTATTTGAAAGACGCCTCTGCAGATGGACGGGTTTGGTAACCACCGGAAATGTGCCCTTTCTTTCTCCTGGATCCTGAATCAGTCCCGCAGTGAGAAGTTCGTTTGGAGTTCCACAGTCCTGGGAGTGACCCTGGTTCTTCCAGGCACTAGCTGGGTAGCCTTGGGCAAGTCGCCTCACCTCTCTGAGTCTGTTAATTCTTGCCCATATGAAGGAGAGGGAAACGAAATGAGGACTAGGTACAATGCCTGGCCTGAGCAGGCACTTAGCCCGCTGTCATTGCCATGGATGCTATCGTCACTGCACATATGTGGCCATCCGGTCGCCAGCACACAGGGCCCTCTCGCCTCCCACATCCAAGGTAGCCTCTCCCCGGTGTTCAGGGCATTCATGTCATCAACCCCAGCTTCCAACGCCCGCAGTGAACTCCCGTCCCCTCTTGCCAATGCCTCCTGCACACCCGCTCCTCCCACGGGGCCTCCCAGAGCTGACCTCAGCCCGGGCCCTATCAGCTGAGCCCTGGGCAGCATCTCGTCCACACCCCGCAGGGCCTGGGTGGGGCCGGGCAGGGGGCCCTGGCCCCCGTCTGCAGACCAGGCCGCCGAAGCTGCCGCTCACTCGGGTGCAGGGTAAGGAGCACATAGGGTTTGCGGGCCGTGGGGTACCTCGAGGCGGTCACTGCCGCTCTGCGAACGAGGACCTCCACTCTCCCCTCACAGGGCTGCAGAGAGGGATCGGGGGAGCGGTGGGCAGAAAGCACCCAGTCAATGGGAGGTGTCGTTGCCAGTTCCTTCCAGAAGCCTGGTGTCTCCTAGGCCAGGGCGATAGAAGCAGCCTTTCCAATGTAACTCGGGGGAAAGAGACAGACACTTCCTACGGCACAGTAGTGAGGGTATGAGGGCAGGAAGCTAACTTCCCCGGGGCAAAAGATCCTGCCGCGGGTCCACTTTGAATACTCCCGGTGACCAAGGTCTCCCTACGGACACACACACACTCGGCATCAGATCCAGGGAAAGAGTGGAGAGGGTAGATAAGAGAGGGTGTGCGGTGGGGGAAATGTCAGAAAGGGAAGGGTTAAGACGGACAAGGGGAGCTGAGTCAGGGAGGAGAGAGCCCAGGCGGGTCATTCGCCAGACTGAGGGCTGTTGCTGTGATGGGGGCCAGGGGACAAGGAGCCCAGCGTAGAAGCAGCTCTCAAACCTCCGCCCCTGGGGGGCTCGGTCCCCCTGAAGCCGTGTTTGCACAAGCTGGTGACAGCATGGTCGTTCTGGAACGGCCCCTCTCATTCTGCCTTCTACCATAGTGGAGTGAGGATAGCTACTCCACTGGCACATAGAACTTAACTCTGTCAGGCAGAGGTCCTGGAACAATGCGTAATAACTCATTTAGCCCCGTAACAACAGCCCCAGAGGTGGTCAGGGTTATTAGCACCGTCTTAGAGATGAAGAAACTAAGGCACAGAGAGGTTAAGTAACTTGCCCAGGGTCACACAGCCACTAAAGAGTGGAGCTAGGATGTTTGCCTCCTCCCTTCTCCCTCCTCCTCAGCGCTGGAATGTTCCCTGTCGTGCCTGGCTGCTTCTGGCTGTCCCTGCAGCCTGGAACACACCTGCTCCACCTCCCTGGAAGACACTTACCCTCCTTTCAGCGACCAGAGCAAGCAGTTGTGTTTTCACAGCAGCAAAAAGTTGGGAACTTCTTAAATGTCCAGCAGTAGGGGTTTATTAAACCGATGGGGACAAACCTATACATTAGAATAGTATGAAGCAGGGGCGCCCGGGTGGCTCCGTCGGTTAAGCGGCCGACTTCGGCTCGGGTCATGATCTCGCGGTTCGTGGGTTCGAGCCCCGCGTGGGGCTCTGGGCTGACGGCTCGGAGCCTGGAGCCCGCTTCGGATTCTGTGTCTCCCTCTGTCTCTGCGCCTCCCCTGCTCGCACTCTGTCTGTCTGTCTCTCTCTCTCTTAAGAATAAATCAGCATTAAAAAACAATTGTAAAAATAAAAATTTAAAAAAAAAATGCATGCACGCACAGGACGTGTGTGCCCACAGAGAAGCGTACACGAAGAGACATGTGCGCACACACAACCCCCCCACCCCCACCCCAGAGAGATGTGTGCACGTGCTTCTTGGAAGCTGTGTGGCCAAGAAGAAACTACCAGGACCTGGGGAAGCAGGATGCTTCTGCTTATTTGTAGCGTGAGCTTAAGAAGACGCTTCCCACGCTGAACCTCGGGTTCCATACTTTTCCCTCGGAGTCATTCCAGCGAACTCCATGCATAAGCATCTGCAAATCAAAGAGCTGGGTTAACCGTAGCATTCTAGATCTGGAAGTCTCCTCCGTGGTCTTGTCCAATCCCGTCCTTATGAAAAGGGAGAGCACAGAGGTACAGTGACTTTTACAAGGTGCCCCAGAGAATCCACACCAGTCAGAACTAGAATTCGGGTCTCCCGCCTCACCCAGGCAGGATTCTACCCGACATACCACAGAGTTCAGGTGGTGACACGTGTGATCCATCCTGAGGTCCTTCGTACCTCTTCATGTCATACCTTTCCTTTTGCTTTTGAAACGAATTCAGTACTACAGACAAAGTATCCGCATTTTGCTAGAGCTGTGGAGGAAAGACCTCAGGGCTGTGGCATGACCCAAAAGCCGCCGGATCTCCGTGGTTACTCCAGGTGGCCACTCCCGCTCAAGGCAGCGGACGTTGTTGGCGGAAGCTGAGCGGTCCAGATGCCTGAACAAAAAGCTGGCCTCCTATGCTGGCAGTGGTGGTCCCAAAGGCTGTGGAAAGTACTGAGAGGAAAAATTCCCTTCTCAGGAATTTTTGGGGGGAAATAACTGAAGATGAAGGAGAAGATTCATCTGCAAGAATGTTCATCCCAGTGTCATTCATGACGGCTAAAATAGAGATACAATTTAAATATGCAAAGTTTGGGATAAATCTATCTACGAGGGATCAAATATCCTGTAGCCAGAATACCACGATATATTTTTTTAGGTTTATTTTTTCCTTTTGAGGGATAGAGAAGTGTGAATGAGGGAGGGGCAGACAGAGAGGGAGAGAGAATCCCAAGCCTACTCCCCACTGCCAGCTCCGAGCCCAACCCAGGGCTCGAACCCAGGAAACCACGAGCTCATGACCTAAACCAAAACCAAGAGTCAGACGCCCAACCAGCTGAGCCACCCAGGCACCCCCAAGAATACTGTGATGTTTTTAAAGATCGCTTTTCCCCTAAGAACACACAGTTGCGTATGGAAGTGACCGTGGTGTCTCAGCAAGCGGAAAGAGCCTGTTAGGAAGCACTTTCGGAAGAGGTGCCTTAGCACGGAGGTGAGAGGCGTGGGTCCTAGAATAAAATAAACTCTGATTATTTCAGGATGGTGGATGGCCCCACTGACCCCTGTCTGTCTGTGGGGGTCTCTACCACTTACCAGCTGTGTGACCTTAGGCAAGCTCTTAATCTCTCTGAGCCACAGCTTCCCCATCTAGAAAAGGGGAGCGGTCATGGTACATCCAGCATAAGATCATCTGAAGGATGAGAGAATATGATGTATTTAATTTACTTAGTGCAAAGCCCGGCACAAGGCAAGCATTTGGAAAATCGTAACATATCTATGTATACATGTATCCGCATACACACATACAGTAGGATTGATGTGTGTATAGTAGGATATACACACAATATTAGAAGTGCATTTCTTGAGCGTTTTTTTTTCCCTTATCTCTTCAGAAATCAGGGGAAGCAAAAGGTTATTGGAGGAGAAAGGAAAACGTTGCCCCTAATGCCACGTTGTGCAACACAGGAGAATCCTATCAGCACAGGAGAACCAGGACTGGAACCCAGCCCCCCACATGCCTAGCCTGGCCTGCTTCCTCTGGCCCACCTGTGGGGGTGTGGATGCTGAGGGATGTCAGAGCCCAGGGACGACCACTGTGGGTCTGAAGAGCCCTGGACGGTGTGCGTAGAGTAGGCAAGCGAATGAATGGATCTGCCCGGCTGCAGGGAGAATGAGAGCGGAAAACGTAAGGAAGGTGTGAGGGGCTCCATTTTACAGAGGAGGAAAGCGAGGCTCCCAGCGGGAAAGTGGCTTGCCCGAGATCACCTGGCAGTCATCGCCTGAGCCAGGATTTGAATCAAGGCCTGTCGATTTCCAAGGCATATAGGGCTGACACTGTTTCTCCTTAAACGATGGAGTCCCACAGAAAGGTGGCTTTGCAGGCAAAGTAAAGTACAAAGTCTCCAAGGCTGGTCTGGCTGCCTTGAAGGTCCAGCTGGGTGGCAGGAACTCAAAGGTCGATGGGTGAGATGTTCTTGATTTCTGGAGTCCTTCGGCCCCCAGGGCTGTTGGCTCTGACTGCCGATAAAAAGACACGGAAACCTCTGTCCCATTGTGACCTGGCTCCCTGTTGTCCTTCTGGTGCAGGAAAGCCGAGTTCTCAGAGCCCCTGTACCTCCCAACTGCTTCTAATGAATTCACTGTCCGCCTTGTTTTGTTGTCCCAAACTCAGGCCACCCTGGTTTTGCCTGGTGAGTGGCCTCTTTCAAAGGTGAGCTGGCCCTTCTCCGCCTCTGACAATCAGGCCATTCAAAGGCAGGCCAGCGTCTCCACGAGCAGGCCGATGTTGTCCCACAGGCAGATCTCCACTGCAGCCCGCAAATGAGTGTGCAGGTAGGCGTGCCTGCACCCCAATACCTAGGTGTGCATTTTGTACGGGAGGCAGGGCAGGGCGAGAAGAGACAGTCCGAGAGGATGTGGGGGGAGGGGGATTGAAGACCGGGCCTTGGGACAACGTTAACGGCAGCTCTGCCCAAAAGTACACTATTATCGAGTAAGTTGAGAAATGCCGAAAGTTCCATCTCTTCCTTTAAGTTTGTGGTATGGACATCTGTGTGACAAAGGCTCAGACAAGTCCTGCGGTCAGGAATATTTGTTGACTTTTAATTGAGAATTTCTGTGGTTTTTTTCCTCCTCCCTCTCTCTCGTCCTTCCTTCAACAAATGCTCAAGACATTCCTAATATCCACCAGGACTGTCTCAAGTGCTGGGGATTCAGCAGTGAACAAAACAAGGCTCCTGCCCCCTTGGGGTTCACTCCAGAGGGAGGAGACCGACGACAAATGTAATAAGGAAAACACAGAATGTGCCAGATGGAAGCGAGCACAGTTGGACAGTAAACCTGGCGAGATGGCAGCACGGGAGTGGGCAGTGTTTACAATTTTGAGTATGGAGGTAGGAGAGCCCTTACTGAGAAGGTGATATTTGATCGGAGACGTATGACAGGTGAGGAAATCCATCAGGCCGACTCATGGGGGAAGAGCATTCCAAGCAGAGGGAACTGCAGGTGCTAAGACCCTGAGGCCTCAGCATGCCTGGTGGGACCCAGGAGCAGCAGGGAGGCCATCAGCCCCACCCCACAGGACACATTGTAGCATCTGCCAAAGCAGTTTGAGAAACTGGTGTCCAGGTAAGAACAAGGCTCTAGTCTGAAAGACTTGAGTTTTTATCCCAGCTTCACCCCTCCTCCTAGTCTGTGCAAGTTTAGCGGTGTTGTCACCTTTGAGCCTCAGTTTCCTCATCTGTAAAACAGGGATAATGACTTGCACCAGCCTCAGAGAGCCACGGTCAGGTGCAAAGTCATGCGTGCATGTGCCTTCACTCTGGGTGGCCCATAGCGAGCCCCCCAGTGCCAGCTCTGATTGTCATCATCGATATTCTTACAGCTGTACGAGGAATCAGCTCACTCCTGATGGAGCCCTCACTTTCTGAGGAGTCTCCCCCCCGTAAAGCAGGGGCCTCACAGTAATCCTGCTGCCAGCTGCTTCCGCAGCAAATAAGGAGAAGGAGAAGGAGAAGGAGAAGGAGAAGGAGAAGGAGAAGGAGAAGGAGAAGGAGAAGGAGAAACAGATCAGAGAGAACTACAGTAGAAACCGAAGATGGATGGCCAGGACATAAGCTCCCCTGGGTCAAAGCCGACTGGCCCAGGAACTTGCAGTGTCTCCTGAGGCCCCGGTGGGCACCTCTATCCCGCTCCGGGCAGCGAGAACTTCTAATACAGCACGGCCAACAGGAATTTAAAGTACTCTTCCTCCCTCCTTCTCCCCAAACACATAAATTTCCCCCTTCCCCCACCAGATGCATTTTCATTGCAAACCCCCAGGAGTGGTCTCTTTGCTGCTTAGATGTACGATGGTTTATTCAACAGGTATTTTATGAGAGCCCGTTAATGTGCACTCAATGGCATAGGCACTTAGGACATAAGACAATCTCCCTCCCCTTACGGAGCTATCAGACCAGTGGTTCTCAATGGAATGGTTCCCAGCTGGGAACTTGTGAGAAATGGAAATTCTCAGTCCCACCCCAGCCCTATTGAATCAGAAACTCTGGGGTGGGACCCAGCAATCTGGGCTAAGTCTTCCAGGTGATTCTGATGCAGGCTTAAGCATGAGTCTAATGGTCTAGAAGAGTGGTTCTCAATCAGGTATATGAGCACACACACACACACACACACACACACACACACACACACCAGGACATTTGACAATGTCTAGAGATATTTTGGTTATCACAATGTGCATTGGATAGAGACCAGCGATGTTTCTAAACATTCTATAATGCACAGGACGCACCCCTCTCCAAAAACAACAAAGAATCATCCAGCCCAAGTGCCAAGGTTGAGAAACCTTGGTCTAGAGGGAGGGAGACAGGAAAACAGATAATGAACACTTACATAACTAAATAAGATCATCTTCGATGATGATAAGTGCTCTGAAGCCAATAATTCAGGGTAATAAGAGAATGGCCAGTGGTGGTGACAGCATTGGGTGACCAGAGGGGGCCTCTCTAAGAAAGTTACTTTTGAGCTGAGACTTGGACAAGAGAGCAAGTTTGGGGAAAAGAAGGTTCCAGGCAAAGGCAACAGGCCTAAAACAGGGAAGAGTTTGATGTGTTGGAGGTTCAGGGAGAAAGTTAGATGATGGGTTCTAAGAACCCACCGTCTTGCCTAAGATCCTCCCTCCTCTCCTCCCTCCCCACCTTCCTTCCACAAATATTTATTAAGTACCTATGAGATGCCAGGCCCTGTACTAGACATTAGTGCTCTGCAAAGCACCTAGAAAAGCTGGATAGAATCCCTGGCAGAAAAAGAGGAACAGACAGTCCTTGAAACTAGGATGGGAGAGCCCAATGGGGTGTCGGGAATGATCACACAGCAGCTGGTCTCCAAAGATAAACTACCCTCCCAAAGTTCACACCCTGTGCAGTCCCCTCCCCATGAATCTGGGTTGACTTGTGACTTGATTTTGACCCACAGATGGCTGCAGAAGTCATACCTATAATACCCGAGGCCGGCTCAGAAGCCTGGCAGGTTTCCTCTAGGTCTCTTCAACTCACTCTTGGGACACCCTCTCTTGGAGCCGAAAGGAAAACACAGTTCCTGTTTCCTCTACCCACAAAGCATTTCTGACATCAGATGCGTAGGTCTTTTCACATCAAGCAATTTTCCAATCTTCGGTGGACACCAACTGGGTGTTCTGCCATTCAACTCGATCCTGTCCCTAGTGTTAGCACAGACCCCAAAGGTTGAGGGCTCAGCCCCTAAAGACTGCCCCCCCCCACTTCAGAAGCCAATCTCAAGTCGTAGGTGCTCACCTACACTTCTGACCTACCAGCTATACATCAGGGCTTCCCACAACCCCCTCTCCCGTTTCAATAATTTGCTATAACAGCTCACAAAACTCAGGGAAACATTTGCTTACATTTATTAAAAAGGATCTTACAAAGGTTACAGATGAACAGGTCCAAGGGCTGAGGAAGGGGCACAGAGCTCTCCTGCCCCCTTGAGGCATGTTACCCTCCCAGCACCTCCATTATTTCACCAACCTGGAGACTCTCCGAAGCTTGGCTTAGGGTTTTTATGGAGGTTTCATTACATAGCCATGATTGGTTAAATC